>NW_027135940.1:2210063-2525786 GCF_039906515.1 Pseudorca crassidens
GGAATGTTGCACCTGAGTACCAGGGGACAAAAACTGAGACACATTTGAACACGTTTCCCGATCACACGGTGGATCATACTCTGGGTTCCACATGCATGTTTTAGCTGAAGGAAGAATCCCTTAAACCTGGAGAGTTGAGACCCATGGAATGGGTACCATGCAATATGACTTCAAAGGGTCTGCATTTGCTCACCGAACCTCACCAATCCTATCACTGCTGCGTTTATGCCGCTGTACACACGCTGGATTCTCTTTCGGAGACATATAAATCCATAGGTTTTAAGATTCTTACTAGTCAGGTATATTCTTAGGCGTTTAATATGGGGTGTTGAGTCCACTTCGTTGAGCAAGCAGTAGCTCTTGTCTATTACATATTTGGCTTATGGAAAGGTATCTGTGCTAATTTCAATCTCTGGTTTTATGCAGCACCCCAACTCACCTTTCCCCTTAAGCAAGCATAAGTTGGTTTTCTACATTTGAGACCCTATTCTGTTTTGTAATTCAGTTCCTGTGTAGCCAAGTTTACATTCCGTGTATTAGTGATACCTTATGATGTTTCCTTTTCTCTGTGACTTATTTCACTTAGAATCATCGTACCTGAATCCACTCATTATGCTGCTACTGGCCTGATGACATAGATTTCATTGCTGAGTGATATTGCATTGTACGTAAGTACCGCAACTTCTTTATCCATTTTTCGCTTTCTGCGATATTGAACTTGTACCGTAAACGAGGTTCTTGTAAACATAGCCGTCCTAAACTTTGGGGTGGCTGTGTCTTTTTGATTTTAATTTCCCTAATCTATAGGACCATAAGTGGAAGTGCCCTAGGCTCTGTTGCTTTGGTTTTTTAGATGTTTCAGGAAACACCATACACTTCTCCAGAGTGGCTGTTGGCAATTTACATCCCGCCCATCAGCATAATAAGGCTCCCAGTTCTCCATGGCCTGTCCTGCCTTTCTGGATTTTACACTTTTTTCAGATGGCCCTTTTGACCGGGGGGCAGTGAGACTTCATTGTAGTGCAGATTTCCTTTGCAAGCTTGCTTGGTTGGCCAAAAAGGGCATATGCGTTTTTTCCTGAATATATTCAGGAAAAAACGCATACGCCCTTTTTGGCCAAGTGCATCATTGTGGACGTTCTGCCTCTTTTCCTATGCTTTACATGCAATTCCAGTCTACCTCCTGAAATCGGTTTCCTGCAATTCTGCCCCGCTTTCAAGTCCTCTTGGCAGCCTTACTTCAATATATTTTTGGACGATAGCTGTCATTTATAACTCTGAAGCTTTGTGAATTACAGTGCCCCTGAGCTCCTTTTTTCAACTGGCTTTTTTGTGAGCTGGCCGCAACACCGCAGGATTGCTTCAGGCCCTAGTGTGGTTCCGGCATGGCTCGCTGAGCCTTTGGTTAATTCCTCTTCCTGGTGGGAAATGAGAGTTAAATTTGCCCGTCCAGACACCTCCAGCTAGTCTCTCATTGGTTCTCCCTATTCCTGTTCATTTTCCGCAGAAATTGCAAACTGGGCCAAACAGGAGGTTAAAGGCACTGACTCTCCAAGTGGGGAGAGTGTTAGTAAAGCGTCTGGAATGTTGCACCCGAGTACCAGGGGAGGAAAACTGAGACACATTTGAACACGTTTCCCGATCACACGGTGGATCATACTCTGGGTTCCACATGCATGTTTTAGCTGAAGGAAGAATCCCTTAAACCTGGAGAGTTGAGACCCATGGAATGGGTACCATGCAATATGACTTCAAAGGGTCTGCATTTGCTCACCGAACCTCACCAATCCTATCACTGCTGCGTTTATGCCGCTGTACACACGCTGGATTCTCTTTTGGAGACATATAAATCCATAGGTTTTAAGATTCTTACTAGTCAGGTATATTCTTAGGCGTTTAATATGGGGTGTTGAGTCCACTTCGTTGAGGAAGCAGTAGCTCTTGTCTATTACATATTTGACTTATGGAAAGGTATCTGTGCTAATTTCAATCTCTGGTTTTATGCAGCACCCCAACTCACCTTTCCCCTTAAGCAAGCATAAGTTGGTTTTCTACATTTGAGACCCTATTCTGTTTTGTAATTCAGTTCCTGTGTAGCCAAGTTTTCATTTCGTGTATTAGTGATACCTTATGATGTTTCCTTTTCTGTGTGACTTATTTCACTTAGAATCATCGTACCTGAATCCACTGATTATGCTGCTACTGGCCTGATGACATAGATTTCATTGCTGAGTGATATTGCATTGTACGTAAGTACCGCAACTTCTTTATCCATTTTTCGCTTTCTGCGATATTGAACTTGTACCGTAAACGAGGTTCTTGTAAACAGAGCCTTCCCAAACTTTGGGGAGGCTGTGTCTTTTTGATTGTAATTTCCCTAATCTATAGGACCAAAAATGGAAGTGCCCTAGGCTCTGTTGCTTTGTTTTTCAGATGTTTCAGGAAACACCATACACTTCTCCAGAGTGGCTGTTGGCAATTTACATCCCGCCCATCAGCATAACAAGGCTCCCAGTTCTCCATGGCCTGTCCTGCTTTTCTGGATTTTACACTTTTTTCAGATGGCCCTTTTGACCGGGGGGCAGTGAGACTTCATTGTAGTGCAGATTTCCTTTGCAAGCTTGCTTGGGTGGCCAAAAAGGGCGTATGCGATTTTTCCTGAATATATTCAGGAAAAAACGCATACGCCCTTTTTGGCCAAGTGCATCATTGTGGACGTTCTGCCTCTTTTCCTATGCTTTACATCCAATTCCAGTCTACCTCCTGAAATCGGTTTCCTGCAATTCTGCCCCGCTTTCAAGTCCTCTTGGCAGCCTTACTTCAATATATTTTTGGACGATAGCTGTCATTTATAACTCTGCAGGTTTGTGAATTACAGTGCCCCTGAGCTCCTTTCTTCAACTCGCTTTCTTGTGAGCTGGCCACAACACCGCAGGATTGCTTCAGGCCTAGTGTGGTTCCGGCATGGCTCGCTGAGCCTTTGGTTAATTCCTCTTCCTGGTGGGAAATGAGAGTTAAATTTGCCCGTCCAGACACCTCCAGCTAGTCTCTCATTGGTTCTCCCTATTCCTGTTCATTTTCCGCAGAAATTGCAAACTGGGCCAAATAGGAGGTTAAAGGCACTTACTCTCCAAGTGGGGAGAGTGTTAGTAAAGCGTCTGGAATGTTGCACCCGAGTACCAGGGGACGAAACCTGAGACACATTTGAACACGTTTCCCGATCACACGGTGGATCATACTCTGGGTTCCACATGCATGTTTTAGCTGAAGGAAGAATCCCTTAAACCTGGAGAGTTGAGACCCATGGAATGGGTACCATGCAATATGACTTCAAAGGGTCTGCATTTGCTCACCGAACCTCACCAATCCTATCACTGCTGCGTTTATGCCGCTGTACACACGCTGGATTCTCTTTCGGAGACATATAAATCCATAGGTTTTAAGATTCTTACTAGTCAGGTATATTCTTAGGCGTTTAATATGGGGTGTTGAGTCCACTTCGTTGAGCAAGCAGTAGCTCTTGTCTATTACATATTTGGCTTATGGAAAGGTATCTGTGTTAATTTCAATCTCTGGTTTTATGCAGCACCCAACTCACCTTTCCCCTTAAGCAAGCATAAGTTGGTTTTCTACATTTGAGACCCTATTCTGTTTTGTAATTCAGTTCCTGTGTAGCCAAGTTTACATTCCGTGTATTAGTGATACCTTATGATGTTTCTTTTTCTGTGTGACTTATTTCACTTAGAATCATCGTACCTGATTTCACTCATTATGCTGCTACTGGCCTGATGACATAGATTTTATTGCTGAGTGGTATTGCATTGTACGTAAGTACCACAACTTCTTTATCCATTTTTCGCTTTCTGCAATATTGAACTTGTACCGTAAATGAGGTTCTTGTAAACAGAGCCGTCCCAAACTTTGGGGTGGCTGTGTCTTTTAGATTTTAATTTCCCTAATCTATAGGACCATAAGTGGAAGTGCCCTAGGCTCTGTTGCTTTGTTTTTTAGATGTTTCAGGAAACACCATACACTTCTCCAGAGTGGCTGTTGGCAATTTACATCCCGCCCATCAGCATAACAAGGCTCCCAGTTCTCCATGGCCTGTCCTGCCTTTCTGGATTTTACACTTTTTTCAGATGGCCCTTTTGACCGGGGGGCAGTGAGACTTCATTGTAGTGCAGATTTCCTTTGCAAGCTTGCTTCCTTGGCCAAAAAGGGCATATGCGTTTTTTCCTGAATGTATTCAGGAAAAAACGCATACGCCCTTTTTGGCCAAGTGCATCATTGAGGACGTTCTGCCTCTTTTCCTATGCTTTACATGCAATTCCAGTCTACCTCCTGAAATCGGTTTCCTGCAATTCTGCCCCGCTTTCAAGTCCTCTTGGCAGCCTTACTTCAATATATTTTTGGACGATAGCTGTCATGTATAACTCTGCAGGTTTGTGAATGACAGTGCCCCTGAGCTCCTTTCTTCAACTCGCTTTCTTGTGAGCTGGCCGCAACACCGCAGGATTGCTTCAGGCCCTAGTGTGGTTCCGGCATGGCTCGCTGAGCCTTTGGTTAATTCCTCTTCCTGGTGGGAAATGAGAGTTAAATTTGCCCGTCCAGACACCTCCAGCTAGTCTGTCATTGGTTCTCCCTATTCCTGTTAATTTTCCACAGAAATTGCAAACTGGGCCAAACAGGAGGTTAAAGGCACTGACTCTCCAAGTGGGGAGAGTGTTAGTAAAGCGTCTGGAATGTTGCACCCGAGTACCAGGGGACGAAAACTGAGACACATATGAACACGTTTCCCGATCACACGGTAGATCATACTCTGGGTTCCACATGCATGTTTTAGCTGAAGGAAGAATCCCTTACCTGGAGAGTTGAGACGCATGGAATGGGTCCCATGCAATATGACTTCAAAGGGTCTGCATTTGCTCACCGAACCTCACCAATCCTATCACTGCTGCGTTTATGCCGCTGTACACACGCTTGATTCTCTTTCGGAGACATATAAATCCATACGCTTTAAGATTCTTACTAGTCAGGTATATTCTTAGGCGTTTAATATGGGGTGTTGAGTCCACTTCGTTGAGCAAGCAGTAGCTCTTGTCTATTACATATTTGGCTTATGGAAAGGTATCTGTGCTAATTTCAATCTCTGGTTTTATGCAGCACCCCAACTCACCTTTCCCCTTAAGCAAGCATAAGTTGGTTTTCTACATTTGAGACCCTATTCTGTTTTGTAATTCAGTTCCTGTGTAGGCAAGTTTACATTCCGTGTATTAGTGATACCTTATGATGTTTCTTTTTCTGTGTGACTTATTTCACTTAGAATCATCGTACCTGAATCCACTCATTATGCTGCTACTGGCCTGATGACATAGATTTCATTGCTGAGTGGTATTGCATTGTACGTAAGTACCACAACTTCTTTATCCATTTTTCGCTTTCTGCAATATTGAACTTGTACCGTAAATGAGGTTCTTGTAAACAGAGCCGTCCCAAATTTTGGGGTGGCTGTGTCTTTTTGATTTTAATTTCCCTAATCTATAGGACCATAAGTGGAAGGGCCCTAGGCTCTGTTGCTTTGTTTTTTAGATGTTTCAGGAAACACCATACACTTCTGCAGAGTGGCTGTTGGCAATTTACATCCCACCCATCAGCATAAGAAGGCTCCCAGTTCTCCATGGCCTGTCCTGCCTTTCTGGATTTTACAATTTTTTCAGATGGCATTTTGACCGGGGGGCAGTGAGACTTCATTGTAGTGCAGATTTCCTTTGCAAGCTTGCTTCGTTGGCCAAAAAGGGCGTATGCGTTTTTTCCTGAATATATTCAGGAATATATTTAGGAAAAAACGCATACGCCCTTTTTGGCCAAGTGCATCATTGTGGACGTTCTGCCTCTTTTCCTATGCTTTACATGCAATTCCAGTCCACCTCCTGAAATCGGTTTACTGCAATTCTGCCCCGCTTTCAAGTCCTTTTGGCAGCCTTACTTCAATATATATTTGGACGATAGCTGTCATTTATAACTCTGAAGGTTTGTGAATTACAGTGCCCCTGAGCTCCTTTTTTCAACTGGCTTTCTTGTGAGCTGGCCGCAACACCGCAGGATTGCTTCAGGCCCTAGTGTGGTTCCGGCATGGCTCGCTGAGCCTTTTGTTAATTCCTCTTCCTGGTGGGAAATGAGAGTTAAATTTGCCCGTTCAGACACCTCCAGCTAGTCTCTCATTGGTTCTCCCTATTCCCGTTCATTTTCCGCAGAAATTGCACACTGGGCCAAACAGGAGGTTAAAGGCGCAGACTCTCCAAGTGGGGAGAGTGTTAGTAAAGCGTCTGGAATGTTGCACCCGAGTACCAGGGGACGAAAACTGAGACACATTTGAACACGTTTCCCGATCACATGGTGGATCATACTCTGGGTTCCACATGCATGTTTTAGCTGAAGGAAGAATGCCTTAAACCTGGAGAGTTGAGAACCATGGAATGGGTACCATGCAATATGACTTCAAAGGGTCTGCATTTGCTCACCGAACCTCACCAATCCTATCACTGCTGCGTTTATGCCGCTGTACACACACTGGATTCTCTTTCGGAGACATATAAATCCATAGGTTTTAAGATTATTACTAGTCAGGTATATTCTTAGGCGTTTAATATGGGGTGTTGAGTCCACTTCGTTGAGCAAGCAGTAGCTCTTGTCTATTACATATTTGACTTATGGAAAGGTATCTATGCTAATTTCAATCTCTGGTTTTATGCAGCACCCCAACTCACCTTTCCCCTTAAGCAAGCATAAGTTGGTTTTCTACATTTGAGACCCTATTCTGTTTTGTAATTCAGTTCCTGTGTAGCCAAGTTTACATTCCGTGTATTAGTGATACCTTATGATGTTTCTTTTTCTGTGTGACTTATTTTACTTAGAATCATCGTACCTGAATCCATTCATTATGCTGCTACTGGCCTGATGACATAGATTTCATTGCTGTGTGATATTGCATTGTACGTAAGTACCACAACTTCTTTATCCATTTTTCGCTTTCTGCGATATTGAACTTGTACCGTAAATGAGGTTCTTGTAAACATAGCCATCCCAAACTTTGGGGTGGCTGTGTCTTTTTGATTTTAATTTCCCTAATCTATAGGATCATAAGTGGAAGTGCCCTAGGCTCTGTTGCTTTGGTTTTTTAGATGTTTCAGGAAACACCATACACTTCTCCAGAGTGGCTGTTGGCAATTTACATGCCGCCCATCAGCATAACAAGGCTCCCAGTTCTCCATGGCCTGTCCTGCCTTTCTGGATTTTACACTTTTTTCAGATGGCCCTTTTGACAGGGGGACAGTGAGACTTCATTGTAGTGCAAATTTCCTTTGCAAGCTTGCTTGGTTGGCCAAAAAGGGCGTATGCGTTTTTTCCTGAATATATTCAGGAAAAAACGCATACGCCCTTTTTGGCCAAGTGCATCATTGTGGACGTTCTGCCTCTTTTCCTATGCTTTACATGCAATTCCAGTCTACCTCCTGAAATCGGTTTCCTGCAATTCTGCCCCGCTTTCAAGTCCTCTTGGCAGCCTTACTTCAATATATTTTTGGACGATAGCTGTCATTTATAACTCTGCATGTTTGGGAATTACAGGGTCCCTGAGCTCCTTTCTTCAACTCGATTTCTTGTGAGCTGGCCGCAACACCGCAGGATTGCTTCAGGCCCTAGTGTGGTTCCGGCATGGCTCGCTGAGCCTTTGGTTAATTCCTCTTCCTGGTGGGAAATGAGAGTTAAATTTGCCCGTCCAGACACCTCCAGCTAGTCTCTCATTGGTTCTCCCTATTCCTGTACATTTTCCGCAGAAATTGCACACTGGGCCAAACAAGAGGATAAAGGCGCTGACTCTCCAAGTGGGGAGAGTGTTAGTAAAGCGTCTGGAATGTTGCACCCGAGTACCAGGGGACGAAAACTGAGACACATTTGAAAACGTTTCCCGATCACATGGTGGATCATACTCTGGGTTCCACATGCATGTTTTAGCTGAAGGAAGAATCCCATAAACCTGGAGAGTTGAGACGCATGGAATGGGTACCATGCAATATGACTTCAAAGGGTCTGCATTTGCTCACCGAACCTCACGAATCCTATCACTGCTGCGTTTATGCCGCTGTACACACGCTGGATTCTCTTTCAGAGACATATAAATCCATAGGTTTTAAGATTCTTACTAGTCAGGTATATTCTTAGGCGTTTAATATGGGGTGTTGAGTCCACTTCGTTGAGCAAGCAGTAGCTCTTGTCTATTACATATTTGGCTTATGGAAATGTATCTGTGCTAATTTCAATCTCTGGTTTTATGCAGCACCCCAACTCACCTTTCCCCTTAAGCAAGCATAAGTTGGTTTTCTACATTTGAGACCCTATTCTGTTTTGTAATTCAGTTCCTGTGTAGCCAAGTTTACATTCTGTGTATTAGTGATACCTTATGATGTTTCTTTTTCTGTGTGACTTATTTCACTTAGAATCATCGTACCTGAATCCACTCATTATGCTGCTACTGGCCTGATGACATAGATTTCATTGCTGAGTGATATTGCATTGTATGTAAGTACCACAACTTCTTTATCCATTTTTCGCTTTCTGCGATATTGAACTTGTACCGTAAACGAGGTTCTTGTAAACAGAGCCGTCCCGAACTTTGGGGTGGCTGTGTCTTTTTGATTTTAATTTCCATAAGCTATAGGACCATAAGTGGAAGTGCCCTAGGCTCTGTTGCTTTGTTTTTTAGATATTTCAGGAAACACCATACACTTCTCCAGAGTGGCTGTTTGCAATTTACATCCCACCCATCAGCATAAGAAGGGTCCCAGTTCTCCATGGCCTGTCCTGCCTTTCTGGATTTTACACTTTTTTCAGATGGCCCTTTTGACCGGGGGGCAGTGAGACTTCATTTTAGTGCAGATTTCCTTTGCAAGCTTGCTTGGTTGGCCAAAAAGGGCGTATGCGTTTTTTCCTGAATATATTCAGGAAAAAACGCATACGCCCTTTTTGGCCAAGTGCATCATTGTGGACGTTCTGCCTCTTTTCCTATGCTTTTCATGCAATTCCAGTCTACCTCCTGAAATCGGTTTCCTGCAATTCTGCCCCGCTTTCAAGTCCTCTTGGCAGCCTTACTTCAATATATTTTTGGATGATAGCTGTCATTTATAACTCTGCAGGTTTGTGAATTACAGTGCCCCTGAGCTTCTTTCTTCAACTCGCTTTCTTGTGAGCTGGCCGCAACACCGCAGGATTGCTTCAGGCCCTAGTGTAGTTTCGGAATGGCTCACTGAGCCTTTGGTTAATTCCTCTTCCTGGTGGGAAATGAGAGTTAAATTTGCCCGTCCAGACACCTCCAGCTAGTCTCTCATTGGTTCTCCCTATTCCTGTTCATTTTCCGCAGAAATTGCAAACTGGGCCAAACAGGAGGTTAAAGGAACTGACTCTCCAAGTGGGGAGAGTGTTAGTAAAGCATCTGGAATGTTGCACCCGAGTACCAGGGGACGAAAACTGAGACACATTTGAACACGTTTCCCGATCACACGGTGGATCATACTCTGGGTTCCACATGCATGTTTTAGCTGAAGGAAGAATCCCTTAAACCTGGAGAGTTGAGACCCATGGAATGGGTACCATGCAATATGACTTCAAAGGGTCTGCATTTGCTCACCGAACCTCACCAATCCTATCACTGCTGCGTTTATGCCGCTGTACACATGCTGGATTCTCTTTCGGAGACATATAAATCCATAGGTTTTAAGATTCTTACTAGTCAGGTATATTCTTAGGCGTTTAATATGGGGTGTTGAGTCCACTTCGTTGAGCAAGCAGTAGCTCTTGTCTATTACATATTTGGCTTATGGAAAGGTATCTGTGTTAATTTCAATCTCTGGTTTTATGCAGCACCCAACTCACCTTTCCCCTTAAGCAAGCATAAGTTGGTTTTCTACATTTGAGACCCTATTCTGTTTTGTAATTCAGTTCCTGTGTAGCCAAGTTTACATTCCGTGTATTAGTGATACCTTATGATGTTTCTTTTTCTGTGTGACTTATTTCACTTAGAATCATCGTACCTGATTTCACTCATTATGCTGCTACTGGCCTGATGACATAGATTTTATTGCTGAGTGGTATTGCATTGTACGTAAGTACCACAACTTCTTTATCCATTTTTCGCTTTCTGCAATATTGAACTTGTACCGTAAATGAGGTTCTTGTAAACAGAGCCGTCCCAAACTTTGGGGTGGCTGTGTCTTTTAGATTTTAATTTCCCTAATCTATAGGACCATAAGTGGAAGTGCCCTAGGCTCTGTTGCTTTGTTTTTTAGATGTTTCAGGAAACACCATACACTTCTCCAGAGTGGCTGTTGGCAATTTACATCCCGCCCATCAGCATAACAAGGCTCCCAGTTCTCCATGGCCTGTCCTGCCTTTCTGGATTTTACACTTTTTTCAGATGGCCCTTTTGACCGGGGGGCAGTGAGACTTCATTTTAGTGCAGATTTCCTTTGCAAGCTTGCTTCCTTGGCCAAAAAGGGCATATGCGTTTTTTCCTGAATGTATTCAGGAAAAAACGCATACGCCCTTTTTGGCCAAGTGCATCATTGAGGACGTTCTGCCTCTTTTCCTATGCTTTACATGCAATTCCAGTCTACCTCCTGAAATCGGTTTCCTGCAATTCTGCCCCGCTTTCAAGTCCTCTTGGCAGCCTTACTTCAATATATTTTTGGACGATAGCTGTCATGTATAACTCTGCAGGTTTGTGAATGACAGTGCCCCTGAGCTCCTTTCTTCAACTCGCTTTCTTGTGAGCTGGCCGCAACACCGCAGGATTGCTTCAGGCCCTAGTGTGGTTCCGGCATGGCTCGCTGAGCCTTTGGTTAATTCCTCTTCCTGGTGGGAAATGAGAGTTAAATTTGCCCGTCCAGACACCTCCAGCTAGTCTCTCATTGGTTCTCCCTATTCCTGTTAATTTTCCACAGAAATTGCAAACTGGGCCAAACAGGAGGTTAAAGGCACTGACTCTCCAAGTGGGGAGAGTGTTAGTAAAGCGTCTGGAATGTTGCACCCGAGTACCAGGGGACGAAAACTGAGACACATATGAACACGTTTCCCGATCACACGGTAGATCATACTCTGGGTTCCACATGCATGTTTTAGCTGAAGGAAGAATCCCTTACCTGGAGAGTTGAGACGCATGGAATGGGTCCCATGCAATATGACTTCAAAGGGTCTGCATTTGCTCACCGAACCTCACCAATCCTATCACTGCTGCGTTTATGCCGCTGTACACACGCTTGATTCTCTTTCGGAGACATATAAATCCATACGCTTTAAGATTCTTACTAGTCAGGTATATTCTTAGGCGTTTAATATGGGGTGTTGAGTCCACTTCGTTGAGCAAGCAGTAGCTCTTGTCTATTACATATTTGGCTTATGGAAAGGTATCTGTGCTAATTTCAATCTCTGGTTTTATGCAGCACCCCAACTCACCTTTCCCCTTAAGCAAGCATAAGTTGGTTTTCTACATTTGAGACCCTATTCTGTTTTGTAATTCAGTTCCTGTGTAGGCAAGTTTACATTCCGTGTATTAGTGATACCTTATGATGTTTCTTTTTCTGTGTGACTTATTTCACTTAGAATCATCGTACCTGAATCCACTCATTATGCTGCTACTGGCCTGATGACATAGATTTCATTGCTGAGTGGTATTGCATTGTACGTAAGTACCACAACTTCTTTATCCATTTTTCGCTTTCTGCAATATTGAACTTGTACCGTAAATGAGGTTCTTGTAAACAGAGCCGTCCCAAATTTTGGGGTGGCTGTGTCTTTTTGATTTTAATTTCCCTAATCTATAGGACCATAAGTGGAAGGGCCCTAGGCTCTGTTGCTTTGTTTTTTAGATGTTTCAGGAAACACCATACACTTCTGCAGAGTGGCTGTTGGCAATTTACATCCCACCCATCAGCATAAGAAGGCTCCCAGTTCTCCATGGCCTGTCCTGCCTTTCTGGATTTTACAATTTTTTCAGATGGCATTTTGACCGGGGGGCAGTGAGACTTCATTGTAGTGCAGATTTCCTTTGCAAGCTTGCTTCGTTGGCCAAAAAGGGCGTATGCGTTTTTTCCTGAATATATTCAGGAATATATTTAGGAAAAAACGCATACGCCCTTTTTGGCCAAGTGCATCATTGTGGACGTTCTGCCTCTTTTCCTATGCTTTACATGCAATTCCAGTCCACCTCCTGAAATCGGTTTACTGCAATTCTGCCCCGCTTTCAAGTCCTTTTGGCAGCCTTACTTCAATATATATTTGGACGATAGCTGTCATTTATAACTCTGAAGGTTTGTGAATTACAGTGCCCCTGAGCTCCTTTTTTCAACTGGCTTTCTTGTGAGCTGGCCGCAACACCGCAGGATTGCTTCAGGCCCTAGTGTGGTTCCGGCATGGCTCGCTGAGCCTTTTGTTAATTCCTCTTCCTGGTGGGAAATGAGAGTTAAATTTGCCCGTTCAGACACCTCCAGCTAGTCTCTCATTGGTTCTCCCTATTCCCGTTCATTTTCCGCAGAAATTGCACACTGGGCCAAACAGGAGGTTAAAGGCGCAGACTCTCCAAGTGGGGAGAGTGTTAGTAAAGCGTCTGGAATGTTGCACCCGAGTACCAGGGGACGAAAACTGAGACACATTTGAACACGTTTCCCGATCACATGGTGGATCATACTCTGGGTTCCACATGCATGTTTTAGCTGAAGGAAGAATGCCTTAAACCTGGAGAGTTGAGAACCATGGAATGGGTACCATGCAATATGACTTCAAAGGGTCTGCATTTGCTCACCGAACCTCACCAATCCTATCACTGCTGCGTTTATGCCGCTGTACACACACTGGATTCTCTTTCGGAGACATATAAATCCATAGGTTTTAAGATTATTACTAGTCAGGTATATTCTTAGGCGTTTAATATGGGGTGTTGAGTCCACTTCGTTGAGCAAGCAGTAGCTCTTGTCTATTACATATTTGACTTATGGAAAGGTATCTATGCTAATTTCAATCTCTGGTTTTATGCAGCACCCCAACTCACCTTTCCCCTTAAGCAAGCATAAGTTGGTTTTCTACATTTGAGACCCTATTCTGTTTTGTAATTCAGTTCCTGTGTAGCCAAGTTTACATTCCGTGTATTAGTGATACCTTATGATGTTTCTTTTTCTGTGTGACTTATTTTACTTAGAATCATCGTACCTGAATCCATTCATTATGCTGCTACTGGCCTGATGACATAGATTTCATTGCTGTGTGATATTGCATTGTACGTAAGTACCACAACTTCTTTATCCATTTTTCGCTTTCTGCGATATTGAACTTGTACCGTAAATGAGGTTCTTGTAAACATAGCCATCCCAAACTTTAGGGTGGCTGTGTCTTTTTGATTTTAATTTCCCTAATCTATAGGATCATAAGTGGAAGTGCCCTAGGCTCTGTTGCTTTGGTTTTTTAGATGTTTCAGGAAACACCATACACTTCTCCAGAGTGGCTGTTGGCAATTTACATGCCGCCCATCAGCATAACAAGGCTCCCAGTTCTCCATGGCCTGTCCTGCCTTTCTGGATTTTACACTTTTTTCAGATGGCCCTTTTGACAGGGGGACAGTGAGACTTCATTGTAGTGCAAATTTCCTTTGCAAGCTTGCTTGGTTGGCCAAAAAGGGCGTATGCGTTTTTTCCTGAATATATTCAGGAAAAAACGCATACGCCCTTTTTGGCCAAGTGCATCATTGTGGACGTTCTGCCTCTTTTCCTATGCTTTACATGCAATTCCAGTCTACCTCCTGAAATCGGTTTCCTGCAATTCTGCCCCGCTTTCAAGTCCTCTTGGCAGCCTTACTTCAATATATTTTTGGACGATAGCTGTCATTTATAACTCTGCATGTTTGGGAATTACAGGGTCCCTGAGCTCCTTTCTTCAACTCGATTTCTTGTGAGCTGGCCGCAACACCGCAGGATTGCTTCAGGCCCTAGTGTGGTTCCGGCATGGCTCGCTGAGCCTTTGGTTAATTCCTCTTCCTGGTGGGAAATGAGAGTTAAATTTGCCCGTCCAGACACCTCCAGCTAGTCTCTCATTGGTTCTCCCTATTCCTGTTCATTTTCCGCAGAAATTGCACACTGGGCCAAACAAGAGGATAAAGGCGCTGACTCTCCAAGTGGGGAGAGTGTTAGTAAAGCGTCTGGAATGTTGCACCCGAGTACCAGGGGACGAAAACTGAGACACATTTGAAAACGTTTCCCGATCACATGGTGGATCATACTCTGGGTTCCACATGCATGTTTTAGCTGAAGGAAGAATCCCATAAACCTGGAGAGTTGAGACGCATGGAATGGGTACCATGCAATATGACTTCAAAGGGTCTGCATTTGCTCACCGAACCTCACGAATCCTATCACTGCTGCGTTTATGCCGCTGTACACACGCTGGATTCTCTTTCAGAGACATATAAATCCATAGGTTTTAAGATTCTTACTAGTCAGGTATATTCTTAGGCGTTTAATATGGGGTGTTGAGTCCACTTCGTTGAGCAAGCAGTAGCTCTTGTCTATTACATATTTGACTTATGGAAAGGTATCTATGCTAATTTCAATCTCTGGTTTTATGCAGCACCCCAACTCACCTTTCCCCTTAAGCAAGCATAAGTTGGTTTTCTACATTTGAGACCCTATTCTGTTTTGTAATTCAGTTCCTGTGTAGCCAAGGTTACATTCCGTGTATTAGTGATACCTTATGATGTTTCTTTTTCTGTGTGACTTATTTTACTTAGAATCATTGTACCTGAATCCACTTATTATGCTGCTACTGGCCTGATGACATAGATTTCATTGCTGAGTGATATTGCATTGTACGTAAGTACCACAACTTCTTTATCCATTTTTCGCTTTCTGCGATATTGAACTTGTACCGTAAATGAGGTTCTTGTAAACAGAGCCATCCCAAACTTTGGGGTGGCTGTGTCTTTTTGATTTTAATTTCCCTAATCTATAGGACCATAAGTGGAAGTGCCCTAGGCTCTGTTGCTTTGTTTTTTAGATGTTTCAGGAAACACCATACACTTCTCCAGAGTGGCTGTTGGCAATTTACATCCCGCCCATCAGCATAAGAAGGCTCCCAGTTCTCCATGGCCTGTCCTGGTTTTCTGGATTTTACACTTTTTTCAGATGGCCCTTTTGACCGGGGGGCAGTGAGACTTCATTGTAGTGCAGATTTCCTTTGCAAGCTTGCTTGGTTGGTCAAAAAGGGCGTATGCGTTTTTTCCTGAATATATTCAGGAAAAAACGCATACGCCCTTTTTGGCCAAGTGCATCATTGTGGACGTTCTGCCTCTTTTCCTATGCTTTACATGCAATTCCAGTCTACCTCCTGAAATCGGTTTCCTGCAATTCCGCCCCGCTTTCAAGTCCTCTTGGCAGCCTTACTTCAATATATTTTTGGACGATAGCTGTCATTTATAACTCTGCAGGTTTGTGAATTACAGTGCCCCTGAGTTCCTTTCTTCAACTCGCTTTCTTGTGAGCTGGCCACAACACCGCAGGATTGCTTCAGGCCCTAGTGTGGTTCCGGCATGGCTCGCTGAGCCTTTGGTTAATTCCTCTTCCTGGTGGGAAATGAGAGTTAAATTTACCCGTCCAGACACCTCCAGCTAGTCTCTCATTGGTTCTCCCTATTCCTGTTAATTTTCCACAGAAATTGCAAACTGGGCCAAACAGGAGGTTAAAGGCACTGACTCTCCAAGTGGGGAGAGTGTTAGTAAAGCGTCTGGAATGTTGCACCCGAGTACCAGGGGACGAAAACTGAGACACATTTGAACACGTTTCCCGATCACACGGTGGATCATACTCTGGGTTCCACATGCATGTTTTAGCTGAAGGAAGAATCCCTTAAACCTGGAGAGTTGAGACCCATGGAATGGGTACCATGCAATATGACTTCAAAGGGTCTGCATTTGCTCACCGAACCTCACCAATCCTATCACTGCTGCGTTTATGCCACTGTACACATGCTGGATTCTCTTTCGGAGACATATAAATCCATAGGTTTTAAGATTCTTACTAGTCAGGTATATTCTTAGGCGTTTAATATGGGGTGTTGAGTCCACTTCGTTGAGCAAGCAGTAGCTCTTGTCTATTACATATTTGGCTTATGGAAATGTATCTGTGCTAATTTCAATCTCTGGTTTTATGCAGCACCCCAACTCACCTTTCCCCTTAAGCAAGCATAAGTTGGTTTTCTACATTTGAGACCCTATTCTGTTTTGTAATTCAGTTCCTGTGTAGCCAAGTTTACATTCTGTGTATTAGTGATACCTTATGATGTTTCTTTTTCTGTGTGACTTATTTCACTTAGAATCATCGTACCTGAATCCACTCATTATGCTGCTACTGGCCTGATGACATAGATTTCATTGCTGAGTGATATTGCATTGTATGTAAGTACCACAACTTCTTTATCCATTTTTCGCTTTCTGCGATATTGAACTTGTACCGTAAACGAGGTTCTTGTAAACAGAGCCGTCCCGAACTTTGGGGTGGCTGTGTCTTTTTGATTTTAATTTCCATAAGCTATAGGACCATAAGTGGAAGTGCCCTAGGCTCTGTTGCTTTGTTTTTTAGATATTTCAGGAAACACCATACACTTCTCCAGAGTGGCTGTTTGCAATTTACATCCCACCCATCAGCATAAGAAGGGTCCCAGTTCTCCATGGCCTGTCCTGCCTTTCTGGATTTTACACTTTTTTCAGATGGCCCTTTTGACCGGGGGGCAGTGAGACTTCATTTTAGTGCAGATTTCCTTTGCAAGCTTGCTTGGTTGGCCAAAAAGGGCGTATGCGTTTTTTCCTGAATATATTCAGGAAAAAACGCATACGCCCTTTTTGGCCAAGTGCATCATTGTGGACGTTCTGCCTCTTTTCCTATGCTTTTCATGCAATTCCAGTCTACCTCCTGAAATCGGTTTCCTGCAATTCTGCCCCGCTTTCAAGTCCTCTTGGCAGCCTTACTTCAATATATTTTTGGATGATAGCTGTCATTTATAACTCTGCAGGTTTGTGAATTACAGTGCCCCTGAGCTTCTTTCTTCAACTCGCTTTCTTGTGAGCTGGCCGCAACACCGCAGGATTGCTTCAGGCCCTAGTGTAGTTTCGGAATGGCTCACTGAGCCTTTGGTTAATTCCTCTTCCTGGTGGGAAATGAGAGTTAAATTTGCCCGTCCAGACACCTCCAGCTAGTCTCTCATTGGTTCTCCCTATTCCTGTTCATTTTCCGCAGAAATTGCAAACTGGGCCAAACAGGAGGTTAAAGGAACTGACTCTCCAAGTGGGGAGAGTGTTAGTAAAGCATCTGGAATGTTGCACCCGAGTACCAGGGGACGAAAACTGAGACACATTTGAACACGTTTCCCGATCACACGGTGGATCATACTCTGGGTTCCACATGCATGTTTTAGCTGAAGGAATAATCCCTTAAACCTGGAGAGTTGAGACCCATGGAATGGGTACCATGCAATATGACTTCAAAGGGTCTGCATTTGCTCACCGAACCTCACCAATCCTATCACTGCTGCGTTTATGCCACTGTACACATGCTGGATTCTCTTTCAGAGACATATAAATCCATAGGTTTTAAGATTCTTACTAGTCAGGTATATTCTTAGGCGTTTAATATGGGGTGTTGAGTCCACTTCGTTGAGCAAGCAGTAGCTCTTGTCTATTACATATTTGGCTTATGGAAATGTATCTGTGCTAATTTCAATCTCTGGTCTTATGCAGCACCCCAACTCACCTTTCCCCTTGAGCAAGCATAAGTTGGTTTTCTACATTTGAGACCCTATTCTGTTTTGTAATTCAGTTCCTGTGTAGCCAAGTTTACATTCCGTGTATTAGTGATACCTTATGATGTTTCTTTTTCTGTGTGACTTATTTCACTTAGAATCATCGTACCTGAATCCACTCATTATGCTGCTACTGGCCTGATGACATAGATTTCATTGCTGAGTGATATTGCATTGTACGTAAGTACCACAACTTCTTTATCCATTTTTCACTTTCTGCAATATTGAACTTGTACCGTAAATGAGGTTCTTGTAAACAGAGCCATCCCAAACTTTGGGGTGGCTGTGTCTTTTTGATTTTAATTTCCCTAATCTATAGGACCATAAGTGGAAGTGCCCTAGGCTCTGTTGCTTTGTTTTTTAGATGTTTCAGGAAACACCATACACTTCTCCAGAGTGGCTGTTGGCAATTTACATCCCGCCCATCAGCATAAGAAGGTTCCCAGTTCTCCATGGCCTGTCCTGCCTTTCTGGATTTTACACTTTTTTCAGATGGCCCTTTTGAACGGGGGGCAGTGAGACTTCATTGTAGTGCAGATTTCCTTTGCAAGCTTGCTTGGTTGGCCAAAAAGGGCGTATGCGTTTTTTCCTGAATATATTCAGGAATATATTCAGGAAAAAACGCATATGTCCTTTTTGGCCAAGTGCATCATTGTGGACGTTCTGCCTCTTTTCCTATGCTTTACATGCAATTCCAGTCTACCTCCTGAAATCGGTTTCCTGCAATTCTGCCCCGCTTTCAAGTCCTCTTGGCAGCCTTACTTCAATATATTTTTGGACGATCGCTGTCATTTAGAACACTGCAGGTTTGTGAATTACAGGGCCCCTGAGCTCCTTTCTTCAACTGGCTTTCTTGTGAGCTGGCCGCAACACCGCAGGATTGCTTCAGGCCCTAGTGTGGTTCTGGCATGGCTCGCTGAGCCTTTGGTTAATTCCTCTTCCTGGCGGGAAATGAGAGTTCAATTTACCCGTCCAGACACCTCCAGCTAGTCTCTCATTGGTTCTCCCTATTCCTGTTCATTTTCCGCAGAAATTGCAAACTGGGCCAAACAGGAGGTTAAAGGCACTGACTCTCCAAGTGGGGAGAGTGTTAGTAAAGCTTCTGGAATGTTGCACCCGAGTACCAGGGGACGAAAACTGAGACACATTTGAACACGTTTCCTGATCACACGGTGGATCATACTCTGGGTTCCCCATGCATGTTTTAGCTGAAGGAAGAATCCCTTAAACCTGGAGAGTTGAGAACCATGGAATGGGTACCATGCAATATGACTTCAAAGGGTCTGCATTTGCTCACCGAACCTCACCAATCCTATCACTGCTGCGTTTATGCCGCTGTACACACGCTTGATTCTCTTTCGGAGACATATAAATCCATTGGTTTTAAGATTCTTACTAGTCAGGTATATTCTTAGGCGTTTAATATGGGGTGTTGAGTCCACTTCGTTGAGCAAGCAGTAGCTCTTGTCTCTTACATATTTGGCTTATGGAAAGGTATCTGTGCTAATTTCAATCTCTGGTTTTATGCAGCACCCCAACTCACTTTTCCCCTTAAGCAAGCATATGTTGGTGTTCTACATTTGAGACACTATTCTGTTTTGTAATTCAGTTCCTGTGTAGCCAAGTTTACATTCCGTGTATTAGTGATATCTTATGATGTTTCTTTTTCTGTTTGACTTATTTCACTTAGAATCATCGTACCTGAATCCACTCATTATGCTGCTACTGGCCTGATGACATAGATTTCATTGCTGAGTGATATTGCATTGTACGTAAGTACCACAACTTCTTTATCCATTTTTCACTTTCTGCGATATTGAACTTGTACCGTAAACGAGGTTCTTGTAAACAGAGCCATCCCAAACTTTGGGGTGGCTGTGTCTTTTTGATTTTAATTTCCCTAAGCTATAGGACCATAAGTGGAAGTGCCCTAGACTCTGTTGCTTTGTTTTTTAGATGTTTCAGGAAACACCATACACTTCTCCAGAGTGGCTGTTGGCAATTAACATCCCGCCCTTCAGCATAAGAAGGCTCCCAGTTCTCCATGGCCTGTCCTGCCTTTCTGGATTTTACACTTTTTTCAGATGGCCCTTTTGACCGGGGGGCAGTGAGACTTCATTGTAGTGCAGATTTCCTTTGCAAGCTTGCTTGGTTGGCCAAAAAGGGCGTATGCGTTTTTTCCTGAATATATTCAGGAAAAAACGCATACGCCGTTTTTGGCCAAGTGCATCATTGTGGACGTTCTGCCTCTTTTCCTATGCTTTACATACAATTCCAGTCTACCTCCTGAAATCGGTTTCCTGCAATTCTGCCCCGTTTTCAAGTCCTCTTGGCAGCCTTACTTCAATATATTTTTGGACGATAGCTGTCATTTATAACTCTGCAGGTTTGTGAATTACAGTGCCCCTGAGCTCCTGTCTTCAACTCGCTTTCTTGTGAGCTGGCAGCAACACCGCAGGATTGCTTCAGGCCCTAGTGTGGTTCCGGCATGGCTCGCTGAGCCTTTGGTTAATTCCTCTTCTTGTTGGGAAATGAGAGTTAAATTTGCCCGTCCAGACACCTCCAGCTAGTCTCTCATTGGTTCTCCCTATTCCTGTTCATTTTCCGCAGAAATTGCCAACTGGGCCAAACAGGAGGTTAAAGGCACTGACTCTCCAAGTGGGGAGAGTGTTAGTAAAGCGTCTGGAATGTTGCACCCGAGTACCAGGGGACGAAAACTGAGACACATTTGAACACGTTTCCCGATCACACGGTGGATCATACTCTGGGTTCCACATGCATGTTTTAGCTGAAGGAAGAATCCCTTAAACCTGGAGAGTTGAGAACCATGGAATGGGTACCATGCAATATGACTTCAAAGGGTCTGCATTTGCTCACCGAACCTCACCAATCCTATCACTGCTGCGTTTATGCCGCTGTACACACGCTTGATTCTCTTTCGGAGACATATAAATCCATAGGTTTTAAGATTCTTACTAGTCAGGTATATTCTTAGGCGTTTAATATGTGGTGTTGAGTCCACTTCGTTGAGCAAGCAATAGCTCTTGTCTATTACATATTTGGCTTTTGGAAAGGTATCTGTGCTAATTTCAATCTCTGGTTTTATGCAGCACCCCAACTCACCTTTCCCCTTAAGCAAGCATAAGTTGGTTTTCTACATTTGAGACCCTATTCTGTTTTGTAATTCAGTTCCTGTGTAGCCAAGTTTACATTCCGTGTATTAGTGATATCTTATGATGTTTCTTTTTCTGTGTGACATATTTCACTTAGAATCATCGTACCTGAATCCACTCATTATGTTGCTATGGGCCTGATGACAGAGATTTCATTGCTGAGTGATATTGCATTGTACGTTAGTACCACAACTTCTTTATCCATTTTTCGCTTTCTGTGATATTGAACTTGTACCGTAAACGAGATTCTTGTAAACAGAGCCGTCCCAAACTTTGGGGTGGCTGTGTCTTTTTGATTTTAATTTCCCTAATCTATAGGACCATAAGTCGAAGTGCCCTAGGCTCTGTTGCTTTGTTTTTTAGATGTTTCAGGAAACACCATACACTTCTCCAGAGTGGCTGTTGGAAATTTACATCCCGCCCATCAGTCTAAGTAGGCTCCCAGTTCTCCATGGCCTGTCCTGCCTTTCTGGATTTTACACTTTTTTCAGATGGCCCTTTTGACCGGGGGGCAGTGAGACTTCATTGTAGTGCAGATTTCCTTTGCAAGCTTGCTTGGTTGGCCAAAAAGGGCGTATGCGTTTTTTCCTGAATATATTCAGGAAAAAACGCATACGTCCTTTTTGGCCAAGTGCATCATTGTGGACGTTCTGCCTCTTTTCCTATGCTTTACATGCAATTCCAGTCTACCTCCTGAAAACGGTTTCCTGCAATTCTGCCCCGCTTTCAAGTCCTCTTGGCAGCCTTACTTCAATATATTTTTGGACGATAGCTGTCATTTAGAACTCTGAAGGTTTGTGAATTACAGTGCCCCTGAGCTACTTTCTTCAACTCGCTTTCTTGTGAGCTGGCCGCAACACCGTAGGATTGCTTCAGGCCCTAGCGTGGTTCCGGCACGGCTCGCTGAGCCTTTGGTTAATTCCTCTTTCTGGTGGGAAATGAGAGTTAAATTTGCCCGTCCAGACACCTCCAGTTAGTCTGTCATTGGTTCTCCCTATTACTGTTCATTTTCCGCAGAAATTGCAAACTGGGCCAAACAGGAGTTTAAAGGCACTGACTCTCCAAGTGGGGAGAGTGTTAGTAAAGCATCTGGAATGTTGCACCCGAGTACCAGGGGACGAAAACTGAGACACATTTGAACACGTTTCCCGATCACACGGTGGATCATACTCTGGGTTCCACATGAATGTTTTAGCTGAAGGAAGAATCCCTTAAACCTGGAGAGTTGAGAACCATGGAATGGGTACCATGCAATATGACTTCAAAGGGTCTGCATTTGCTCACCGAACCTCACCAATCCTATCACTGCTGCGTTTATGCCGCTGTACACACGCTGGATTCTCTTTCGTAGACATATCAATCCATAGGTTTTAAGATTCTTACTAGTCAGGTATATTCTTAGGCGTTTAATATGGGGTGTTGAGTCCACTTCGTTGAGCAAGCAGTAGCTCTTGTCTATTACATATTTGGCTTATGGAAAGGTATCTGTGCTAATTTCAATCTCTGGTTTTATGCAGCACCCCAACTCACCTTTCCCCTTAAGCAAGCATAAGTTGGTTTTCTACATTTGAGACCCTATTCTGTTTTGTAATTCAGTTCCTGTGTAGCCAAGTTTACATTCCGTGTATTAGTGATATCTTATGATGTTTCTTTTTCTGTGTGACTTATTTCACTTAGAATCATCGTACCTGAATCCACTCATTATGCTGCTACTGGCCTGATGACATAGATTTCATTGCTGAGTGGTATTGCATTGTACGTAAGTACCACAACTTCTTTATCCATTTTTCGCTTTCTGCAATATTGAACTTGTACCGTAAATGAGGTTCTTGTAAACAGAGCCGTCCCAAACTTTGGGGTGGCTGTGTCTTTTTGATTTTAATTTCCCTAATCTATAGGACCATAAGTGGAAGTGCCCTAGGCTCTGTTGCTTTGTTTTTTAGATGTTTCAGGAAACACCATACACTTCTCCAGAGTGGCTGTTGGCAATTTACATCCCGCCCATCAGCATAAGAAGGCTCCCAGTTCTCCATGGCCTGTCCTGCCTTTCTGGATTTTACACTTTTTTCAGATGGCCCTTTTGACCGGGGGGCAGTGAGACTTCATTGTAGTGCAGATTTCCTTTGCAAGCTTGCTTGGTTGGCCAAAAAGGGCGTATGCGTTTTTTCCTGAATATATTCAGGAATATATTCAGGAAAAAACGCATATGTCCTTTTTGGACAAGTGCATCATTGTGGATGTTCTGCCTCTTTTCCTATGCTTTACATGCAATTCCAGTCTACCTCCTGAAATCGGTTTCCTGCAATTCTGCCCCGCTTTCAAGTCCTCTTGGCAGCCTTACTTCAATATATTTTTGGACGATCGCTGTCATTTAGAACACTGCAGGTTTGTGAATTACAGGGCCCCTGAGCTCCTTTCTTCAACTCGCTTTCTTGTGAGCTGGCTGCAACACCGCAGGATTGCTTCAGGCCCTAGTGTGGTTCTGGCATGGCTCGCTGAGCCTTTGGTTAATTCCTCTTCCTGGCGGGAAATGAGAGTTCAATTTACCCGTCCAGACACCTCCAGCTAGTCTCTCATTGGTTCTCCCTATTCCTGTTCATTTTCCACAGAAATTGCAAACTGGGCCAAACAGGAGGTTAAAGGCACTGACTCTCCAAGTGGGGAGAGTGTTAGTAAAGCTTCTGGAATGTTGCACCCGAGTACCAGGGGACGAAAACTGAGACACATTTGAACACGTTTCCTGATCACACGGTGGATCATACTCTGGGTTCCACATGCATGTTTTAGCTGAAGGAAGAATCCCTTAAACCTGGAGAGTTGAGAACCATGGAATGGGTACCATGCAATATGACTTCAAAGGGTCTGCATTTGCTCACCGAACCTCACCAATCCTATCACTGCTGCGTTTATGCCGCTGTACACACGCTTGATTCTCTTTCGGAGACATATAAATCCATTGGTTTTAAGATTCTTACTAGTCAGGTATATTCTTAGGCGTTTAATATGGGGTGTTGAGTCCACTTCGTTGAGCAAGCAGTAGCTCTTGTCTATTACATATTTGGCTTATGGAAAGGTATCTGTGCTAATTTCAATCTCTGGTTTTATGCAGCACCCCAACTCACCTTTCCCCTTAAGCAAGCATATGTTGGTGTTCTACATTTGAGACCCTATTCTGTTTTGTAATTCAGTTCCTGTGTAGCCAAGTTTACATTCCGTGTATTAGTGATATCTTATGATGTTTCTTTTTCTGTTTGACTTATTTCACTTAGAATCATCGTACCTGAATCCACTCATTATGCTGCTACTGGCCTGATGACATAGATTTCATTGCTGAGTGATATTGCATTGTACGTAAGTACCACAACTTCTTTATCCATTTTTCACTTTCTGCGATATTGAACTTGTACCGTAAACGAGGTTCTTGTAAACAGAGCCATCCCAAACTTTGGGGTGGCTGTGTCTTTTTGATTTTAATTTCCCTAAGCTATAGGACCATAAGTGGAAGTGCCCTAGACTCTGTTGCTTTGTTTTTTAGATGTTTCAGGAAACACCATACACTTCTCCAGAGTGGCTGTTGGCAATTAACATCCCGCCCATCAGCATAAGAAGGCTCCCAGTTCTCCATGGCCTGTCCTGCCTTTCTGGATTTTACACTTTTTTCAGATGGCCCTTTTGACCGGGGGGCAGTGAGACTTCATTGTAGTGCAGATTTCCTTTGCAAGCTTGCTTGGTTGGCCAAAAAGGGCGTATGCGTTTTTTCCTGAATATATTCAGGAAAAAACGCATACGCCCTTTTTGGCCAACTGCATCATTGTGGACGTTCTGCCTCTTTTCCTATGCTTTACATGCAATTCCAGTCTACCTCCTGAAATCGGTTTCCTGCAATTCTGCCCCGCTTTCAAGTCCTCTTGGCAGCCTTACTTCAATATATTTTTGGACGATAGCTGTCATTTATAACTCTGCAGGTTTGTGAATTACAGTGCCCCTGAGCTCCTGTCTTCAACTCGCTTTCTTGTGAGCTGGCCGCTACACCGCAGGATTGCTTCAAGCCCTAGTGCAGTTTCGGCATGGCTCGCTTAGCCTTTGGTTAATTCCTCTTCCTGGTGGGAAATGAGAGTTAAATTTGCCCGTCCAGACACCTCCAGCTAGTCTGTCATTGGTTCTCCCTATTCCTGTTAATTTTCCACAGAAATTGCAAACTGCGCCAAAAAGGAGGTTAAAGGCACTGACTCTCCAAGTAGGGAGAGTGTTAGTAAAGCGTCTGGAATGTTGCACCCGAGTACCAGGGGACGAAAACTGAGACACATTTGAACACGTTTCCCGATCACACGGTGGATCATACTCTGGGTTCCACATGCATGTTTTAGCTGAAGGAAGAATCCCTTACCTGGAGAGTTCAGACGCATGGAATGGGTACCATGCAATATGACTTCAAAGGGTCTGCATTTGCTCACCAAACCACACCAATCCTATCACTGCTGCGTTTATGCCGCTGTACACACGCTGGATTCTCTTTCGGAGACATATAAATCCATAGGTTTTAAGATTCTTACTAGTCAGGTATATTCTTAGGCGTTTAATATGGGGTGTTGAGTCCACTTCATTGAGCAAGCAGTAGCTCTTGTCTATTACATATTTGGCTTATGGAAAGGTATCTGTGCTAATTTCAATCTCTGGTTTTATGCAGCACCCCAACTCACCTTTCCCCTTAAGCAAGCATAAGTTGGTTTTCTACATTTGAGACCCTATTCTGTTTTGTAATTCAGTTCCTGTGTAGCCAAGTTTACATTCCGTGTGTTAGTGATACCTTATGATGTTTCTTTTTCTGTGTGACTTATTTCACTTAGAATCATCGTACCTGAATCCACTCATTATGCTGCTACTGGCCTGATGACATAGATTTCATTGCTGAGTGATATTGCATTGTACGTAAGTACCACAACTTCTTTATCCATTTTTCGCTTTCTGCGATATTGAACTTGTACCGTAAACGAGGTTCTTGTAAACAGAGCCGTCCCAAACTTTGTGGTGGCTGTGTCTTTTTGATTTTAATTTCCCTAATCTATAGGACCAAAAATGAAGTGCCCTAGGCTCTGTTGCTTTGTTTTTCAGATGTTTCAGGAAACACCATACACTTCTCCAGAGTGGCTGTTGGCAATTTACATCCCGCCCATCAGCATAACAAGGCTCCCAGTTCTCCATGGCCTGTCCTGCCTTTCTGGATTTTACACTTTTTTCAGATGGCCCTTTTGACCGGGGGGCAGTGAGACTTCATTGTAGTGCAGATTTCCTTTGCAAGCTTGCTTGGTTGGCCAAAAAGGGCGTATGCGTTTTTTCCTGAATATATTCAGGAAAAAACGCATACGCCCTTTTTGGCCAAGTGCATCATTGTGGACGTTCTGCCTCTTTTCCTATGCTTTACATGCAATTCCAGTCTACCTCCTGAAAACGGTTTCCTGCAATTCTGCCCCGCTTTCAAGTCCTCTTGGCAGCCTTACTTCAATATATTTTTGGACGATAGCTGTCATTTAGAACTCTGAAGGTTTGTGAATTACAGTGCCCCTGAGCTCCTTTCTTCAACTCGCTTTCTTGTGAGCTGTCCGCAACACCGCAGGATTGCTTCAGGCCCTAGTGTGGTTCCGGCACGGCTCACTGAGCCTTTGGTTAATTCCTCTTCCTGGTGGGAAATGAGAGTTAAATTTGCCCGTCCAGACACCTCCAGCTAGTCTCTCATTGGTTCTCCCTATTCCTGTTCATTTTCCGCAGAAATTGCAAACTGGGCCAAACAGGAGGTTAAAGGCACTGACTCTCCAAGTGGGGAGAGTGTTAGTAAAGCGTCTGGAATGTTGCACCCGAGTACCAGGGGATGAAAACTGAGACACATTTGAACACGTTTCCCAATCACACGGTGGATCATACTCTGGGTTCCACATGCATGTTTTAACTGAAGGAAGAATCCCTTAAACCTGGAGAGTTGAGAACCATGGAATGGGTACCATGCAATATGACTTCAAAGGGTCTGCATTTGCTCACCGAACCTCACCAATCCTATCACTGCTGCGTTTATGCTGCTGTACACACGCTTGATTCTCTTTCGGAGACATATAAATCCATAGGTTTTAAGATTCTTACTAGTCAGGTATATTCTTAGGCTTTTAATATGGGGTGTTGAGTCCACTTCGTTGAGCAAGCAGTAGCTCTTGTCTATTACATATTTGGCTTATGGAAAGGTATCTGTGTTAATTTCAATCTCTGGTTTTATGCAACACCCAACTCACCTTTCCCCTTAAGCAAGCATAAGTTGGTTTTCCACATTTGAGACCCTATTCTGTTTTGTAATTCAGTTCCTGTGTAGCCAAGTTTACACTCCGTGTATTAGTGATACCTTATGATGTTTCTTTTTCTCTGTGACTTATTTCACTTAGAATCATCGTACCTGAATCCACTCATTATGCTGCTACTGGCCTGATGACATAGATTTCATTGCTGAGTGATATTGCATTGTACGTAAGTACCACAACTTCTTTATCCATTTTTCGCTTTCTGCAATATTGAACTTGTACCGTAAATGAGGTTCTTGTAAACAGAGCCGTCCCAATTTTTGGGGCGGCTGTGTCTTTTTGATTTTAATTTCCCTAATCTATAGGACCATAAGTGGAAGGGCCCTAGGCTCTGTTGCTTTGTTTTTTAGATGTTTCAGGAAACACCATACACTTCTGCAGAGTGGCTGTTGGCAATTTACATCCCACCCATCAGCATAAGAAGGCTCCCAGTTCTCCATGGCCTGTCCTGCCTTTCTGGATTTTACAATTTTTTCAGATGGCCCTTTTGACCGGGGGGCAGTGAGACTTCATTGTAGTGCAGATTTCCTTTGCAAGCTTGCTTCGTTGGCCAAAAAGGGCGTATGCGTTTTTTCCTGAATATATTCAGGAATATATTTAGGAAAAAACGCATACGCCCTTTTTGGCCAAGTGCATCATTGTGGACGTTCTGCCTCTTTTCCTATGCTTTACATGCAATTCCAGTCTACCTCCTGAAATCGGTTTCCTGCAATTCTGCCCCGCTTTCAAGTCCTTTTGGCAGCCTTACTTCAATATATTTTTGGACGATAGCTGTCATTTATAACTCTGAAGCTTTGTGAATTACAGTGCCCCTGAGCTCCTTTTTTCAACTGGCTTTCTTGTGAGCTGGCCGCAACACCGCAGGATTGCTTCAGGCCCTAGTGTGGTTCCGGCATGGCTCGCTGAGCCTTTGGTTAATTCCTCTTCCTGGTGGGAAATGAGAGTTAAATTTGCCCGTTCAGACACCTCTAGCTAGTCTCTCATTGGTTCTCCCTATTCCCGTTCATTTTCCGCAGAAATTGCACACTGGGCCAAACAGGAGGTTAAAGGCGCTGACTCTCCAAGTGGGGAGAGTGTTAGTAAAGCGTCTGGAATGTTGCACCCGAGTACCAGGGGACGAAAACTGAGACACATTTGAACACGTTTCCCGATCACATGGTGGATCATACTCTGGGTTCCACATGCATGTTTTAGCTGAAGGAAGAATCCCTTAAACCTGCAGAGTTGAGAACCATGGAATGGGTACCATGCAATATGACTTCAAAGGGTCTGCATTTGCTCACCGAACCTCACCAATCCTATCACTGCTGCGTTTATGCCGCTGTACACACACTGGATTCTCTTTCGGAGACATATAAATCCATAGGTTTTAAGATTCTTACTAGTCAGGTATATTCTTAGGCGTTTAATATGTGGTGTTGAGTCCACTTCGTTGAGCAAGCAGTAGCTCTTGTCTATTACATATTTGGCTTATGGAAAGGTATCTGTGCTAATTTCAATCTCTGGTTTTATGCAGCACCCCAACTCACCTTTCCCCTTAAGCAAGCATAAGTTGGTTTTCTACATTTGAGACCCTATTCTGTTTTGTAATTCAGTTCCTGTGTAGCCAAGTTTACATTCCGTGTATTAGTGATACCTTATGATGTTTCTTTTTCTGTGTGACTTATTTCACTTAGAATCATCGTACCTGAATCCACTCATTATGCTGCTACTGGCCTGATGACATAGATTTCATTGCTGAGTGATATTGCATTGTACGTAAGTACCACAACTTCTTTATCCATTTTTCGCTTTCTGCGATATTGAACTTGTACCGTAAACGAGGTTCTTGTAAACAGAGCCGTCCCAAACTTTGGGGTGGCTGTGTCTTTTTGATTTTAATTTCCCTAATATATAGGACCAAAAATGAAGTGCCCTAGGCTCTGTTGCTTTGTTTTTCAGATGTTTCAGGAAACACCATACACTTCTCCAGAGTGGCTGTTGGCAATTTACATCCCGCCCATCAGCCTAAGTAGGCTCCCAGTTCTCCATGGCCTGTCCTGCCTTTCTGGATTTTACACTTTTTTCAGATGGTCCTTTTGACCGGGGGGCAGTGAGACTTCATTGTAGTGCAGATTTCCTTTGCAAGCTTGCTTGGTTGGCCAAAAAGGGCGTATGCGTTTTTTCCTGAATATATTCAGGAAAAAACGCATACGCCCTTTTTGGCCAAGTGCATCATTGTGGACGTTCTGCCTCTTTTCCTATGCTTTACATGCAATTCCAGTCTACCTCCTGAAAACGGTTTCCTGCAATTCTGCCCCGCTTTCAAGTCCTCTTGGCAGCCTTACTTCAATATATTTTTGGACGATAGCTGTCATTTAGAACTCTGAAGGTTTGTGAATTACAGTGCCCCTGAGCTACTTTCTTCAACTCGCTTTCTTGTGAGCTGGCCGCAACACCGCAGGATTGCTTCAAGCCCTAGTGTAGTTTCGGCATGGCTCGCTGAGCCTTTGGTTAATTCCTCTTCCTGGTGGGAAATGAGAGTTAAATTTGCCCGTCCAGACACCTCCAGCTAGTCTCTCATTGGTTCTCCCTATTCCTGTTCATTTTCCGCAGAAATTGCAAACTGGGCCAAACAGGAGGTTAAAGGCACTGACTCTCCAAGTGGGGAGAGTGTTAGTAAAGCGTCTGGAATGTTGCACCCGAGTACCAGGGGATGAAAACTGAGACACATTTGAACACGTTTCCCAATCACACGGTGGATCATACTCTGGGTTCCACATGCATGTTTTAACTGAAGGAAGAATCCCTTAAACCTGGAGAGTTGAGACGCATGGAATGGGTACCATGCAATATGACTTCAAAGGGTCTGCATTTGCTCACCGAACCTCACCAATCCTATCACTGCTGCGTTTATGCTGCTGTACACACGCTTGATTCTCTTTCGGAGACATATAAATCCATAGGTTTTAAGATTCTTACTAGTCAGGTATATTCTTAGGCTTTTAATATGGGGTGTTGAGTCCACTTCGTTGAGCAAGCAGTAGCTCTTGTCTATTACATATTTGGCTTATGGAAAGGTATCTGTGCTAATTTCAATCTCTGGTTTTATGCAACACCCAACTCACCTTTCCCCTTAAGCAAGCATAAGTTGGTTTTCCACATTTGAGACCCTATTCTGTTTTGTAATTTAGTTCCTGTGTAGTCAAGTTTACACTCCGTGTATTAGTGATACCTTATGATGTTTCTTTTTCTCTGTGACTTATTTCACTTAGAATCATCGTACCTGAATCCACTCATTATGCTGCTACTGGCCTGATGACATAGATTTCATTGCTGAGTGATATTGCATTGTACGTAAGTACCACAACTACTTTATCCATTTTTCGCTTTCTGCGATATTGAACTTGTACCGTAAACGAGGTTCTTGTAAACAGAGCCGTCCCAAACTTTGGGGTGGCTGTGTCTTTTTGATTTTAATTTCCCTAATCTATAGGACCATAAGTGGAAGTGCCCTAGGCTCTGTTGCTTTGTTTTTTAGATGTTTCAGGAAACACCATACACTTCTCCAGAGTGGCTGTTGGCAATTTACATCCCGCCCATCAGCATAAGAAGGCTCCCAGTTCTCCATGGCCTGTCCTGCCTTTCTGGATTTTACACTTTTTTCAGATGGCCCTTTTAACCAGGGGGCAGTGAGACTTCATTGTAGTGCAGATTTCCTTTGCAAGCTTGCTTGGTTGGCCAAAAAGCGCGTACGCGTTTTTTCCTAAATATATTCAGGATAAAACGCATACGCCCTTTTGGCCAAGTGCATCATTGTGGACGTTCTGCCTCTTTTCCTATGCTTTACATGCAATTCCAGTCTACCTCCTGAAATCGGTTTCCTGCAATTCTGCCCCGCTGTCAAATCCTCTTGGCAGCCTTACTTCAATATATTTTTGGAAGATAACTGTCATTTATAACTCTGCAGGTTTGTGAAATACAGTGCCCCTGAGCTCCTTTCTTCAACTGGCTTTCTTGTGAGCTCGCCGCAACACGGCAGGAATGCTTCAGGCCCTAGTGTCGTTCCGGCATATCTCAGTGAGCCTTTGGTTAATTCCACTTCCTGGTGGGAAATGAGAGTTAAATTTGCCCGTCCAGACACCTCCAGGTAGTCTCTCATTGGTTCTCCCTATTCCTGTTCATTTTCCACAGAAATTGCAAACTGGGCCAAACAGGAGTTTAAAGGCACTGACTCTCCAAGTGGGGAGAGTGTTAGTAAAGCGTCTGGAATGTTGCACCCGAGTACCAGGGGACGAAAACTGAGACACATTTGAACACGTTTCCCGATCACACGGTGGATCATACTCTGGGTTCCTCATGCATGTTTTAGCTGAAGGAAGAATCCCTTAAACCTGGAGAGTTGAGACCCATGGAATGGGTACCATGCAATATGACTTCAAAGGGTCTGCATTTGCTCACCGAACTTCACCAATCCTATCACTGCTGCGTTTATGCCGCTGTACACACGCTTGATTCTCTTTCGTAGACATATCAATCCATAGGTTTTAAGATTCTTACTAGTCAGGTATATTCTTAGGCGTTTAATATGGGGTGTTGAGTCCACTTCGTTGAGCAAGCAGTAGCTCTTGTCTATTACATATTTGGCTTATGGAAAGGTATCTGTGCTAATTTCAATCTCTGGTTTTATGCAGCACCCCAACTCACCTTTCCCCTTAAGTAAGCATAAGTTGGTTTTCTACATTTGAGACCCTATTCTGTTTTGTAATTCAGTTCCTGTGTAGCAAAGTTTACATTCCGTGTATTAGTGATATCTTATGATGCTTCTTTTTCTGTGTGACTTATTTCACTTAGAATCATCGTACCTGAATCCACTCATTATGCTGCTACTGGCCTGATGACATAGATTTCATTGTTGAGTGATATTGCATTGTACGTAAGTACCACAACTTCTTTATCCATTTTTCGCTTTCTGCAATATTGAACTTGTACCGTAAATGAGGTTCTCGTAAACAGAGCCGTCCCAATTTTTGGGGTGGCTGTGTCTTTTTGATTTTAATTTCCCTAATCTATAGGACCATAAGTGGAAGGGCCCTAGGCTCTGTTGCTTTGTTTTTTAGATGTTTCAGGAAACACCATACACTTCTGCAGAGTGGCTGTTGGCAATTTACATCCCACCCATCAGCATAAGAAGGCTCCCAGTTCTCCATGGCCTGTCCTGCCTTTCTGGATTTTACACTTTTTTCAGATGGCCCTTTTGACCGGGGGGCAGTGAGACTTCATTGTAGTGCAGATTTCCTTTGCAAGCTTGCTTCGTTGGCCAAAAAGGGCGTATGCGTTTTTTCCTGAATATATTCAGGAATATATTTAGGAAAAAACGCATACGCCCTTTTTGGCCAAGTGCATCATTGTGGACGTTCTGCCTCTTTTCCTATGCTTTACATGCAATTCCAGTCTACCTCCTGAAATCGGTTTCCTGCAATTCTGCCCCGCTTTCAAGTCCTCTTGGCAGCCTTACTTCAATATATTTTTGGACGATAGCTGTCATTTATAACTCTGAAGCTTTGTGAATTACAGTGCCCCTGAGCTCCTTTTTTCAACTGGCTTACTTGTGAGCTGGCCGCAACACCGCAGGATTGCTTCAGGCCCTAGTGTGGTTCCGGCATGGCTCGCTGAGCCTTTGGTTAATTCCTCTTCCTGGTGGGAAATGAGAGTTAAATTTGCCCGTTCAGACACCTCCAGCTAGTCTCTCATTGGTTCTCCCTATTCCCGTTCATTTTCCGCAGAAATTGCACACTGGGCCAAACAGGAGGTTAAAGGCGCTGACTCTCCAAGTGGGGAGAGTGTTAGTAAAGCGTCTGGAATGTTGCACCCGAGTACCAGTGGACGAAAACTGAGACACATTTGAACACGTTTCCCGATCACATGGTGGATCATACTCTGGGTTCCACATGCATGTTTTAGCTGAAGGAAGAATCCCTTAAACCTGGAGAGTTGAGAACCATGGAATGGGTACCATGCAATATGACTTCAAAGGGTCTGCATTTGCTCACCGAACCTCACCAATCCCATCACTGCTGCGTTTATGCCGCTGTACACACACTGGTTTCTCTTTCGGAGACATATAAATCCATAGGTTTTAAGATTCTTACTAGTCAGGTATATTCTTAGGCGTTTAATATGGGGTGTTGAGTCCACTTCGTTGAGCAAGCAGTAGCTCTTGTCTATTACATATTTGACTTATGGAAAGGTATCTATGCTAATTTCAATCTCTGGTTTTATGCAGCACCCCAACTCACCTTTCCCCTTAAGCAAGCATAAGTTGGTTTTCTACATTTGAGACCCTATTCTGTTTTGTAATTCAGTTCCTGTGTAGCCAAGTTTACATTCCGTGTATTAGTGATATCTTATGATGTTTCTTTTTCTGTGTGACATATTTCACTTAGAATCATCGTACCTGAATCCATTCATTATGCTGCTACTGGCCTGATGACATAGATTTCATTGCTGAGTGATATTGAATTGTACGTAAGTACCACAACTTCTTTATCCATTTTTCGCTTTCTGCGATATTGAACTTGTACCGTAAACGAGGTTCTTGTAAACAGAGCCGTCCCAAACTTTGGGGTGGCTGTGTCTTTTAGATTTTAATTTCCCTAATCTATAGGACCATAAGTGGAAGTGCCCTAGGCTCTGTTGTTTTGTTTTTTAGATGTTTCAGGAAACACCATACACTTCTCCAGAGTGGCTGTTGGCAATTTACATCCCGCCCATCAGCATAAGAAGGCTCCCAGTTCTCCATGGCCTGTCCTGCTTTTCTGGATTTTACACTTTTTTCAGATGGCCCTTTTGACCGGGGGGCAGTGAGACTTCATTGTAGTGCAGATTTCCTTTGCAAGCTTGCTTGGTTGGCCAAAAAGGGCGTATGCGATTTTTCCTGAATATATTCAGGAAAAAACGCATACGCCCTTTTTGGCCAAGTGCATCATTGTGGACGTTCTGCCTCTTTTCCTATGCTTTACATCCAATTCCAGTCTACCTCCTGAAATCGGTTTCCTGCAATTCTGCCCCGCTTTCAAGTCCTCTTGGCAGCCTTACTTCAATATATTTTTGGACGATAGCTGTCATTTATAACTCTGCAGGTTTGTGAATTACAGTGCCCCTGAGCTCCTTTCTTCAACTCGCTTTCTTGTGAGCTGGCCACAACTCCGCAGGATTGCTTCAGGCCTAGTGTGGTTCCGGCATGGCTCGCTGAGCCTTTGGTTAATTCCTCTTCCTGGTGGGAAATGAGAGTTAAATTTGCCCGTCCAGACACCTCCAGCTAGTCTCTCATTGGTTCTCCGTATTCCTGTTCATTATCCGCAGAAATTGCAAACTGGGCCAAATAGGAGGTTAAAGGCACTGACTCTCCAAGTGGGGAGAGTGTTAGTAAAGCGTCTGGAATGTTGCACCCGAGTACCAGGGGACGAAAACTGAGACACATTTGAACACGTTTCCCGATCACACGGTGGATCATACTCTGGGTTCCACATGCATGTTTTAGCTGAAGGAAGAATCCCTTAAACCTGGAGAGTTGAGACCCATGGAATGGGTACCATGCAATATGACTTCAAAGGGTCTGCATTTGCTCACCGAACCTCACCAATCCTATCACTGCTGCGTTTATGCCGCTGTACACACGCTGGATTCTCTTTCGGAGACATATAAATCCATAGGTTTTAAGATTCTTACTAGTCAGGTATATTCTTAGGCGTTTAATATGGGGTGTTGAGTCCACTTCGTTGAGCAAGCAGTAGCTCTTGTCTATTACATATTTGGCTTATGGAAAGGTATCTGTGTTAATTTCAATCTCTGGTTTTATGCAGCACCCCAACTAACCTTTCCTCTTAAGCAAGCGTAAGTTGGTTTTCTTCATTTGAGACCCTATTCTGTTTTGTAATTCAGTTCCTGTGTAGCCAAGTTTACATTCCGTGTATTAGTGATACCTTATGATGTTTCTTTTTCTGTGTGACTTATTTCACTTAGAATCATCGTACCTGAATCCACTCATTATGCTGCTACTGGCCTGATGACATAGATTTCATTGCTGAGTGGTATTGCATTGTACGTAAGTACCACAATTTCTTTATCCATTTTTCGCTTTCTGCAATATTGAACTTGTACCGTAAATGAGGTTCTTGTAAACAGAGCCGTCCCAAACTTTGGGGTGGCTGTGTCTTTTTGATTTTAATTTCCCTAAGCTATAGGACCATAAGTGGAAGTGCCCTAGGCTCTGTTGCTTTGTTTTTTAGATGTTTCAGGAAACACCATACACTTCTCCAGAGTGGCTGTTGGCAATTTACATCCCGCCCATCAGCATAACAAGGCTCCCAGTTCTCCATGGCCTGTCCTGCCTTTCTGGATTTTACACTTTTTTCAGATGGCCCTTTTGACCGGGGGGCAGTGAGACTTCATTGTAGTGCAGATTTCCTTTGCAAGCTTGCTTGGTTGGCCAAAAAGGGCGTATGCGTTTTTTCCTGAATATATTCAGGAAAAAACGCATACGCCCTTTTTGGCCAAGTGCATCATTGTGGACGTTCTGCCTCTTTTCCTATGCTTTTCATGCAATTCCAGTCTACCTCCTGAAATCGGTTTCCTGCAATTCTGCCCCGCTTTCAAGTCCTCTTGGCAGCCTTACTTCAATATATTTTTGGATGATAGCTGTCATTTATAACTCTGCAGGTTTGTGAATTACAGTGCCCCTGAGCTTCTTTCTTCAACTCGCTTTCTTGTGAGCTGGCCGCAACACCGCAGGATTGCTTCAAGCCCTAGTGTAGTTTCGGCATGGCTCGCTGAGCCTTTGGTTAATTCCTCTTCCTGGTGGGAAATGAGAGTTAAATTTGCCCGTCCAGACACCTCCAGCTAGTCTGTCATTGGTTCTCCCTATTCCTGTTAATTTTCCGCAGAAATTGCAAACTGGGCCAAACAGGAGGTTAAAGGCACTGACTCTCCAAGTGGGGAGAGTGTTAGTAAAGCGTCTGGAATGTTGCACCCGAGTACCAGGGGACGAAAACTGAGACACATATGAACACGTTTCCCGATCACACGGTAGATCATACTCTGGGTTCCACATGCATGTTTTAGCTGAAGGAAGAATCCCTTACCTGGAGAGTTGAGACGCATGGAATGGGTACCATGCAATATGACTTCAAAGGGTCTGCATTTGCTCACCGAACCTCACCAATCCTATCACTGCTGCGTTTATGCCGCTGTACACACGCTTGATTCTCTTTCGGAGACATATAAATCCATACGCTTTAAGATTCTTACTAGTCAGGTATATTCTTAGGCGTTTAATATGGGGTGTTGAGTCCACTTCGTTGAGCAAGCAGTAGCTCTTGTCTATTACATATTTGGCTTATGGAAAGGTATCTGTGCTAATTTCAATCTCTGGTTTTATGCAGCACCCCAACTCACCTTTCCCCTTAAGCAAGCATAAGTTGGTTTTCTACATTTGAGACCCTATTCTGTTTTGTAATTCAGTTCCTGTGTAGGCAAGTTTACATTCCGTGTATTAGTGATATCTTATGATGTTTCTTTTTCTGTGTGACTTATTTCACTTAGAATCATCGTACCTGAATCCACTCATTATGCTGCTACTGGCCTGATGACATAGATTTCATTGCTGAGTGATATTGCATTGTACGTAAGTACCACAACTTCTTTATCCATTTTTCGCTTTCTGCAATATTGAACTTGTACCGTAAATGAGGTTCTTGTAAACAGAGCCGTCCCAAATTTTGGGGTGGCTGTGTATTTTTGATTTTAATTTCCCTAATCTATAGGACCATAAGTGGAAGTGCCCTAGGCTCTGTTGCTTTGTTTTTTAGATGTTTCAGGAAACACCATACACTTCTGCAGAGTGGCTGTTGGCAATTTACATCCCACCCATCAGCATAAGAAGGCTCCCAGTTCTCCATGGCCTGTCCTGCCTTTCTGGATTTTACAATTTTTTCAGATGGCCCTTTTGACCGGGGGGCAGTGAGACTTCATTGTAGTGCAGATTTCCTTTGCAAGCTTGCTTCGTTAGCCAAAAAGGGCGTATGCGTTTTTTCCTGAATATATTCAGGAATATATTTAGGAAAAAACGCATACGCCCTTTTTGGCCAAGTGCATCATTGTGGACGTTCTGCCTCTTTTCCTATGCTTTACATGCAATTCCAGTCTACCTCCTGAAATCGGTTTCCTGCAATTCTGCCCCGCTTTCAAGTCCTTTTGGCAGCCTTGCTTCAATATATTTTTGGACGATAGCTGTCATTTATAACTCTGAAGGTTTGTGAATTACAGTGCCCCTGAGCTCCTTTTTTCAACTGGCTTTCTTGTGAGCTGGCCGCAACACCGCAGGATTGCTTCAGGCCCTAGTGTGGTTCCGGCATGGCTCGCTGAGCCTTTGGTTAATTGCTCTTCCTGGTGGGAAATGAGAGTTAAATTTGCCCGTCCAGACACCTCCAGCTAGTCTCTCATTGGTTCTCCCTATTCCCGTTCATTTTCCGCAGAAATTGCACACTGGGCCAAACAGGAGGTTAAAGGCGCTGACTCTCCAAGTGGGGAGAGTGTTAGTAAAGCGTCTGGAATGTTGCACCCGAGTACCAGGGGACGAAAACTGAGACACATTTGAACACGTTTCCCGATCACATGGTGGATCATACTCTGGGTTCCACATGCATGTTTTAGCTGAAGGAAGAATCCCTTAAACCTGCAGAGTTGAGAACCATGGAATGGGTACCATGCAATATGACTTCAAAGGGTCTGCATTTGCTCACCGAACCTCACCAATCCTATCACTGCTGCGTTTATGCCGCTGTACACACACTGGATTCTCTTTCGGAGACATATAAATCCATAGGTTTTAAGATTCTTACTAGTCAGGTATATTCTTAGGCGTTTAATATGGGGTGTTGAGCCCACTTCGTTGAGCAAGCAGTAGCTCTTGTCTATTACATATTTGACTTATGGAAAGGTATCTATGCTAATTTCAATCTCTGGTTTTATGCAGCACCCCAACTCACCTTTCCCCTTAAGCAAGCATAAGTTGGTTTTCTACATTTGAGACCCTATTCTGTTTTGTAATTCAGTTCCTGTGTAGCCAAGTTTACATTCCGTGTATTAGTGATACCTTATGATGTTTCTTTTTCTGTGTGACTTATTTTACTTAGAATCATCGTACCTGAATCCATTCATTATGCTGCTACTGGCCTGATGACATAGATTTCATTGCTGTGTGATATTGCATTGTACGTAAGTACCACAACTTCTTTATCCATTTTTCGCTTTCTGCGATATTGAACTTGTACCGTAAATGAGGTTCTTGTAAACATAGCCATCCCAAACTTTGGGGTGGCTGTGTCTTTTTGATTTTAATTTCCCTAATCTATAGGATCATAAGTGGAAGTGCCCTAGGCTCTGTTGCTTTGGTTTTTTAGATGTTTCAGGAAACACCATACACTTCTCCAGAGTGGCTGTTGGCAATTTACATGCCGCCCATCAGCATAACAAGGCTCCCAGTTCTCCATGGCCTGTCCTGCCTTTCTGGATTTTACACTTTTTTCAGATGGCCCTTTTGACAAGGGGACAGTGAGACTTCATTGTAGTGCAAATTTCCTTTGCAAGCTTGCTTGGTTGGCCAAAAAGGGCGTATGCGTTTTTTCCTGAATATATTCAGGAAAAAACGCATACGCCCTTTTTGGCCAAGTGCATCATTGTGGACGTTCTGCCTCTTTTCCTATGCTTTACATGCAATTCCAGTCTACCTCCTGAAATCGGTTTCCTGCAATTCTGCCCCGCTTTCAAGTCCTCTTGGCAGCCTTACTTCAATATATTTTTGGACGATAGCTGTCATGTATAACTCTGCAGGTTTGTGAATTACAGGGTCCCTGAGCTCATTTCTTCAACTCGATTTCTTGTGAGCTGGCCGCAACACCGCAGGATTGCTTCAGGCCCTAGTGTGGTTCCGGCATGGCTCGCTGAGCCTTTGGTTAATTCCTCTTCCTGGTGGGAAATGAGAGTTAAATTTGCCCGTCCAGACACCTCCAGCTAGTCTCTCATTGGTTCTCCCTATTCCTGTTCATTTTCCGCAGAAATTGCACACTGGGCCAAACAAGAGGATAAAGGCGCTGACTCTCCAAGTGGGGAGAGTGTTAGTAAAGCGTCTGGAATGTTGCACCCGAGTACCAGGGGACGAAAACTGAGACACATTTGAAAACGTTTCCCGATCACATGGTGGATCATACTCTGGGTTCCACATGCATGTTTTAGCTGAAGGAAGAATCCCTTAAACCTGGAGAGTTGAGACCCATGGAATGGGTACCATGCAATATGACTTCAAAGGGTCTGCATTTGCTCACCGAACCTCACGAATCCTATCACTGCTGCGTTTATGCCGCTGTACACACGCTGGATTCTCTTTCGGAGACATATAAATCCATAGGTTTTAAGATTCTTACTAGTCAGGTATATTCTTAGGCGTTTAATATGCGGTGTTGAGTCCACTTCGTTGAGCAAGCAGTAGCTCTTGTCTATTACATATTTGGCTTATGGAAAGGTATCTGTGTTAATTTCAATCTCTGGTTTTATGCAGCACCCAACTCACCTTTCCCCTTAAGCAAGCATAAGTTGGTTTTCTACATTTGAGACCCTATTCTGTTTTGTAATTCAGTTCCTGTGTAGCCAAGTTTACATTCCGTGTATTAGTGATACCTTATGATGTTTCTTTTTCTGTGTGACTTATTTCACTTAGAATCATCGTACCTGAATCCACTCATTATGCTGCTACTGGCCTGATGACATAGATTTCATTGCTGAGTGGTATTGCATTGTACGTAAGTACCACAATTTCTTTATCCATTTTTCGCTTTCTGCAATATTGAACTTGTACCGTAAATGAGGTTCTTGTAAACAGAGCCGTCCCAAACTTTGGGGTGGCTGTGTCTTTTTGATTTTAATTTCCCTAAGGTATAGGACCATAAGTGGAAGTGCCCTAGGCTCTGTTGCTTTGTTTTTTAGATGTTTCAGGAAACACCATACACTTCTCCAGAGTGGCTGTTGGCAATTTACATCCCGCCCATCAGCATAACAAGGCTCCCAGTTCTCCATGGCCTGTCCTGCCTTTCTGGATTTTACACTTTTTTCAGATGGCCCTTTTGACCGGGGGGCAGTGAGACTTCATTGTAGTGCAGATTTCCTTTGCAAGCTTGCTTGGTTGGCCAAAAAGGGCGTATGCGTTTTTTCCTGAATATATTCAGGAAAAAACGCATACGCCCTTTTTGGCCAAGTGCATCATTGTGGACGTTCTGCCTCTTTTCCTATGCTTTTCATGCAATTCCAGTCTACCTCCTGAAATCGGTTTCCTGCAATTCTGCCCCGCTTTCAAGTCCTCTTGGCAGCCTTACTTCAATATATTTTTGGATGATAGCTGTCATTTATAACTCTGCAGGTTTGTGAATTACAGTGCCCCTGAGCTTCTTTCTTCAACTCGCTTTCTTGTGAGCTGGCCGCAACACCGCAGGATTGCTTCAAGCCCTAGTGTAGTTTCGGCATGGCTCGCTGAGCCTTTGGTTAATTCCTCTTCCTGGTGGGAAATGAGAGTTAAATTTGCCCGTCCAGACACCTCCAGCTAGTCTGTCATTGGTTCTCCCTATTCCTGTTAATTTTCCGCAGAAATTGCAAACTGGGCCAAACAGGAGGTTAAAGGCACTGACTCTCCAAGTGGGGAGAGTGTTAGTAAAGCGTCTGGAATGTTGCACCCGAGTACCAGGGGACGAAAACTGAGACACATATGAACACGTTTCCCGATCACACGGTAGATCATACTCTGGGTTCCACATGCATGTTTTAGCTGAAGGAAGAATCCCTTACCTGGAGAGTTGAGACGCATGGAATGGGTACCATGCAATATGACTTCAAAGGGTCTGCATTTGCTCACCGAACCTCACCAATCCTATCACTGCTGCGTTTATGCCGCTGTACACACGCTTGATTCTCTTTCGGAGACATATAAATCCATACGCTTTAAGATTCTTACTAGTCAGGTATATTCTTAGGCGTTTAATATGGGGTGTTGAGTCCACTTCGTTGAGCAAGCAGTAGCTCTTGTCTATTACATATTTGGCTTATGGAAAGGTATCTGTGCTAATTTCAATCTCTGGTTTTATGCAGCACCCCAACTCACCTTTCCCCTTAAGCAAGCATAAGTTGGTTTTCTACATTTGAGACCCTATTCTGTTTTGTAATTCAGTTCCTGTGTAGGCAAGTTTACATTCCGTGTATTAGTGATATCTTATGATGTTTCTTTTTCTGTGTGACTTATTTCACTTAGAATCATCGTACCTGAATCCACTCATTATGCTGCTACTGGCCTGATGACATAGATTTCATTGCTGAGTGATATTGCATTGTACGTAAGTACCACAACTTCTTTATCCATTTTTCGCTTTCTGCAATATTGAACTTGTACCGTAAATGAGGTTCTTGTAAACAGAGCCGTCCCAAATTTTGGGGTGGCTGTGTATTTTTGATTTTAATTTCCCTAATCTATAGGACCATAAGTGGAAGGGCCCTAGGCTCTGTTGCTTTGTTTTTTAGATGTTTCAGGAAACACCATACACTTCTGCAGAGTGGCTGTTGGCAATTTACATCCCACCCATCAGCATAAGAAGGCTCCCAGTTCTCCATGGCCTGTCCTGCCTTTCTGGATTTTACAATTTTTTCAGATGGCCCTTTTGACCGGGGGGCAGTGAGACTTCATTGTAGTGCAGATTTCCTTTGCAAGCTTGCTTCGTTAACCAAAAAGGGCGTATGCGTTTTTTCCTGAATATATTCAGGAATATATTTAGGAAAAAACGCATACGCCCTTTTTGGCCAAGTGCATCATTGTGGACGTTCTGCCTCTTTTCCTATGCTTTACATGCAATTCCAGTCTACCTCCTGAAATCGGTTTCCTGCAATTCTGCCCCGCTTTCAAGTCCTTTTGGCAGCCTTACTTCAATATATTTTTGGACGATAGCTGTCATTTATAACTCTGAAGGTTTGTGAATTACAGTGCCCCTGAGCTCCTTTTTTCAACTGGCTTTCTTGTGAGCTGGCCGCAACACCGCAGGATTGCTTCAGGCCCTAGTGTGGTTCCGGCATGGCTCGCTGAGCCTTTGGTTAATTGCTCTTCCTGGTTGGAAATGAGAGTTAAATTTGCCCGTCCAGACACCTCCAGCTAGTCTCTCATTGGTTCTCCCTATTCCCATTCATTTTCCGCAGAAATTGCACACTGGGCCAAACAGGAGGTTAAAGGCGCTGACTCTCCAAGTGGGGAGAGTGTTAGTAAAGCGTCTGGAATGTTGCACCCGAGTACCAGGGGACGAAAACTGAGACACATTTGAACACGTTTCCCGATCACATGGTGGATCATACTCTGGGTTCCACATGCATGTTTTAGCTGAAGGAAGAATCCCTTAAACCTGCAGAGTTGAGAACCATGGAATGGGTACCATGCAATATGACTTCAAAGGGTCTGCATTTGCTCACCGAATCTCACCAATCCTATCACTGCTGCGTTTATGCCGCTGTACACACACTGGATTCTCTTTCGGAGACATATAAATCCATAGGTTTTAAGATTCTTACTAGTCAGGTATATTCTTAGGCGTTTAATATGGGGTGTTGAGCCCACTTCGTTGAGCAAGCAGTAGCTCTTGTCTATTACATATTTGACTTATGGAAAGGTATCTATGCTAATTTCAATCTCTGGTTTTATGCAGCACCCCAACTCACCTTTCCCCTTAAGCAAGCATAAGTTGGTTTTCTACATTTGAGACCCTATTCTGTTTTGTAATTCAGTTCCTGTGTAGCCAAGTTTACATTCCGTGTATTAGTGATACCTTATGATGTTTCTTTTTCTGTGTGACTTATTTTACTTAGAATCATCGTACCTGAATCCATTCATTATGCTGCTACTGGCCTGATGACATAGATTTCATTGCTGTGTGATATTGCATTGTACGTAAGTACCACAACTTCTTTATCCATTTTTCGCTTTCTGCGATATTGAACTTGTACCGTAAATGAGGTTCTTGTAAACATAGCCATCCCAAACTTTGGGGTGGCTGTGTCTTTTTGATTTTAATTTCCCTAATCTATAGGATCATAAGTGGAAGTGCCCTAGGCTCTGTTGCTTTGGTTTTTTAGATGTTTCAGGAAACACCATACACTTCTCCAGAGTGGCTGTTGGCAATTTACATGCCGCCCATCAGCATAACAAGGCTCCCAGTTCTCCATGGCCTGTCCTGCCTTTCTGGATTTTACACTTTTTTCAGATGGCCCTTTTGACAGGGGGACAGTGAGACTTCATTGTAGTGCAAATTTCCTTTGCAAGCTTGCTTGGTTGGCCAAAAAGGGCGTATGCGTTTTTTCCTGAATATATTCAGGAAAAAACGCATACGCCCTTTTTGGCCAAGTGCATCATTGTGGACGTTCTGCCTCTTTTCCTATGCTTTACATGCAATTCCAGTCTACCTCCTGAAATCGGTTTCCTGCAATTCTGCCCCGCTTTCAAGTCCTCTTGGCAGCCTTACTTCAATATATTTTTGGACGATAGCTGTCATGTATAACTCTGCAGGTTTGTGAATTACAGGGTCCCTGAGCTCATTTCTTCAACTCGATTTCTTGTGAGCTGGCCGCAACACCGCAGGATTGCTTCAGGCCCTAGTGTGGTTCCGGCATGGCTCGCTGAGCCTTTGGTTAATTCCTCTTCCTGGTGGGAAATGAGAGTTAAATTTGCCTGTCCAGACACCTCCAGCTAGTCTCTCATTGGTTCTCCCTATTCCTGTTCATTTTCCGCAGAAATTGCACACTGGGCCAAACAAGAGGATAAAGGCGCTGACTCTCCAAGTGGGGAGAGTGTTAGTAAAGCGTCTGGAATGTTGCACCCGAGTACCAGGGGACGAAAACTGAGACACATTTGAAAACGTTTCCCGATCACATGGTGGATCATACTCTGGGTTCCACATGCATGTTTTAGCTGAAGGAAGAATCCCATAAACCTGGAGAGTTGAGACGCATGGAATGGGTACCATGCAATATGACTTCAAAGGGTCTGCATTTGCTCACTGAACCTCACCAATCCTATCACTGCTGCGTTTATGCCGCTGTACACACGCTGGATTCTCTTTCAGAGACATATAAATCCATAGGTTTTAAGATTCTTACTAGTCAGGTATATTCTTAGGCGTTTAATATGGGGTGTTGAGTCCACTTCGTTGAGCAAGCAGTAGCTCTTGTCTATTACATATTTGACTTATGGAAAGGTATCTATGCTAATTTCAATCTCTGGTTTTATGCAGCACCCCAACTCACCTTTCCCCTTAAGTAAGCATAAGTTGGTTTTCTACATTTGAGACCCTATTCTGTTTTGTAATTCAGTTCCTGTGTAGCCAAGTTTACATTCCGTGTATTAGTGATACCTTATGATGTTTCTTTTTCTGTGTGACTTATTTCACTTAGAATCATTGTACCTGAATCCACTCATTATGCTGCTACTGGCCTGATGACATAGATTTCATTGCTGAGTGATATTGCATTGTACGTAAGTACCACAACTTCTTTATCCATTTTTCGCTTTCTGCCATATTGAACTTGTACCGTAAACGAGGTTCTTGTAAACAGAGCCGTCCCGAACTTTGGGGTGGCTGTGTCTTTTTGATTTTAATTTCCCTAAGCTATAGGACCATAAGTGGAAGTGCCCTAGGCTCTGTTGCTTTGTTTTTTAGATATTTCAGGAAACACCATACACTTCTCCAGAGTGGCTGTTTGCAATTTACATCCCACCCATCAGCATAAGAAGGGTCCCAGTTCTCCATGGCCTGTCCTGCCTTTCTGGATTTTACACTTTTTTCAGATGGCCCTTTTGACCGGGGGGCAGTGAGACTTCATTTTAGTGCAGATTTCCTTTGCAAGCTTGCTTGGTTGGCCAAAAAGGGCGTATGCGATTTTTCCTGAATATATTCAGGAAAAAACGCATACGCCCTTTTTGGCCAAGTGCATCATTGTGGACGTTCTGCCTCTTTTCCTATGCTTTACATGCAATTCCAGTCTACCTCCTGAAATCGGTTTCCTGCAATTCTGCCCCGCTTTCAAGTCCTCTTGGCAGCCTTACTTCAATATATTTTTGGACGATAGCTGTCATTTATAACTCTGCAGGTTTGTGAATTACAGTGCCCCTGAGCTCCTTTCTTCAACTCGTTTTCTTGTGAGCTGGCCACAACACCGCAGGATTGCTTCAGGCCCTAGTGTGGTTCCGGCATGGCTCGCTGAGCCTTTGGTTAATTCCTCTTCCTGGTGGGAAATGAGAGTTAAATTTGCCCGTCCAGACACCTCCAGCTAGTCTGTCATTGGTTCTCCCTATTCCTGTTCATTTTCCGCAGAAATTGCAAACTGGGCCAAACAGGAGGTTAAAGGCACTGACTCTCCAAGTGGGGAGAGTGTTAGTAAAGCGTCTGGAATGTTGCACCCGAGTACCAGGGGACGAAAACTGAGACACATTTGAACACGTTTCCCGATCACACAGTGGATCATACTCTGGGTTCCACATGCATGTTTTAGCTGAAGGAAGAATCCCTTAAACCTGGAGAGTTGAGACCCATGGAATGGGTACCATGCAATATGACTTCAAAGGGTCTGCATTTGCTCAGCGAACCTCACCAATCCTATCACTGCTGCGTTTATGCCGCTGTACACACGCTTGATTCTCTTTCGGAGACATATAAATCCATAGGTTTTAAGATTCTTACTAGTCAGGTATATTCTTAGGCGTTTAATATGTGGTGTTGAGTCCACTTCGTTGAGCAAGCAGTAGCTCTTGTCTATTACATATTTGGCTTATGGAAAGGTATCTGTGCTAATTTCAATCTCTGGTTTTATGCAGCACCCCAACTCACCTTTCCCCTTAAGCAAGCATAAGTTGGTTTTCGACATTTGAGACTCTATTCTGTTTTGTAATTCAGTTCCTGTGTAGCCAAGTTTACATTCCGTGTATTATTGATACCTTATGATGTTTCTTTTTCTGTGTGACTTATTTTACTTAGAATCATCGTACCTGAATCCACTCATTTTGCTGCTACTGGCCTGATGACATAGATTTCATTGCTGAGTGATATTGCATTGTACGTAAGTACCACAACTTCTTTATCCATTTTTCGCTTTCTGCGATATTGAACTTGTACCGTAAATGAGGTTCTTGTAAACAGAGCCGTCCCAAACTTTGGGGTGGCTGTGTCTTTTTGATTTTAATTTCCCTAATCTATAGGACCATAAGTGGAAGTGCCCTAGGCTCTGTTGCTTTGGTTTTTTAGATGTTTCAGGAAACACCATACACTTCTCTAGCGTGGCTGTTGGCAATTTACATCCCGCCCATCAGCATAACAAGGCTCCCAGTTCTCCATGGCCTGTCCTGCCTTTCTGGATTTTACACTGTTTTCAGATGGCCCTTTTGACCGGGGGGCAGTGAGACTTCATTGTAGTGCAGATTTCCTTTGCAAGCTTGCTTGGTTGGCCAAAAAGGGCGTATGCGTTTTTTCCTGAATATATTCAGGAAAAAACGCATACGCACTTTTTGGCCAAGTGCATCATTGTGGACGTTCTGCCTCTTTTCCTATGCTTTACATGCAATTCCAGTCTACCTCCTGAAATCGGTTTCCTGCAATTCTGCCCCGCTTTCAAGTCCTCTTGGCAGCCTTACTTCAATATATTTTTGGATGATAGCTGTCATTTATAACTCTGAAGCTATGTGAATTACAGTGCCCCTGAGCTCCTTTTTTCAACTGGCTTTCTTGTGAGCTGGCCGCAACACCGCAGGATTTCTTCAGGCCCTAGCGTGGTTCCGGCACGGCTCGCTGAGCCTTTGGTTAATTCCTCTTTCTGGTGGGAAATGAGAGTTAAATTTGCCCGTCCAGACACCTCCAGCTAGTCTGTCATTGGTTCTCCCTATTCCTGTTCATTTTCCGCAGAAATTGCAAACTGGGCCAAACAGGAGTTTAAAGGCACTGACTCTCCAAGTGGGGAGAGTGTTAGTAAAGCATCTGGAATGTTGCACCCGAGTACCAGGGGACGAAAACTGAGACACATTTGAACACGTTTCCCGATCACACGGTGGATCATACTCTGGGTTCCACATGCATGTTTTAGCTGAAGGAAGAATCCCTTAAACCTGGAGAGTTGAGACCCATGGAATGGGTACCATGCAATATGACTTCAAAGGGTCTGCATTTGCTCACCGAACCTCACCAATCCTATCACTGCTGCGTTTATGCCGCTGTACACACGCTTGATTCTCTTTCGTAGACATATCAATCCATAGGTTTTAAGATTCTTACTAGTCAGGTATATTCTTAGGCGTTTAATATGGGGTGTTGAGTCCACTTCGTTGAGCAAGCAGTAGCTCTTGTCTATTACATATTTGGCTTATGGAAAGGTATCTGTGCTAATTTCAATCTCTGGTTTTATGCAGCACCCCAACTCACCTTTCCCCTTAAGCAAGCATAAGTTGGTTTTCTACATTTGAGACCCTATTCTGTTTTGTAATTAAGTTCCTGTGTAGCCAAGTTTACATTCCGTGTATTAGTGATATCTTATGATGTTTCTTTTTCTGTGTGACTTATTTCACTTAGAATCATCGTACCTGAATCCACTCATTATGCTGCTACTGGCCTGATGACATAGATTTCATTGCTGAGTGGTATTGCATTGTACGTAAGTACCACAACTTCTTTATCCATTTTTCGCTTTCTGCAATATTGAACTTGTACCGTAAATGAGGTTCTTGTAAACAGAGCTGTCCCAAACTTTGGGGTGGCTGTGTCTTTTTGATTTTAATTTCCCTAAGCTATAGGACCATAAGTGGAAGTGCCCTAGGCTCTGTTGCTTTGTTTTTTAGATGTTTCAGGAAACACCATACACTTCTCCAGAGTGGCTGTTGGCAATTTACATCCCGCCCATCAGCATAAGAAGGCTCCCAGTTCTCCATGGCCTGTCCTGCCTTTCTGGATTTTACACGTTTTTCAGATGGCCCTTTTGACCGGGGGGCAGTGAGACTTCATTGTAGTGCAGATTTCCTTTGCAAGCTTGCTTGGTTGGCCAAAAAGGGCGTATGCGTTTTTTCCTGAATATATTCAGGAAAAAACGCATACGCCCTTTTTGGCCAAGTGCATCATTGTGGACGTTCTGCCTCTTTTCCTATGCTTTTCATGCAATTCCATTCTACCTCCTGAAAACGGTTTCGTGCAATTCTGCCCCGCTTTCAAGTCCTCTTGGCAGCCTTACTTCAATATATTTTTGGACGATAGCTGTCATTTAGAACTCTGAAGTTTTGTGAATTACAGTGCCCCTGAGCTACTTTCTTCAACTCGCTTTCTTGTGAGCTGTCCGCAACACCGCAGGATTGCTTCAGGCCCTAGTGTGGTTCCGGCACGGCTCACTGATCCTTTGGTTAATTCCTCTTCCTGGTGGGAAATGAGAGTTAAATTTGCCCGTCCAGACACCTCCAGCTAGTCTGTCATTGGTTCTCCCTATTCCTGTTCATTTTCCGCAGAAATTGCAAACTGGGCCAAACAGGAGGTTAAAGGCACTGACTCTCCAAGTGGGGAGAGTGTTAGTAAAGCGTCTGGAATGTTGCACCCAAGTACCAGGGGATGAAAACTGAGACACATTTGAACACGTTTCCCAATCACACGGTGGATCATACTCTGGGTTCCACATGCATGTTTTAACTGAAGGAAGAATCCCTTAAACCTGGAGAGTTGAGAACCATGGAATGGGTACCATGCAATATGACTTCAAAGGGTCTGCATTTGCTCACCGAACCTCACCAATCCTATCACTGCTGCGTTTATGCTGCTGTACACACGCTTGATTCTCTTTCGGAGACATATAAATCCATAGGTTTTAAGATTCTTACTAGTCAGGTATATTCTTAGGCGTTTAATATGGGGTGTTGAGTCCACTTCGTTGAGCAAGCAGTAGCTCTTGTCTATTACATATTTGGCTTATGGAAAGGTATCTGTGCTAATTTCAATCTCTGGTTTTATGCAACACCCAACTCACCTTTCCCCTTAAGCAAGCATAAGTTGGTTTTCCACATTTGAGACCCTATTCTGTTTTGTAATTCAGTTCCTGTGTAGCCAAGTTTACACTCCGTGTATTAGTGATACCTTATGATGTTTCTTTTTCTCTGTGACTTATTTCACTTAGAATCATCGTACCTGAATCCACTCATTATGCTGCTACTGGCCTGATGACATAGATTTCATTGCTGAGTGATATTGCATTGTACGTAAGTACCACAACTACTTTATCCATTTTTCGCTTTCTGCGATATTGAACTTGTACCGTAAACGAGGTTCTTGTAAACAGAGCCATCCCAAACTTTGGGGTGGCTGTGTCTTTTTGATTTTAATTTCCCTAATCTATAGGACCATAAGTGGAAGTGCCCTAGGCTCTGTTGCTTTGTTTTTTAGATGTTTCAGGAAACACCATACACTTCTCCAGCGTGGCTGTTGGCAAATTACATCCCGCCCATCAGCATAACAAGGCTCCCAGTTCTCCATAGCCTGTCCTGCCTTTCTGGATTTTACACTTTTTTCAGATGGCCCTTTTAACCGGGGGGCAGTGAGACTTCATTGTAGTGCAGATTTCCTTTGCAAGCTTGCTTGGTTGGCCAAAAAGCGCGTACGTGTTTTTTCCTAAATATATTCAGGATAAAACGCATATGCCCTTTTGGCCAAGTGCATCATTGTGGACGTTCTGCCTCTTTTCCTATGCTTTACATGCAATTCCAGTCTACCTCCTGAAATCGGTTTCCTGCAATTCTGCCCCGCTTTCAAATCTTCTTGGCAGCCTTATTTCAATATATTTTTGGAAGATAACTGTCATTTATAACTCTGCAGGTTTGTGAAATACAGTGCCCCTGAGCTCCTTTCTTCAACTGGCTTTCTTGTGAGCTCGCCGCAACACCGCAGGATTGCTTCAGGCCCTAGTGTCGTTCCGGCATATCTCAGTGAGCCTTTGGTTAATTCCTCTTCCTGGTGGGAAATGAGAGTTAAATTTGCCCGTCCAGACACCTCCAGCTAGTCTCTCATTGGTTCTCCCTATTCCTGTTCATTTTCCGCAGAAATTGCAAACTGGGCCAAACAGGAGTTTAAAGGCACTGACTCTCCAAGTGGGGAGAGTGTTAGTAAAGCGTCTGGAATGTTGCACCCGAGTACCAGGGGACGAAAACTGAGACACATTTGAACACGTTTCCCGATCACACAGTGGATCATACTCTGGGTTCCTCATGCATGTTTTAGCTGAAGGAAGAATCCCTTAAACCTGGAGAGTTGAGACCCATGGAATGGGTACCATGCAATATGACTTCAAAGGGTCTGCATTTGCTCACCGAACTTCACCAATCCTATCACTGCTGCGTTTATGCCGCTGTACACACGCTTGATTCTCTTTCGTAGACATATCAATCCATAGGTTTTAAGATTCTTACTAGTCAGGTATATTCTTAGGCGTTTAATATGGGGTGTTGAGTCCACTTCGTTGAGCAAGCAGTAGCTCTTGTCTATTACATATTTGGCTTATGGAAAGGTATCTGTGCTAATTTCAATCTCTGGTTTTATGCAGCACCCCAACTCACCTTTCCCCTTAAGTAAGCATAAGTTGGTTTTCTACATTTGAGACCCTATTCTGTTTTGTAATTCAGTTCCTGTGTAGCAAAGTTTACATTCCGTGTATTAGTGATATCTTATGATGCTTCTTTTTCTGTGTGACTTATTTCACTTAGAATCATCGTACCTGAATCCACTCATTATGCTGCTACTGGCCTGATGACATAGATTTCATTGCTGAGTGATATTGCATTGTACGTAAGTACCACAACTTCTTTATCCATTTTTCGCTTTCTGCGATATTGAACTTGTACCGTAAACGAGGTTCTTGTAAACAGAGCTGTCCCAAACTTTGGGGTGGCTGTGTCTTTTTGATTTTAATTTCCCTAATCTATAGGACCATAAGTGGAAGTGCCCTAGGCTCTGTTGCTTTGTTTTTTAGATGTTTCAGGAAACACCATACACTTCTCCAGAGTGGCTGTTGGCAATTTATATCCCGCCCATCAGCATAACAAGGCTCCCAGTTCTCCATGGCCTGTCCTGCCTTTCTGGATTTTACACTTTTTTCAGATGGCCCTTTTGACCGGGGGGCAGTGAGACTTCATTGTAGTGCAGATTTCCTTTGCAAGCTTGCTTCGTTGGCCAAAAAGGGCGTATGCGTTTTTTCCTGAATATATTCAGGAAAAAACGCATACGCCCTTTTTGGCCAAGTGCATCATTGTGGACGTTCTGCCTCTTTTCCTATGCTTTACATGCAATTCCAGTCTACCTCCTGAAATCGGTTTCCTGCAATTCTGCCCCGCTTTCAAGTCCTCTTGGCAGCCTTACTTCAATATATTTTTGGACGATAGCTGTCATTTATAACTCTGTAGGTTTGTGAATTACAGTGCCCCTGAGCTCCTTTCTTCAACTCGCTTTCTTGTGAGCTGGCCGCAACACCGCAGGATTGCTTCAGGCCGTAGTGTCGTTCCGGCATGGCAGGCTGAGCCTTTGGTTAATTCCTCTTCCTGGTGGGAAATGAGAGTTAAATTTGCCCTTCCAGACACCTCCAGCTAGTCTCTCATTGGTTCTCCCTATTCCTGTTCATTTTCGGCAGAATTTGCAAATTGGGCCAAATAGGAGGTTAAAGGCACTGACTCTCCAAGTGGGGAGAGTGTTAGTAAAGTGTCTGGAATGTTGCACCCGAGTACCAGGGGACGAAATCTGAGACACATTTGAACACGTTTCCCGATCACATGGTGGATCATACTCTGGGTTCCTCATGCATGTTTTAGCTGAAGGAAGAATCCCTTAAACCTGGAGAGTTGAGACCCATGGAATGGGTACCATGCAATATGACTTCAAAGGGTCTGCATTTGCTCACCGAACCTCACCAATCCTATCACTGCTGCGTTTATGCCGCTGTACACACACTTGATTCTCTTTCGTAGACATATCAATCCATAGGTTTTAAGATTCTTACTAGTCAGGTATATTTTTAGGCGTTTAATATGGGGTGTTGAGTCCACTTCGTTGAGCAAGCAGTAGCTCTTGTCTATTACATATTTTGCTTATGGAAAGGTATCTGTGCTAATTTCAATCTCTGGTTTTATGCAGCACCCCAACTCACCTTTCCCCTTAAGCAAGCATAAGTTGGTTTTCTACATTTGAGACCCTATTCTGTTTTGTAATTCAGTTCCTGTGTAGGCAAGTTTACATGCCGTGTATTAGTGATATCTTATGATGTTTCTTTTTCTGTGTGACTTATTTCACTTAGAATCATCGTACCTGAATCCACTCATTATGCTGCTACTGGCCTGATGACATAGATTTCATTGCTGAGTGATATTGCATTGTACGTAAGTACCACAACTTCTTTATCCATTTTTCGCTTTCTGCGATATTGAACTTGTACCGTAAACGAGGTTCTTGTAAACAGAGCCGTTCCAAACTTTGGGGTGGCTGTGTCTTTTTGATTCAATTTCCCTAATCTATAGGACCATAAGTGGAAGTGCCCTAGGCTCTGTTGCTTTGTTTTTTAGATGTTTCAGGAAACACCATACACTTCTCCAGAGTGGCTGTTGGCAATTCACATCCCGCCCATCAGCATAAGAAGGCTCCCAGTTCTCCATGGCCTGTCCTGCCTTTCTGGATTTTACACGTTTTTCAGATGGCCCTTTTGACCGGGGGGCAGTGAGACTTCATTGTAGTGCAGATTTCCTTTGCAAGCTTGCTTGGTTGGCCAAAAAGGGCGTATGCGTTTTTTCCTGAATATATTCAGGAAAAAACGCATACGCCCTTTTTGGCCAAGTGCATCGTTGTGTACGTTCTGCCTCTTTTCCTATGCTTTACATCCAATTCCAGTCTACCTCCTGAAATCGGTTTCCTGCAATTCTGCCCCGCTTTCAAGTCCTCTTGGCAGCCTTACTTCAATATATTTTTGGACGATAGCTGTCATTTATAACTCTGAAGCTTTGTGAATTACAGTGCCCCTGAGCTCCTTTTTTCAACTGGCTTTCTTGTGAGCTGGCCGCAACTCCGCAGGATTGCTTCAGGCCCTAGTGTGGTTCCGGCATGGCTCGCTGAGCCTTTGGTTAATTCCTCTTCCTGGTGGGAAATGAGAGTTAAATTTGCCCGTCCAGACTCCTCCAGCTAGTCTCTCATTGGTTCTCCCTATTCCTGTTCATTTTCCGCAGAAATTGCACACTGGGCCAAACAGGAGGATAAAGGCGCTGACTCTCCAAGTGGGGAGAGTGTTAGTAAAGCGTCTGGAATGTTGCACCCGAGTACCAGGGGACGAAAACTGAGACACATTTGAACACGTTTCCCGATCACATGGTGGATCATACTCTGGGTTCCACATGCATGTTTTAGCTGAAGGAAGAATCCCTTAAACCTGGAGAGTTGAGAACCATGGAATGGGTACCATGCAATATGACTTCAAAGGGTCTGCATTTGCTCACCAAACCTCACCAATCCTATCACTGCTGCGTTTATGCTGCTGTACACACGCTGGATTCTCTTTCGGAGACATATAAATCCATAGGTTTTAAGATTTTTACTAGTCAGGTATATTCTTAGGCGTTTAATATGGGGTGTTGAGTCCACTTCATTGAGCAAGCAGTAGCTCTTGTCTATTACATATTTGGCTTATGGAAAGGTATCTGTGCTAATTTCAATCTCTGGTTTTATGCAGCACCCCAACTCACCTTTCCCCTTAAGCAAGCATAAGTTGGTTTTCTACATTTGAGACCCTATTCTGTTTTGTAATTCAGTTCCTGTGTAGCCAAGTTTACATTCCGTGTATTAGTGATACCTTATGATGTTTCTTTTTCTGTGTGACTTATTTCACTTAGAATCATCGTACCTGAATCCACTCATTATGCTGCTACTGGCCTGATGACATAGATTTCATTGCTGAGTGATATTGCATTGTACGTAAGTACCACAACTTCTTTATCCATTTTTCGCTTTCTGCGATATTGAACTTGTACCGTAAACGAGGTTCTTGTAAACAGAGCCGTCCCAAACTTTGTGATGGCTGTGTCTTTTTGATTTTAATTTCCCTAATCTATAGGACCAAAAATGAAGTGCCCTAGGCTCTGTTGCTTTGTTTTTCAGATGTTTCAGGAAACACCATACACTTCTCCAGAGTGGCTGTTGGCAATTTACATCCCGCCCATCAGCCTAAGTAGGCTCCCAGTTCTCCATGGCCTGTCCTGCCTTTCTGGATTTTACACTTTTTTCACATGGTCCTTTTGACCGGGGGGCAGTGAGACTTCATTGTAGTGCAGATTTCCTTTGCAAGCTTGCTTGGTTGGCCAAAAAGGGCGTATGCGTTTTTTCCTGAATATATTCAGGAAAAAACGCATACGCCCTTTTTGGCCAAGTGCATCATTGTGGACGTTCTGCCTCTTTTCCTATGCTTTACATGCAATTCCAGTCTACCTCCTGAAAACGGTTTCGTGCAATTCTGCCCCGCTTTCAAGTCCTCTTGGCAGCCTTACTTCAATATATTTTTGGACGATAGCTGTCATTTAGAACTCTGAAGTTTTGTGAATTACAGTGCCCCTGAGCTACTTTCTTCAACTCGCTTTCTTGTGAGCTGTCCGCAACACCGCAGGATTGCTTCAGGCCCTAGTGTGGTTCCGGCACGGCTCACTGATCCTTTGGTTAATTCCTCTTCCTGGTGGGAAATGAGAGTTAAATTTGCCCGTCCAGACACCTCCAGCTAGTCTGTCATTGGTTCTCCCTATTCCTGTTCATTTTCCGCAGAAATTGCAAACTGGGCCAAACAGGAGGTTAAAGGCACTGACTCTCCAAGTCGGGAGAGTGTTAGTAAAGCGTCTGGAATGTTGCACCCGAGTACCAGGGGATGAAAACTGAGACACATTTGAACACGTTTCCCAATCACACGGTGGATCATACTCTGGGTTCCACATGCATGTTTTAACTGAAGGAAGAATCCCTTAAACCTGGAGAGTTGAGAACCATGGAATGGGTACCATGCAATATGACTTCAAAGGGTCTGCATTTGCTCACCGAACCTCACCAATCCTATCACTGCTGCGTTTATGCTGCTGTACACACGCTTGATTCTCTTTCGGAGACATATAAATCCATAGGTTTTAAGATTCTTACTAGTCAGGTATATTCTTAGGCGTTTAATATGGGGTGTTGAGTCCACTTCGTTGAGCAAGCAGTAGCTCTTGTCTATTACATATTTGGCTTATGGAAAGGTATCTGTGCTAATTTCAATCTCTGGTTTTATGCAACACCCAACTCACCTTTCCCCTTAAGGAAGCATAAGTTGGTTTTCCACATTTGAGACCCTATTCTGTTTTGTAATTCAGTTCCTGTGTAGCCAAGTTTACACTCCGTGTATTAGTGATACCTTATGATGTTTCTTTTTCTCTGTGACTTATTTCACTTAGAATCATCGTACCTGAATCCACTCATTATGCTGCTACTGGCCTGATGACATAGATTTCATTGCTGAGTGATATTGCATTGTACGTAAGTACCACAACTACTTTATCCATTTTTCGCTTTCTGCGATATTGAACTTGTACCGTAAACGAGGTTCTTGTAAACAGAGCCGTCCCAAACTTTGGGGTGGCTGTGTCTTTTTGATTTTAATTTCCCTAATCTATAGGACCATAAGTGGAAGTGCCCTAGGCTCTGTTGCTTTGTTTTTTAGATGTTTCAGGAAACACCATACACTTCTCCAGAGTGGCTGTTGGCAATTTACATCCCGCCCATCAGCATAACAAGGCTCCCAGTTCTCCATGGCCTGTCCTGCCTTTCTGGATTTTACACTTTTTTCAGATGGCCCTTTTAACCAGGGGGCAGTGAGACTTCATTGTAGTGCAGATTTCCTTTGCAAGCTTGCTTGGTTGGCCAAAAAGCGCGTACGCGTTTTTTCCTAAATATATTCAGGATAAAACGCATACGCCCTTTTAGCCAAGTGCATCATTGTGGACGTTCTGCCTCTTTTCCTATGCTTTACATGCAATTCCAGTCTACCTCCTGAAATCGGTTTCCTGCAATTCTGCCCCGCTTTCAAATCCTCTTGGCATCCTTAGTTCAATATATTTTTGGAAGATAACTGTCATTTATAACTCTGCAGGTTTGTGAAATACAGTGCCCCTGAGCTCCTTTCTTCAACTGGCTTTCTTGTGAGCTCGCCGCAACACCGCAGGATTGCTTCAGGCCCTAGTGTCGTTCCGGCATATCTCAGTGAGCCTTTGGTTAATTCCTCTTCCTGGTGGGAAATGAGAGTTAAATTTGCCCGTCCAGACACCTCCAGCTAGTCTCTCATTGGTTCTCCCTATTCCTGTTCATTTTCCGCAGAAATTGCAAACTGGGCCAAACAGGAGTTTAAAGGCACTGACTCTCCAAGTGGGGAGAGTGTTAGTAAAGCGTCTGGAATGTTGCACCCGAGTACCAGGGGACGAAAACTGAGACACATTTGAACACGTTTCCCGATCACACGGTGGATCATACTCTGGGTTCCTCATGCATGTTTTAGCTGAAGGAAGAATCCCTTAAACCTGGAGAGTTGAGACCCATGGAATGGGTACCATGCAATATGACTTCAAAGGGTCTGCATTTGCTCACCGAACTTCACCAATCCTATCACTGCTGCGTTTATGCCGCTGTACACACGCTTGATTCTCTTTCAGAGACATATCAATCCATAGGTTTTAAGATTCTTACTAGTCAGGTATATTCTTAGGCGTTTAATATGGGGTGTTGAGTCCACTTCGTTGAGCAAGCAGTAGCTCTTGTCTATTACATATTTGGCTTATGGAAAGGTATCTGTGCTAATTTCAATCTCTGGTTTTATGCAGCACCCCAACTCACCTTTCCCCTTAAGTAAGCATAAGTTGGTTTTCTACATTTGAGACCCTAATCTGTTTTGTAATTCAGTTCCTGTGTAGCAAAGTTTACATTCCGTGTATTAGTGATATCTTATGATGCTTCTTTTTCTGTGTGACTTATTTCACTTAGAATCATCGTACCTGAATCCACTCATTATGCTGCTACTGGCCTGATGACATAGATTTCATTGCTGAGTGATATTGCATTGTACGTAAGTACCACAACTTCTTTATCCATTTTTCGCTTTCTGCGATATTGAACTTGTACCGTAAACGAGGTTCTTGTAAACAGAGCTGTCCCAAACTTTGGGGTGGCTGTGTCTTTTTGATTTTAATTTCCCTAATCTATAGGACCATAAGTGGAAGTGCCCTAGGCTCTGTTGCTTTGTTTTTTAGATGTTTCAGGAAACACCATACACTTCTCCAGAGTGGCTGTTGGCAATTTATATCCCGCCCATCAGCATAACAAGGCTCCCAGTTCTCCATGGCCTGTCCTGCCTTTCTGGATTTTACACTTTTTTCAGATGGCCCTTTTGACCGGGGGGCAGTGAGACTTCATTGTAGTGCAGATTTCCTTTGCAAGCTTGCTTCGTTGGCCAAAAAGGGCGTATGCGTTTTTTCCTGAATATATTCAGGAAAAAACGCATACGCCCTTTTTGGCCAAGTGCATCATTGTGGACGTTCTGCCTCTTTTCCTATGCTTTACATGCAATTCCAGTCTACCTCCTGAAATCGGTTTCCTGCAATTCTGCCCCGCTTTCAAGTCCTCTTGGCAGCCTTACTTCAATATATTTTTGGACGATAGCTGTCATTTATAACTCTGTAGGTTTGTGAATTACAGTGCCCCTGAGCTCCTTTCTTCAACTCGCTTTCTTGTGAGCTGGCCGCAACACCGCAGGATTGCTTCAGGCCGTAGTGTGGTTCCGGCATGGCTCGCTGAGCCTTTGGTTAATTCCTCTTCCTGGTGGGAAATGAGAGTTAAATTTGCCCTTCCAGACACCTCCAGCTAGTCTCTCATTGGTTCTCCCTATTCCTGTTCATTTTCGGCAGAATTTGCAAATTGGGCCAAATAGGAGGTTAAAGGCACTGACTCTCCAAGTGGGGAGAGTGTTAGTAAAGTGTCTGGAATGTTGCACTCGAGTACCAGGGGACGAAATCTGAGACACATTTGAACACGTTTCCCGATCACATGGTGGATCATACTCTGGGTTCCTCATGCATGTTTTAGCTGAAGGAAGAATCCCTTAAACCTGGAGAGTTGAGACCCATGGAATGGGTACCATGCAATATGACTTCAAAGGGTCTGCATTTGCTCACCGAACCTCACCAATCCTATCACTGCTGCGTTTATGCCGCTGTACACACACTTGATTCTCTTTCGTAGACATATCAATCCATAGGTTTTAAGATTCTTACTAGTCAGGTATATTTTTAGGCGTTTAATATGGGGTGTTGAGTCCACTTCGTTGAGAAAGCAGTAGCTCTTGTCTATTACATATTTGGCTTATGGAAAGGTATCTGTGCTAATTTCAATCTCTGGTTTTATGCAGCACCCCAACTCACCTTTCCCCTTAAGCAAGCATAAGTTGGTTTTCTACATTTGAGACCCTATTCTGTTTTGTAATTCAGTTCCTGTGTAGGCAAGTTTACATGCCGTGTATTAGTGATATCTTATGATGTTTCTTTTTCTGTGTGACTTATTTCACTTAGAATCATCGTACCTGAATCCACTCATTATGCTGCTACTGGCCTGATGACATAGATTTCATTGCTGAGTGATATTGCATTGTACGTAAGTACCACAACTTCTTTATCCATTTTTCGCTTTCTGCGATATTGAACTTGTACCGTAAACGAGGTTCTTGTAAACAGAGCCGTTCCAAACTTTGGGGTGGCTGTGTCTTTTTGATTCAATTTCCCTAATCTATAGGACCATAAGTGGAAGTGCCCTAGGCTCTGTTGCTTTGTTTTTTAGATGTTTCAGGAAACACCATACACTTCTCCAGAGTGGCTGTTGGCAATTCACATCCCGCCCATCAGCATAAGAAGGCTCCCAGTTCTCCATGGCCTGTCCTGCCTTTCTGGATTTTACACGTTTTTCAGATGGCCCTTTTGACCGGGGGGCAGTGAGACTTCATTGTAGTGCAGATTTCCTTTGCAAGCTTGCTTGGTTGGCCAAAAAGGGCGTATGCGTTTTTTCCTGAATATATTCAGGAAAAAACGCATACGCCCTTTTTGGCCAAGTGCATCGTTGTGTACGTTCTGCCTCTTTTCCTATGCTTTACATCCAATTCCAGTCTACCTCCTGAAATCGGTTTCCTGCAATTCTGCCCCGCTTTCAAGTCCTCTTGGCAGCCTTACTTCAATATATTTTTGGACGATAGCTGTCATTTATAACTCTGAAGCTTTGTGAATTACAGTGCCCCTGAGCTCCTTTTTTCAACTGGCTTTCTTGTGAGCTGGCCGCAACTCCGCAGGATTGCTTCAGGCCCTAGTGTGGTTCCGGCATGGCTCGCTGAGCCTTTGGTTAATTCCTCTTCCTGGTGGGAAATGAGAGTTAAATTTGCCCGTCCAGACTCCTCCAGCTAGTCTCTCATTGGTTCTCCCTATTCCTGTTCATTTTCCGCAGAAATTGCACACTGGGCCAAACAGGAGGATAAAGGCGCTGACTCTCCAAGTGGGGAGAGTGTTAGTAAAGCGTCTGGAATGTTGCACCCGAGTACCAGGGGACGAAAACTGAGACACATTTGAACACGTTTCCCGATCACATGGTGGATCATACTCTGGGTTCCACATGCATGTTTTAGCTGAAGGAAGAATCCCTTAAACCTGGAGAGTTGAGAACCATGGAATGGGTACCATGCAATATGACTTCAAAGGGTCTGCATTTGCTCACCAAACCTCACCAATCCTATCACTGCTGCGTTTATCCTGCTGTACACACGCTGGATTCTCTTTCGGAGACATATAAATCCATAGGTTTTAAGATTTTTACTAGTCAGGTATATTCTTAGGCGTTTAATATGGGGTGTTGAGTCCACTTCATTGAGCAAGCAGTAGCTCTTGTCTATTACATATTTGGCTTATGGAAAGGTATCTGTGCTAATTTCAATCTCTGGTTTTATGCAGCACCCCAACTCACCTTTCCCCTTAAGCAAGCATAAGTTGGTTTTCTACATTTGAGACCCTATTCTGTTTTGTAATTCAGTTCCTGTGTAGCCAAGTTTACATTCCGTGTATTAGTGATACCTTATGATGTTTCTTTTTCTGTGTGACTTATTTCACTTAGAATCATCGTACCTGAATCCACTCATTATGCTGCTACTGGCCTGATGACATAGATTTCATTGCTGAGTGATATTGCATTGTACGTAAGTACCACAACTTCTTTATCCATTTTTCGCTTTCTGCGATATTGAACTTGTACCGTAAACGAGGTTCTTGTAAACAGAGCCGTTCCAAACTTTGGGGTGGCTGTGTCTTTTTGATTCAATTTCCCTAATCTATAGGACCATAAGTGGAAGTGCCCTAGGCTCTGTTGCTTTGTTTTTTAGATGTTTCAGGAAACACCATACACTTCTCCAGAGTGGCTGTTGGCAATTCACATCCCGCCCATCAGCATAAGAAGGCTCCCAGTTCTCCATGGCCTGTCCTGCCTTTCTGGATTTTACACGTTTTTCAGATGGCCCTTTTGACCGGGGGGCAGTGAGACTTCATTGTAGTGCAGATTTCCTTTGCAAGCTTGCTTGGTTGGCCAAAAAGGGCGTATGCGTTTTTTCCTGAATATATTCAGGAAAAAACGCATACGCCCTTTTTGGCCAAGTGCATCGTTGTGTACGTTCTGCCTCTTTTCCTATGCTTTACATCCAATTCCAGTCTACCTCCTGAAATCGGTTTCCTGCAATTCTGCCCCGCTTTCAAGTCCTCTTGGCAGCCTTACTTCAATATATTTTTGGACGATAGCTGTCATTTATAACTCTGAAGCTTTGTGAATTACAGTGCCCCTGAGCTCCTTTTTTCAACTGGCTTTCTTGTGAGCTGGCCGCAACTCCGCAGGATTGCTTCAGGCCCTAGTGTGGTTCCGGCATGGCTCGCTGAGCCTTTGGTTAATTCCTCTTCCTGGTGGGAAATGAGAGTTAAATTTGCCCGTCCAGACTCCTCCAGCTAGTCTCTCATTGGTTCTCCCTATTCCTGTTCATTTTCCGCAGAAATTGCACACTGGGCCAAACAGGAGGATAAAGGCGCTGACTCTCCAAGTGGGGAGAGTGTTAGTAAAGCGTCTGGAATGTTGCACCCGAGTACCAGGGGACGAAAACTGAGACACATTTGAACACGTTTCCCGATCACATGGTGGATCATACTCTGGGTTCCACATGCATGTTTTAGCTGAAGGAAGAATCCCTTAAACCTGGAGAGTTGAGAACCATGGAATGGGTACCATGCAATATGACTTCAAAGGGTCTGCATTTGCTCACCAAACCTCACCAATCCTATCACTGCTGCGTTTATGCTGCTGTACACACGCTGGATTCTCTTTCGGAGACATATAAATCCATAGGTTTTAAGATTTTTACTAGTCAGGTATATTCTTAGGCGTTTAATATGGGGTGTTGAGTCCACTTCATTGAGCAAGCAGTAGCTCTTGTCTATTACATATTTGGCTTATGGAAAGGTATCTGTGCTAATTTCAATCTCTGGTTTTATGCAGCACCCCAACTCACCTTTCCCCTTAAGCAAGCATAAGTTGGTTTTCTACATTTGAGACCCTATTCTGTTTTGTAATTCAGTTCCTGTGTAGCCAAGTTTACATTCCGTGTATTAGTGATACCTTATGATGTTTCTTTTTCTGTGTGACTTATTTCACTTAGAATCATCGTACCTGAATCCACTCATTATGCTGCTACTGGCCTGATGACATAGATTTCATTGCTGAGTGATATTGCATTGTACGTAAGTACCACAACTTCTTTATCCATTTTTCGCTTTCTGCGATATTGAACTTGTACCGTAAACGAGGTTCTTGTAAACAGAGCCGTCCCAAACTTTGTGATGGCTGTGTCTTTTTGATTTTAATTTCCCTAATCTATAGGACCAAAAATGAAGTGCCCTAGGCTCTGTTGCTTTGTTTTTCAGATGTTTCAGGAAACACCATACACTTCTCCAGAGTGGCTGTTGGCAATTTACATCCCGCCCATCAGCCTAAGTAGGCTCCCAGTTCTCCATGGCCTGTCCTGCCTTTCTGGATTTTACACTTTTTTCACATGGTCCTTTTGACCGGGGGGCAGTGAGACTTCATTGTAGTGCAGATTTCCTTTGCAAGCTTGCTTGGTTGGCCAAAAAGGGCGTATGCGTTTTTTCCTGAATATATTCAGGAAAAAACGCATACGCCCTTTTTGGCCAAGTGCATCATTGTGGACGTTCTGCCTCTTTTCCTATGCTTTACATGCAATTCCAGTCTACCTCCTGAAAACGGTTTCGTGCAATTCTGCCCCGCTTTCAAGTCCTCTTGGCAGCCTTACTTCAATATATTTTTGGACGATAGCTGTCATTTAGAACTCTGAAGTTTTGTGAATTACAGTGCCCCTGAGCTACTTTCTTCAACTCGCTTTCTTGTGAGCTGTCCGCAACACCGCAGGATTGCTTCAGGCCCTAGTGTGGTTCCGGCACGGCTCACTGATCCTTTGGTTAATTCCTCTTCCTGGTGGGAAATGAGAGTTAAATTTGCCCGTCCAGACACCTCCAGCTAGTCTGTCATTGGTTCTCCCTATTCCTGTTCATTTTCCGCAGAAATTGCAAACTGGGCCAAACAGGAGGTTAAAGGCACTGACTCTCCAAGTCGGGAGAGTGTTAGTAAAGCGTCTGGAATGTTGCACCCGAGTACCAGGGGATGAAAACTGAGACACATTTGAACACGTTTCCCAATCACACGGTGGATCATACTCTGGGTTCCACATGCATGTTTTAACTGAAGGAAGAATCCCTTAAACCTGGAGAGGTGAGAACCATGGAATGGGTACCATGCAATATGACTTCAAAGGGTCTGCATTTGCTCACCGAACCTCACCAATCCTATCACTGCTGCGTTTATGCTGCTGTACACACGCTTGATTCTCTTTCGGAGACATATAAATCCATAGGTTTTAAGATTCTTACTAGTCAGGTATATTCTTAGGCGTTTAATATGGGGTGTTGAGTCCACTTCGTTGAGCAAGCAGTAGCTCTTGTCTATTACATATTTGGCTTATGGAAAGGTATCTGTGCTAATTTCAATCTCTGGTTTTATGCAACACCCAACTCACCTTTCCCCTTAAGGAAGCATAAGTTGGTTTTCCACATTTGAGACCCTATTCTGTTTTGTAATTCAGTTCCTGTGTAGCCAAGTTTACACTCCGTGTATTAGTGATACCTTATGATGTTTCTTTTTCTCTGTGACTTATTTCACTTAGAATCATCGTACCTGAATCCACTCATTATGCTGCTACTGGCCTGATGACATAGATTTCATTGCTGAGTGATATTGCATTGTACGTAAGTACCACAACTACTTTATCCATTTTTCGCTTTCTGCGATATTGAACTTGTACCGTAAACGAGGTTCTTGTAAACAGAGCCGTCCCAAACTTTGGGGTGGCTGTGTCTTTTTGATTTTAATTTCCCTAATCTATAGGACCATAAGTGGAAGTGCCCTAGGCTCTGTTGCTTTGTTTTTTAGATGTTTCAGGAAACACCATACACTTCTCCAGAGTGGCTGTTGGCAATTTACATCCCGCCCATCAGCATAACAAGGCTCCCAGTTCTCCATGGCCTGTCCTGCCTTTCTGGATTTTACACTTTTTTCAGATGGCCCTTTTAACCAGGGGGCAGTGAGACTTCATTGTAGTGCAGATTTCCTTTGCAAGCTTGCTTGGTTGGCCAAAAAGCGCGTACGCGTTTTTTCCTAAATATATTCAGGATAAAACGCATACGCCCTTTTGGCCAAGTGCATCATTGTGGACGTTCTGCCTCTTTTCCTATGCTTTACATGCAATTCCAGTCTACCTCCTGAAATCGGTTTCCTGCAATTCTGCCCCGCTTTCAAATCCTCTTGGCAGCCTTAGTTCAATATATTTTTGGAAGATAACTGTCATTTATAACTCTGCAGGTTTGTGAAATACAGTGCCCCTGAGCTCCTTTCTTCAACTGGCTTTCTTGTGAGCTCGCCGCAACACCGCAGGATTGCTTCAGGCCCTAGTGTCGTTCCGGCATATCTCAGTGAGCCTTTGGTTAATTCCTCTTCCTGGTGGGAAATGAGAGTTAAATTTGCCCGTCCAGACACCTCCAGCTAGTCTCTCATTGGTTCTCCCTATTCCTGTTCATTTTCCGCAGAAATTGCAAACTGGGCCAAACAGGAGTTTAAAGGCACTGACTCTCCAAGTGGGGAGAGTGTTAGTAAAGCGTCTGGAATGTTGCACCCGAGTACCAGGGGACGAAAACTGAGACACATTTGAACACGTTTCCCGATCACACGGTGGATCATACTCTGGGTTCCTCATGCATGTTTTAGCTGAAGGAAGAATCCCTTAAACCTGGAGAGTTGAGACCCATGGAATGGGTACCATGCAATATGACTTCAAAGGGTCTGCATTTGCTCACCGAACTTCACCAATCCTATCACTGCTGCGTTTATGCCGCTGTACACACGCTTGATTCTCTTTCGTAGACATATCAATCCATAGGTTTTAAGATTCTTACTAGTCAGGTATATTCTTAGGCGTTTAATATGGGGTGTTGAGTCCACTTCGTTGAGCAAGCAGTAGCTCTTGTCTATTACATATTTGGCTTATGGAAAGGTATCTGTGCTAATTTCAATCTCTGGTTTTATGCAGCACCCCAACTCACCTTTCCCCTTAAGTAAGCATAAGTTGGTTTTCTACATTTGAGACCCTATTCTGTTTTGTAATTCAGTTCCTGTGTAGCAAAGTTTACATTCCGTGTATTAGTGATATCTTATGATGCTTCTTTTTCTGTGTGACTTATTTCACTTAGAATCATCGTACCTGAATCCACTCATTATGCTGCTACTGGCCTGATGACATAGATTTCATTGCTGAGTGATATTGCATTGTACGTAAGTACCACAACTTCTTTATCCATTTTTCGCTTTCTGCGATATTGAACTTGTACCGTAAACGAGGTTCTTGTAAACAGAGCTGTCCCAAACTTTGGGGTGGCTGTGTCTTTTTGATTTTAATTTCCCTAATCTATAGGACCATAAGTGGAAGTGCCCTAGGCTCTGTTGCTTTGTTTTTTAGATGTTTCAGGAAACACCATACACTTCTCCAGAGTGGCTGTTGGCAATTTATATCCCGCCCATCAGCATAACAAGGCTCCCAGTTCTCCATGGCCTGTCCTGCCTTTCTGGATTTTACACTTTTTTCAGATGGCCCTTTTGACCGGGGGGCAGTGAGACTTCATTGTAGTGCAGATTTCCTTTGCAAGCTTGCTTCGTTGGCCAAAAAGGGCGTATGCGTTTTTTCCTGAATATATTCAGGAAAAAACGCATACGCCCTTTTTGGCCAAGTGCATCATTGTGGACGTTCTGCCTCTTTTCCTATGCTTTACATGCAATTCCAGTCTACCTCCTGAAATCGGTTTCCTGCAATTCTGCCCCGCTTTCAAGTCCTCTTGGCAGCCTTACTTCAATATATTTTTGGACGATAGCTGTCATTTATAACTCTGTAGGTTTGTGAATTACAGTGCCCCTGAGCTCCTTTCTTCAACTCGCTTTCTTGTGAGCTGGCCGCAACACCGCAGGATTGCTTCAGGCCGTAGTGTCGTTCCGGCATGGCAGGCTGAGCCTTTGGTTAATTCCTCTTCCTGGTGGGAAATGAGAGTTAAATTTGCCCTTCCAGACACCTCCAGCTAGTCTCTCATTGGTTCTCCCTATTCCTGTTCATTTTCGGCAGAATTTGCAAATTGGGCCAAATAGGAGGTTAAAGGCACTGACTCTCCAAGTGGGGAGAGTGTTAGTAAAGTGTCTGGAATGTTGCACCCGAGTACCAGGGGACGAAATCTGAGACACATTTGAACACGTTTCCCGATCACATGGTGGATCATACTCTGGGTTCCTCATGCATGTTTTAGCTGAAGGAAGAATCCCTTAAACCTGGAGAGTTGAGACCCATGGAATGGGTACCATGCAATATGACTTCAAAGGGTCTGCATTTGCTCACCGAACCTCACCAATCCTATCACTGCTGCGTTTATGCCGCTGTACACACACTTGATTCTCTTTCGTAGACATATCAATCCATAGGTTTTAAGATTCTTACTAGTCAGGTATATTTTTAGGCGTTTAATATGGGGTGTTGAGTCCACTTCGTTGAGCAAGCAGTAGCTCTTGTCTATTACATATTTGGCTTATGGAAAGGTATCTGTGCTAATTTCAATCTCTGGTTTTATGCAGCACCCCAACTCACCTTTCCCCTTAAGCAAGCATAAGTTGGTTTTCTACATTTGAGACCCTATTCTGTTTTGTAATTCAGTTCCTGTGTAGGCAAGTTTACATGCCGTGTATTAGTGATATCTTATGATGTTTCTTTTTCTGTGTGACTTATTTCACTTAGAATCATCGTACCTGAATCCACTCATTATGCTGCTACTGGCCTGATGACATAGATTTCATTGCTGAGTGATATTGCATTGTACGTAAGTACCACAACTTCTTTATCCATTTTTCGCTTTCTGCGATATTGAACTTGTACCGTAAACGAGGTTCTTGTAAACAGAGCCGTTCCAAACTTTGGGGTGGCTGTGTCTTTTTGATTCAATTTCCCTAATCTATAGGACCATAAGTGGAAGTGCCCTAGGCTGTGTTGCTTTGTTTTTTAGATATTTCAGGAACCACCATACACTTCTCCAGAGTGGCTGTTGGCAATTTACATCCTGCCCATCAGCATAACAAGGCTCCCAGTTCTCCATGGCCTGTCCTGCCTTTCAGGATTTTACACTTTTTTCAGATGACCCTTTTGACCTGGGAGCAGTGAGACTTCATTGTAGTGCAGATTTCCTTTGCAAGCTTGCTTGGTTGGCCAAAAAGGGCGTATGCATTTTTTCCTGAATATATTCAGGAAAAAACGCATACGCCCTTTTTGGCCAAGTGCATCATTGTGGACGTTCTGCCTCTTTTCCTATGCTTTACATGCAATTCCAGTCTACCTCCTGAAATTGGTTTCCTGCAATTCTGCCCCGCTTTCAAGTCCTCTTGGCAGCCTTACTTCAATATATTTTTGGACGATAGCTGTCATTTAGAACTCTGCAGGTGTGTGAATTACAGGGCCCCTGAGCTCCTTTCTTCAACTTGCTTTCTTGTGAGCTGGCCGCAACACCGCAGGATTGCTTCAGGCCCTAGTGTGGTTCCGGCATGGCTCGCTGAGCCTTTGGTTAATTCCTCTTCTTGGTGGGAAATGAGAGTTAAATTTACCCGAGCAGACACCTCCAGCTTGTCTCTCATTCGTTCTGCCTATTCCTGTTCCTTTTCTGCAGAAATTGCAAACTGGGCCAAACAGGAGGTTAAAGGCACTGACTCTCCAAGTGGGGAGAGTGTTAGTAAAGCGTCTGGAATGTTGCACCCGAGTACCAGGAGACGAAAACTGAGACACATTTGAACACGTTTCCCGATCACACGGTGGATTATACTCTGGGTTCCACATGCATGTTTTAGCTGAAGGAAGAATCCCTTAAACCTGGAGAGTTGAGAACCATGGAGTGGGTACCATGCAATATGACTTCAAACGGTCTTCATTTGCTCACCGAACCTCACCAATCCTTTCACTGCTGCCTTTATGCCGCTGTACACACGCTTGATTCTCTTTCGGAGACATATAAATCCATAGGTTTTAAGATTCTTACTAGTCAGGTATATTCTTAGGCGTTTAATATGGGGTGTTGAGTCCGCTTCGTTGAGCAAGGAGTAGCTCTTGTCTATTACATATTTGTCTTATGGAAAGCTATCTGTGTTAATTTCAATCTCTGGTTTTCTGCAGCACCCCAACTCACCTTTCCCCTTAAGCAAGCATAAGTTGGTTTTCTACATTTGAGACCCTGTTCTGTTTTGTAATTCAGTTCCTGTGTAGCCAAGTTTACATTCTGTGTATTAGTGATATCTTATGATGTTTCTTTTTCTGTGTGACTTATTTCACTTAGAATCATCGTACCTCAATCCACTCATTATGCTGCTACTGGCCTGATAAGATAGATTTCATTGCTGAGTGATATTGCATTGTACGTAAGTACCACAACTTCTTTATCCATTTTTCGCTTTCTGCGATATTGAACTTGTACCGTAAACGAGGTTCTTGTAAACAGAGCCGTCCCAAACTTTGGGGTAGCTGTGTCTTTTTGATTTTAATTTCCCTAATCTATAGCACCATAAGTGGAAGTGCCCTAGGCTCTGTTGCTTTGTTTTTTAGATGTTTCAGGAAACACCATACACTTCTCCAGAGTGGCTGTTGGCAATTTACATCACGCCCATTGGCATAACAAAACTACCAGTTCTCCATGGCCTGTCCTGCCTTTCTGGATTTTACTCTTTTTTCAGATGGCCCTTTTGACCTGGGAGCAGTGAGACTTCATTGTAGTGCAGATTTCCTTTGCAAGCTTGCTTGTTTGGCCAAAAAGGGCGTATGCATTTTTTCCTGAATATATTCAGGAAAAAACGCATACGCCCTTTTTGGCCAAGTGCATCATTGTGGACGTTCTGCCTCTTTTCCTATGCTTTACATGCAATTCCAGTCTACCTCCTGAAATCGGTTTCCTGCAATTCTGCCCCGCTTTCAAGTCCTCTTGGCAGCCTTACTTCAATATATTTTTGGACGATAGCTGTCATTTAGAACTCTGCAGGTGTGTGAATTACAGGGCCCCTGAGCTCCTTTCTTCAACTCGCTTTCTTGTGAGCTGGCCGCAACACCGCAGGATTGCTTCAGGCCCTAGTGTGGTTCCGGCATGGCTCGCTGAGCCTTTGGTTAATTCCTCTTCCTGGTGGGAAATGAGAGTTAAATTTGCCCGTCCAGACACCTCCAGCTAGTCTCTCATTCGTTCTGCCTATTCCTGTTCCTTTTCTGCAGAAATTGCAAACTGGGCCAAACAGGAGGTTAAAGGCACTGACTCTCCAAGTGGGGAGAGTGTTAGTAAAGCGTCTGGAATGTTGCACCCGAGTACCAGGAGACGAAAACTGAGACACATTTGAACACGTTTCCCGATCACACGGTGGATTATACTCTGGGTTCCACATGCATGTTTTAGCTGAAGGAAGAATCCCTTAAACCTGGAGAGTTGAGAACCATGGAGTGGGTACCATGCAATATGACTTCAAACGGTCTTCATTTGCTCACCGAACCTCACCAATCCTTTCACTGCTGCCTTTATGCCGCTGTACACACGCTGGATTCTCTTTCGGAGACATATAAATCCATAGGTTTTAAGATTCTTACTAGTCAGGTATATTCTTAGGCGTTTAATATGGGGTGTTGAGTCCGCTTCGTTGAGCAAGGAGTAGCTCTTGTCTATTACATATTTGTCTTATGGAAAGCTATCTGTGTTAATTTCAATCTCTGGTTTTCTGCAGCACCCCAACTCACCTTTCCCCTTAAGCAAGCATAAGTTGGTTTTCTACATTTGAGACCCTGTTCTGTTTTGTAATTCAGTTCCTGTGTAGCCAAGTTTACATTCCGTGTATTAGTGATACCTTATGATGTTTCTTTTTCTGTGTGACTTATTTCACTTAGAATCATCGTACCTGAATCCACTCATTATGCTGCCACTGGCCTGATGACATAGATTTCATTGCTGAGTGATATTGCATTGTACGTAAGTACCACAACTTCTTTATCCATTTTTCGCTTTCTGCGATATTGAACTTGTACCGTAAATGAGGTTCTTGTAAACAGAGCTGTCCCAAACTTTGGGGTGGCTGTGTTTTTTATTTTAATTTCCCTAATCTATAGGACCATAAGTGGAAGTGCCCTAGGCTCTGTTGCTTGTTTTTTAGATGTTTCAGGAAACACCATACACTTCTCCAGAGTGGCTGTTGGCAATTTATATCCCGCCCATCAGCATAATAAGGCTCCCAGTTCTCCATGGCCTGTCCTGCCTTTCTGGATTTTACACTTTTTTCAGATGGCCCTTTTGAACGGGGGGCAGTGAGACTTCATTGTAGTGCAGATTTCCTTTGCAAGCTTGCTTGGTGGGCCAAAAAGGGTGTCTGCGTTTTTTCCTGAGTATATTCAGGAAAAAACGCATACGCCCTTTTTGGCCAAGTGCATCATTGAGGACGTTCTGCCTCTTTTCCTATGCTTTACATGCAATTCCAGTCTACCTCCTGAAATCGGTTTCCTGCAATTCTGCCCCGCTTTCAAGTCCTCTTGGCAGCCTTACTTCAATATATTTTTGGACGATAGCTGTCATTTAGAACTCTGCAGGTTTGTGAATTACAGGGCCCCTGAGTTCCTTTCTTCAACTCGCTTTCTTGTGAGCTGGCCGCAACACCGCAGTATTGCTTCAGGCCCTAGTGTGGTTCCGGCATGGCACGCTGAGCCTTTGGTTAATTCCTCTTCCTGGTGGGAAATGAGAGTTAAATTTGCCCGTCCAGACTCCTCCAGCTAGTCTCTCATTTGTTCTCCCTATTCCTGTTCATTTTCCACAGAAATTGCAAACTGGGCCAAACAGGAGGTTAAAGGCACTGACTCTCCAAGTGGGGAGAGTATTAGTAAAGCGTCTGGAATGTTGCACCCGAGTACCAGGGGATGAAAACTGAGACATATTTGAACACGTTTCCCGATCACACGTTGGATCATACTCTGGGTTCCACATGCATGTTTTAGCTGAAGGAAGAATCCCTTTAACCTGAAGAGTTGAGAACCATGGAATGGGAACCCTGCAATATGACTTCAAAGGGTCTGCATTTGCTCACCGAACCTCACCAATCCTATCACTGTTGCATTTATGCCGCTGTACACATGCTTGATTCTCTTTCAGAGACATATAAATCCATAGGTTTTAAGATTCTTACTAGTCAGGTATATTCTTAGGCGTTTAATATGGGGTGTTGAGTCCACTTCGTTGAGCAAGCAGTAGCTCTTGCCTATTACATATTTGGCTTATGGAAAGGTATCTGTGCTAATTTCTATCTCTGGTTTTATGCAGCACCCCAACTCACCTTTCCCCTTAAGCAAGCATAAGTTGGTTTTCTACATTTGAGACCCTATTCTGTTTTGTAATTCAGTTCCTGTGTAACCAAGTTTACATTCCGTGTATTAGTGATATCTTATGATGTTTCATTTTCTCTGTGACTTATTTCACTTAGAATCATCGTACCTGAATCCACTCATTATGCTGCTACTGGCCTGATGACATACATTTCATTGCTGAGTGATATTGCATTGTACGTAAGTACCACAAGTTCTTTATCCATTTTTCGCTTTCTGTGATATTGAACTTGTATTGTAAACGAGGTTCTTGTAAACAGAGCCGTCCCAAACATTGCGGTGGCTGTGTCTTTTTGATTTTAATTTCCCTAATCTATAGGACCATAAGTGGAAGTGCCTTAGGCTGTGTTGCTCTGTTTCTTAGATGTTTCAGGAAACACCATACACTTCTGCAGAGTGGCTGTTGGCAATTTACATCCCGCCCATCAGCATAACAAGGCTCCCAGTTCTCCTTGGCCTGTCCTGCCTTTTTGGATTTTACACTTTTTTCAGATGGCCCTTTTGACCGGGGAGCAGTGAGACTTCATTGTAGTGCAGATTTCCTTTGCAAGCTTGCTTGGTTGGCCAAAAAGGGCGTATGCGTTTTTTCCTGAGTATATTCAGGAAAAAACGCAGACGCCCTTTTTGGCCAAGTGCATCATTGTGGACGTTCTGCCTCTTTTCCTATGCTTTACATGCAATTCCAGTCTACCTCCTGAAATCGGTTTCCTGCAATTCTGCCCCGCTTTCAAGTCCTCTTGGCAGCCTTACGTCAATATATTTTTGGACGATAGCTGTCATTTAGAACTCTGCAGGTGTGTGAATTACAGTTCCCCTGAGCTCCTTTCTTCAACTCGCTTTCTTGTGAGCTGGCCGCAACACCGCAGGATTGCTTCAGGCCCTAGTGTGGTTCCGGCATGGCTCGCTGAGCCTTTCGATAATTCCTCTTCTTGGTGGGAAATGAGAGTTAAATTTGCCCGTCCATAACCCTCCAGCTAGTCTCTCATTGGTTCTCCCTATTCCTGTTCATTTTCCGCAGAAATTGCAAACTGGGCCAAACAGGAGGTTAAAGGCACTGACTCTCCAAGTGGGGGAGAGTGTTAGTAAAGCGTCTGGAATGTTGCACCCGATTACCAGGGGTTGAAAACTGAGACACATTTGAACACGTTTCCCAATCACACGGTGGATCATACTCTGGGTTCCACATGTATGTTTTAGCTGAAGGAAGAATCCCTTAAACCTTGAGAGTTGAGAACCATGGAATGGGTACCATGCAATATGACTTCAAAGGGTCTGCATTTGCTCACCGAACCTCACCAATCCTATCACTGCTGCGTTTATGCCGCTGTAAACACGCTTGATTCTCTTTCGGAGACATATAAATCCATAGGTTTTAAGATTCTTACTAGTCAGGTATATTCTTAGGCGTTTAATATGTGGTGTTGAGTCCACTTCGTTGAGCAAGGAGTAGCTCTAGTCTATTACATATTTGGCTTATTGAACGGTATCTGTGCTCATTTCAATCTCTTGTTTTATGCAGCACACCAACTCACCTTTCCCCTTTAGCAAGCATAAGTTGGTTCTACATTTGAGACCCTGTTCTGTTTTGTAATTCATTTCCTGGGTAGCCAAGTTTACATTCCGTGTATTAGGGATATCTTATGATGTTTCTTTTTCTGTGTGACTTATTTCACTTAGAATCATCGTACCTGAATCCACTCATTATGCTGCTACGGGCCTGATGACATAGATTTCATTGCTGAATGATATTCCATTCTACGTATGTACCACAACTTCTTTATCCATTTTTTGCTTTCTACGATATTGAACTTGTACCGTAAACGAGGTTCTTGTAAACAGAGCCGTTCCAAACTTTGGGGTGGCTGTGTCTTTTTGATTTTAATTTCACTAAGCTATAGGACCATAAGTGGAAGTGCCCTAGGCTCTGTTGCTTTGTTTTTTAGATGTTTCAGGAAACACCATACACTTCTCCAGAGTGGCTGTTGGCAATTTACATCCTGCCCATAAGCACAAAAAGGCTCCCAGTTCTCCATGGCCTGTCCTGCCGTTCTGGATTTTACACTTTTTTCAGATGGCCCTTTTGACCGGGGGGCAGTGAGACTTCATTGTAGTGCAGATTTCCTTTGCAAGCTTGCTTGGTTGGCCAGAAAGGGCGTATGCGTTTCTTCCTGAATATATTCAGGAAGAAACGCATACGCCCTTTTTGGCCAAGTGCATCATTCTCGACGTTCTGAGTCTTTTCATATGTTTTCAATGCAGTTCCTGTCTACCTCCTGAAATCGGTTTCCTGCAATTCTGCCTTGCTGTCAGTGCCTCTTCATAGCCTTACCTCAATATACGTTTGGAAAATAGTTGGCCTTTATAACTCTGCAGGTTTTTGAATTGCAGTGGCCCTTAGCTCCATTTTTCAGCTCTTATTTTTGTGATCTTGCCTCATATCCACAGGATTTCTTCAGGCCCTATCCTTCTTCTGGGGCGCCTTGCTCTGCCTTTGGTTAATTCTTCTTCCTGATGTGAAATTAGAGTGACATGTGCCCATTGAAACCGCTACAGCTATTTTCTCACTGGTTCTCCCTATTCCCATTCATCCTCCGCACTAACTGCAGACTGTGCGATACCGGAACTTAAAGGCATTGACTCTCCATGTGGAGATGTTGTTAGTAAAGTGGCTGGAATGTTGATCCGGAGCCCCAGGAGAGGAAAATGAGGTGCGTTTTAGAAACCTTTCCCGATCATATGGTATACCATCTGCTGGATTCCCCATGCATGGTTTAGCTGTAGGAAGATTCCCTTCAACCTGGAGTGTTGGGACCCTTGGAATGAGTAGTATGAAGCATTGCATTAAACTTTCGGCAGTTGCTCACCAAAGCTCACCAATGCTCTCAGCCCCAAGTGTCCAGCCTTATGTCTTATCCAGCTGTGGGTTTATATGTGGTCATTACAGGTTGCATCACAGCCCCTGAGCGAATTTTGTAAGAATTTTTCTCTCTTTCATTGTTTCTGCGTTTTGGTTTTAAAATTTATTTCTATAATGGGGTTTAGCTCATTTTCACTGCTGTGTTTGTGCCGCTCTGCACACACTTGATTCCCTTATGGAGATATATCAATACATGGGTTTTAAGATTCTTATTACTCAGATATATTTCTCTGCGGTGTATAGGGTGTGTTGAGGCCAGTTCATTGAGCAAGGTGTAGATCTTGTCTAATACCTATTTGGTTTATTGAACGGTATCTGTGCTAATTTCAAACTCTGGTTTTATGCATCACCCCACCTCTCCTTTCCCCTTAAGCTGACATAAGTGTGTTTTCTAAATGTGAGACACTGTTCTGTTTTGTAATTCATTTTTTGTGCAGCCATATTTATCCTCCCTCTATAAGTGATATCTTATGATATGTTTCTTTTTCTGTTTGACTTATTTCAAGTAGTATTATCGGACCTAAATCCACTCTTTATCCTTCTACTAGCCTTATTACATTGATTTCATGGTGAAGAGATATTCCATTGTACATAAGTACCACATTTTCTTTATCCATTGTTCTCTTTCCTGGGATATTTAAGGTGTACTGAAGTTGAGGTTCTTGTAAACAGAGTAGCCCTAAACTGTGGTGTGCTTGTGTCTTGTTGATTTTTAGACTTCCCTAGATATACTTCCATGATTGGAAGTGCCCTATGCTCTGTAGCTCTGTTTTTTAGATGATTTAGGAACCACCATACACTTCTCCAGAGTGGCTCTCGGCAGTTCACACACTGTCCATCAGCGTATAAAGGCTCCCTGTTCTCCATGGCCTGTCCTGCATTTCTGGTTTTTACAATTTTTTCGGATGGCCCTTTTGACCGGTGGGAAATGAGACTTCTTTGTTGTGCACATTTGCATTGCTTGCTTGCTTGGTTGCCCATAAAGTGCGTATGCGTTTTTTCCTGGATATATTCAGGAAAAAACGCATACTCCCTTTTGGGCCAACTACATCATTGTCGAAATTCTGCCGCTTTTCATGTACTTTAAGGACGAGTCCAATCTATCTCTTGAAATCTGTTTCTTGCAATTCTGTCTTGCATTCAGATCCTCTTCTTTGCCTTACCTCAACATATTTTTGGACGTTAGTTTTCATTTATAACTCTGCAGGTTTGTGAATTGCAGTGACCCTGAGCTCCATTTTTTAAGTTGCTCTTTTGTGAGCTGGCCTCAAAGCCGCAGGATTGCTTCAGGCCCTATTTTGGCTCCGGCGAGGCGGGCTGAGCCTTTTTTTAATTCTTACTCTTAATGGGAAATTAGAGTGACATGTGCCCGTCCAAACCCCTACAACTATTCTCTCATTGGTTCCCCCTCTTCCCGTTCATCCTCCTCACAATTTGCAAAATGTGTGAAACAGAAGTTTAAATGTGCTGATTCTCTAAGTGGGGAGATTCTAAGTAACGTGGCTGGAATGATGAACAGGAGCACCAGGAGAGGATAAATGAGGTGCATTTTAGACACATCTCCCGATCACATGGTGTTTTCCATGCATGTTTTCCATGCATGTTTTAGCTGTAGGAAGATTCCTTGAACCTGCAGATTTGGGACCCATTGAATGGGTACCAGGTAGTATTACTTTAAAGGGTGTGCATTTCCTCACCCAACCTCACATTTCTCTTAGCGCGAACAGTTTCCAGCCTTATGTCTCATCCTGCTGTGGGTCTAGATGTGTTCAATCCATGTTGCATCACCGTCCCTGAGGAAAAGTTGTAAGAGGTTTTCTCTGTCTCTCTGTCGTTTATTTTTTTCAATTTATTACTATATTGGTTACAACTGATTTTCAAAGCTCTGTTTCTTGCTGCTGTACATCCACTTGATTCACGTACAGAGAGACATCAATAAATTCTTTTTCAGATTCTTACCAGTCATAGATATTCTTTTCCGGTGACTTGAGTGTGCTGAGTGCAGTTCTTTTAGCTACCGTGTAGGCCTTGTTGATTATCAGTTTGGTATTTGGAATGGTATCTTTGCTAATTTCAACCTCCTGGATGATGCCTCACCCCTCCCCACCTTTCCCGTTTAGCAGCCTTACGCGTGTTTTCTACATATTTGACTATGTTTTTGTTTTGTAATTTATTTCATGTGTAGCCATTTTGGATTCCACCTTTAAGTGATATCTTATGATATGTGTCTTTTTCTTTTTGAATTATGTCACTTAGAATGATCATACGTAACTCCTCCGGAGTTGTTACAACTGGCCATATTTCATTGATTTCCAGGCTGAGTAATATTCCACTCTACATAAGTACCACATCTCTATCCATTTTTTCCCTCCAGAGACATTTAAGTTATATCCTAGTCGAGGATCTTTTAAACAGAGAGGCAGTAAACATTGGGGTGCCTGTGTCCTCTCGATTTTTGTTTTTCCCAAGATATACGCCCATGAGTGCAAGTGCCCTATGCTCTGTAGCTCATTTTTTAGATGCTTTAGTAAACACAATACACTTCTCCAGAATGGCCGTTGGCAATATACATTTCCACTATAAGCCTCACAGGGCTCCCTCTTCTCCTTGCCCTGTCCTGCATTTCTGGTGTTTACACTTTATGAGGATGGCTTTTCTGACTGATGCGAAGTGATATCTTTTGTAGTATTGATTTCCAGTGCCCACCTGTTTGGTTGGCTAAAAAAGTGTATGCCCTTTTCTTGAATATATACAGAAAAAAACGCATACAGCCTTTTTGGCCAACTGCAATGTTGGCAATGTTCAGCCCCTTTTCTTGTGCTTAATGGCGAGTCCTTTCTACCTCCTCAAATCCCTTTCCTGTCATTCTCCCTTGCTTACCAATCCTTTTCTTTGACTTTCCTCAAGACATTTTTCAGTGATAGATATTTTCAACTCTGCAGTTTCGTGAATTTTACTGCCCCTGAGTTCCATTGTTCAACTTGTGTTTATGGGAACTGGCCACAAAGCAGTGGGATTTCCTCAAGCCCTATACTGTTTCCATGGGCAACCCTAGCCTTTGGTCAATTCGTCTTCCTGATTGGAAATTAGAGTGACATGTGCCTGTCTGAACACCTAGGACTTGTCTCTCATTGTTCCTCATCCTTCCGCTTCATCCTCTGGGCAAATTCCAAACTGTACGCAACAGGATGTTGACAGTGCTGACATCTCCAAGTGGGGAGACTGTTAGTAAAGACGCTGGAGGGGTGAACCCGAGCACCAGGAGATGAGGAGATGAGATGCCTTTTCCAAATTCTTCCCGATCAGATGGTATACCATCCTCTGGGTGTGACAGACATGTTTTAGCAGTAGGAAGGGTCCCATTCATGTAAGGAGAACACCAGGGCTTTTTCAAAATCAGTGTCTCCCCGAAACCCAAACTGGGGAAATTTTTAAGCTACGGCTACACATATGTTCATTAAGGGCCTTGGGAAGTAGGCAGAGTCCAAACTTTAGATGATTGAAGTCTTCAGGGTCAGAAGCACTCACCACCGGCTTCCCTTAGGTTACACTTTAACTGTCATTGATAGATGATGTCAATAAAAATATCTATTCTTTTTCCGATTATTTCCCCTTATAGGTTATTGCAAAATATTGAGTGTAGTTCCCTGTGCTATACAGTAGTTCCTTGTTGATGATCTATTTTATACATAGCAGTGTGTATGTTTTAATTCCAAACTGTTAATTTATCCCTCCTCCCACCTTTCCCCTTTGGTAATAATAAATTATAAGATTTTATACTTCTCAGAAATGGGGGAGCTGAAAGAGAGGTATCATTTTCAATGGAAAAGCATTTAAAACAAGATTGAAGCTTTAACCAAGATTATTAGATGTACATCCTTGGAAAGAAATCACTTCATTTCTCTAATATTGACCTGACAAATAAGACAAACCTTTTCACTGAACTTGCTTATAATAAAGTGATGGAAATATCAAATGGAAGTGTTAGAAACATCTTATTTTACCCGAGCCTTATAAACTGTTCTATGTTAACTACAGTTTGGCTCACACATCTGTTCATTGAAGTTACAGTAGTCTCAATTTCTGTTACTGATCCTCCAGAGTGGACCCCAACAAGTGTCCCCCTGCCCAGTGTCATTGGGGCCAACAGATCGAGACTGAGTTTGGTTCACAAGCAAAGGAAACTTTATATTTTGATCAGAGAATGGAGAGGTGAGAGCATGCACTACCCCGTGGGCTGTGGGCTGGGCTGCTGTGTAGAGATCCTGTCAGAGTCAGTGGGAGGGAGGGGGCGGAGCTCTCGAGGGCCGGGTTGGCTGCAGCTCAGGCTCTATATCTCGGAGTCTGCACTGGGCCCCAGGAGCTGAGGTGTCGACCCAGCCATTCTGCACTAGGAAATCTGGTCTGAAGTGCCGGGTGTGGAACCTCTGTATGCGGGACCCTAGGAGCACGTGAAATTAGACAAAGCACAAAGGATAAAAAAGGTCAGACTTGACTTTATTGCCCAGATTCTATTTTTATCTCCCAGGGATTTTTAATGGGCTTTGCTGGGGACAAACCCCTCCTCTGCCTTTTGTCCCATTCCTCATTCTTGGAGTGCTGAGGGTGCAGACCCTTCTTCTGTAACTGCTGAGTGCTGAGTTGGGAGCCCTCATACCAGGGGACGAGGGTCAGAACTTCTCCCCAGCAGCCTCCAGGTGACGTTGATTGGCCCCAGGACCCCTGCCTCCCTGCTCGTCCGCCTGAGCACCAGCATTGGAAGTGTTATAGATTCTAATGACCTTTAAGGGTCCAGGAAAGAGATGTGCAGAGACGCTGTGGGGGCCGGTTTCACCCCGCCCCACATTTGTTCGGCCACCTTAGGCTGACCGTTTCTGCCAGCCTAGATGCTCTGTCCAGTAGTCTGCTCTTTCTTCAATTAGGTCCCTGAATTAACGTAAAAACAGCACCAGGTGTCAGAGCCCTGCCCGCTCAACTCCCAGACAGTCCAGGGTCAGTGGTGATCAAGGACCATGATGGCCACTGAGTCAACAGCCTTTTGAAGTAAACAGGAGTCCAGCCGGTCTTATTGGCCACCATCATCACGGTGTCTGTAGGCTTTTCTATGGTGACAGTGTGATATACGGTTCCCCCGCCAAGATTATTAGCTCCCCTCCGGGTGCAGTAAGTCCTGCAAGCAGTAGTCTACTCCTTCGGGACACACTATTGTTGTTTTATGAGAGAAACTCCAGGTCAAGTGATGTTCACACGAGTCATCATGGTGCCCTGCTGCCCCCGGTTATCTCTCTGGATGTTGGAGTTGGAGGGCCTCCTCACTCGAGGTCGGTGTGCCCACGGAGCGAACCCTGCAACTTCAGGGCATGGTTGGTGATTAGGATCACCACGTGGGGTCCTTTTCCCTTAGGAGGGAGGTGGCCTTTTGGGCTGCTGATTTCCAGGTTTTTAGATACCGCCAGTATCTTGGCCAGATGTGGCAGTGGGCCAAGCCCCTTGGTGACTGTAGTTTATCCTACCTGGATGGCATTCTTGCGTTGTTCCATTTCAAGTGGTCCCAGTTTTTGCACTAATTCTCCAATGGCGATTCACCTTTCACCGGGAATGGAAAGGTCAAAGGGTTTAGCTCAATTAGGGAGTTCCAGGGCAAGGGTCTGAATTGACTGCTCTTTCCATTCTTGAAAGGCCACTTCTGGATTCTGTTCAAAAGGATCATCATCTTTTCCTTTCAGTGTTTCATATAGAGGCCCAGCTAGTAGACTGTAGTTAGGGATCCAGAAGCAGCAAACCCTGGCCTCCCCAGGAACCCCTAAGCTGTCTTCTCGTTTTAGAAAGGGGTAAGGCTGCAAATGGTTTCTTCCCTTTCCTGGGATGGGCTTCTCCGACCTTGTGTGAGAATGAAGCCCAGGCAGGTCACCGCAGTCTGTGATATTTGAGCTTTTTCTTGGACAACTTCTATCCTTTATTGGCTTGGTAGTTCAGAGGCCTCCTTAGTAGGGCTGGCGATCAGAATGTCGTCTGCATATTGAAGGAGGGTTTCCTTTTCCAGAGGTAGAACTTTTCGGTCTTTAGCTAAGCTTTCCCCAAAGATGGTGTGGGAATTTTTGAACCCTTGGGGCAAGACGGCCCGGAAGTATTGTTTTAGTTGTATGTTGAGTCCTGCCACTCACAAGCCAAAATTTCTTGTGACTCTGGGACTAATGGAATACAAAAGAAGGCATCATTGAAGACTAATACAGAATACCATGTCCTGGTGGTTGGTAGAATGACCAGCAGGGTGTAGGAATTAGGAGCAACTGGAGGTATATCCTCGGTGGCTTCACTGACTGTCCTGACATCCTTTACCAGGTCCCCAGCAGCCCATGGAGCTCTCGTGGTCAGGCCAATCCCAGGATATGGAGCTCTCCTGGGCAGGTACCCCACCCCCAAGCCAGCCCACGGGGCTCTCGTGGTCAGGCCCCTCCCAGGATACAGAGCTACCCTTGCAGGTACCGTGGCAGGGCTGGGCACACAGGAACCGTGCACATAGCCCTCATTGAAGAGCACCCCCAGCTCACCTGTCGCTCAGAGCTGACACAGAGCACCTCAGAGCAGGACTTGAACTAACAAACAGCAGCTCCGACAGGTCTGTGACCCTGGGCATCACTCTGTGTGGCCTCCCTCCACCTGGTCTTCCAGAGACTTCCACTGCACCCGGGGCACCAGGCCTCTGTCTCCAACCACCACCCACCCCTCCTCTCCCTGACTCCTGGGTTCCTCTCATTAGGAGAGGGTTTTCTTGAAGTTGTCTCCCACTCATGGGCCAGATAAAATGATTAGAAAACAAGCCAAAGCTGCAGCCCCTTGTCTATCCTGACTCTCAGGAGCCCACACCTGTTCCTTGGACCTGGCCGGTTCAGCAAGTTCCATTTTCTGCAACTGTGAGCCCCTGAGGGGTGACGATTGGCTGACCTGGGCAGCCTTACGGTGCCGGCCAGCCCTCCCCAGGTGTGCCTGGGTTGAGATCAATATAAATACCACTCCAGGCAGCAAGAGCCCCTGCAGCTGTGTCTGACGCCATTTTCTCTGCCCTGTCAGCAGTCTCGGGGCTGGGCTGGTGGGAGGGAGTGAGAGGCCACGGCTTTGTGGGTGGCCCAGTGTGAGTGGGGCTCTGCTGGACTTTCTGCAGCAGTTGCCAGGCTGCCACCTGCTAAAGAAGAGGATGTGTCACCCATACCTGCTGCTGGAATTGCTCCCTGGGCAGAGGTGAGGAAGGAAAAAAGCAGTGGGGGCAGGGACAGGACGGGTATCTCAGGCAGGGAAATGGAAATCTTCCAGAAGAGCACCCAGGGCCAGGACCATCCTGGCTGGCCTGCAGGCACCAAGTCAGCTGGCATGCTGTCACTCGTGTGGCTCCATGGCCCTTCCTCTAGGCTTTCAAGTCCTTGTATATATTCAGGTGTTTTACCTGGGAAGGGTGGGAACAGTTCAGCAGCAACTGGCCTGGGGCTCAGCTCACGTTTACTCACAGATGCCTCGGCACAGTGCCCCAGCTTTGCAATGAGGACGCTTGTTGTGTGGGGGCTGCTGGCTGAATGGGAGACGATTCCCCACCACTGACCAACTTCAGAATTGTTTACAACTGGAGCAAGTGCCCTGATACGGTTTTCCTCTGAGTAACTGGTGGGTTCTGTTTTTTTTTTCTCTTTTTTGTTTTTGGTTCAAGGTAGATTTTATTCCTCTTTTTTGTATTTACAGATATAAGCATGGAAATAATTTATTCATATAAATACATGTATGTGAAGGGAATAATTGTTTTTTCTGTTTTATTTTTTAAATTTTATTTCTTTTTAATTTTGAATTTTATTTTATATTTTTATACAGCAGGTTCTTATTGGTTATCTATTTTATACATATAAATGTTTACATGCCAATCCCAATCTCTCAACTCCTCCCACCACCACCACCCCCAAGAGCTTTCCCCCCTTGTTGTCCATACGATTGTTGTCTACATCTGTTGCTCTATTTATGCCTTGCAAAACGGTTAATCTGTACAGGTTTTCTAGGTTCCACATATATGCATGAATATACAAGATTTGTTTTTCTCTTTCTGACTTACTTCACTCTGTATGACAGTCTCTAGATCCATCGACGTCTCTACAAATGACCCAATTTCATTCCTTTCATGGCTTAGTAATATTCCATTTTATATATGTACCACATCTTTATGCATTCGTCTGTCTGTGGGCATTTAGGTTGCTTCCATTACCTTGATATTGTAAATAGTGATGCAATGAACATTACGGTGAATGTCTCTTTTTGATTTATGGTTTTGTCTGGGTATATGTCCAGTACTGGGATTGCTGTATCATATGGTAATTCTATTATTAGTTTCTTAAGAAACTCCATATTGTTCTCCATAGTGACTGTATCAATTTATATTCCCAACAATAGTGGAAGAGGCTTCCTTTTCTCCACACCCTTTCCAGCATTTGTTGTTTGTAGATTTTCAGATGATGCCCATTCTAACAGGTGTGAGGTGATACCTCATTGTTGAGTCCATTTCGATGAACAAGGGGTAGGTCTTGTCTATTACATATTTGGCTTATGGAACGGTATCTGTGCTAATTTCAAACTCTGGTTTTATGCAGCACCCCAACTCACCTTTCCCCTTAAGCAAGCATAAGTTGGTTTTCTAAACTTGAGACCCTGTTCTGTTTTGTAATTCAGTTCATGTGTAGCCAAGTTTACATTCCGTGCATTAGTGATACCTTATGATGTTTCTTTTTCTGTGTTACTTATTTCACTTAGAATCACCGTGCCTCAATCCACTCATTATGCTGGTACAGGCCTGGTGACACAGATTTCATTGCTGAGTGATATTGCATTGTACATAAGTACCACAACTTCTTTATCCAGTTTTTGCTCTCTGTGATATTGAACTTGGACCGTAAACGAGGTTCTTGTAAACAGAGCCGTCCCAAATTTTGGGGTGGCTGTGTCTTTTTGATTTTAATTTCCCTAAGCTATAGGACCATAAGTGGAAATGCCCTAGACTCTGTTGCTTTGTTTTTCAGATGTTTCAGGAAACACCATACACTTCTCCAGAGTGGCTGTTGGCAATTTACATCCCGCCCATCAGCATAACAAGGCTCCTTTTTCCCCATGGCCTGTCTTGCCTTTCTGGATTTTACACTTTTTTCAGATGGCCCTTTAGACCGGGGGGAAGTGACACTTCATAGTAGTTCGGATTTCCATTGCAAGCTTGCTTGGTTTGCCAAAAAGGGTGTATGTGTTTTTTCCTGAATATATTCAGGAACAAACTCATACGCCCTTTTTTTGCCAAGTGCATCATTGTCGATGTTCTGCCTCTTTTCCTATGCTTTAAATGCAAATCCAGTCTACCTCCTGAAATCGGTTTCCTGAAATTCTGCCCCGCTTTCAAGTCCTCTTGGCAGCCTTACTTCAATATATTTTTGGACGTTATCTGTCATTTATAACTCTGCAGGTTTGTGAATTACAGGGCCCCTGAGCTCCTTTCTTCAACTCGCTTTCTTGTGAGCTGGCCGCAAACCCGCAAGACTGCTTCAGGCCCTAATCTGCTTCTGGCAGGGCACGCTGAGCCTTTGGTTAATTCCTCTTCCTGGTGGGAAATGAGTGTTAAATATGCCCGTCCAGACACCTACCTCACTCTCAACCCCTTGGTGATGTGGGTCCTCTGGTTTGTGGCCACCTTTGCTGGGTTCCTCACCTTTCGATGATGTGGCCCCACTAGTGTGAGGACACTCCTGCCTGGTTCTCATCTACGTGGTTATGTGGACCCCCTGGTGAGAGTCTGTTCCTGGCTGTGTTCCTCACCCTTCTGTGAGGGAGGTCACTGCTGATAGGTCACTCCTGCATGGCTGGCACACATTGCCTTGGTGAAGTCAGCCATGTGGTGGCAGTAGGAGCGTGCTGAGGATCTCCTCCCCTCGTTGATGAGGGCCCTCTTGCGTCAGGCCCTAACTGCTGGGCTCACCAACTTTTCTTAGTGAGCCCAATGATGCTTGGGCACTCCTCTTAGGATCCCATCTCGATGGGGATGTGGGCCTTCTGCTCTGAAGTCCCAACGGCTGGGTTGTTCACATTTTCATGATGTGGGCTCTCTGGTGTTAGTTCACAGAGGCCTGGATCCCATAGCCTCTGTGCTCTTGGCCACCTGTTGGGAGGTTCCAACTGCTGGATTCCTCACTTTTTTAATTTTTTGGGTCTTCTGTTGTGAGGATCCTCCTGCCTGCCTCACTCCCAGCCCCTTCGTGATGTGTGTCGTCTGGTCTGAGGCCACATGTGCTGGGTTCCTCACCTTTCGATGATGTGGGACCAATGGTCTTAGGAGACTCCTGCCTGGTTCACATCCCCTTGGTGATGTGGGCCCTCTGTTGAGAGTCTGATCCTGGCTGGGTTCCTCACCCATCTGTGAGGTGGGCCGTCTGCTGTGAGGTCACTCCTGCCTGGCTTGCTCACCTCGCCTTGTGGACATGAGCCCTCTGGTGGCACTTGGAGCCTGCTGGGAGCCTCCTCCCCTCGGTGATGAGGGCCCTCTGGCGTCAGGCCCTAACTGCTGGTCTCCCCACATTTTGTGATGTGCGCCCAGTGGTGCGAGGACACTCCAGCCAGGTTCACCTCCCCATTGGGATGTGGGCCTTCTGCTCTGAGGTACCAACGCCTGGGTTGCTCACAGTTTCATGATGTGGGCTCTCTGCTATTAGTTCACTCCTGCCTGCATCCCATAGCTTCTGTGCTCTCGGCCACCTGCTGGGAGGTTCCAACTGCTGGATTCCTCACCTTTCTTATTCTTTGGGCCCTCTGTTTTTAGGCTACTCCTGCCTGCCTCACTCCCATTCCCTTTGTGATATGTGTCCTCTGATTTGAGGCCACATGTGCTGGGTTCCGCACCTTTCGATGATGTGGCCCCACTGGAGGGAAGACAGTCCTGACTGGTTCCCATCCCCTTGCTGATGTGGGCCCTCAGGTGAGAGTCTGATCCTGGCTGGGTTCCCCACCCGTCTGTGAGGTGGCCCCTCTGCTGTGAGGTCATTCATGCCTGTCTGGCACACGTCACCTTGGCGACGTGGGCCCTCTGGTGGCAGTTGGAGTGTGCTGGGATCCTCCTCCCCTCAGTGATGAGGGCCCTCTTGCCTTAGGCCATAACTGCTGGGCTCCCCACATTTTCTGATGTGTGCCAAGTGAGTGAGGACACTCTTGCCAGGTTCCCATCCCCATGGGGATATGGGCCTTCTGCTCTGAGGTCAAAACGGCTGGCTTGCTCACAGTACCATGATGTGGGCCCTCTGCTGTGAGTTCACTCCGGCAAGGATCCCTTATCATCGGTGCTCTGAGCCGCCTGCTGGGAGGTTCCAACTGCTGGATTCCTCAACTTTTTTATTCTATGTGCCCTCTGTTGTGAGGCTCCTCCTGCCTGCCTCACTGCCAGCCCCTTGGTGATGACTGTCCTATGGCTTGAGGCCACATGTGCTGCGTTCCTCACCTTTCGATGATGTGGCCCCACTCGTGTGAGGACACTCCTGCCTGGTTCCCATCCCCTTGGTGAGGTGGGCCCTCTGGCGAGAGTCTAATCCTGGCTGGGTTCCTCAACGTTCTGTGAGGTAGGCCCTCTGCTGTGAGGTCACTCCTGCCTGGCTGGCACACGTCACCTTGGAGACGTGAGCCCTCTGGTGGCAGTTGGAGCGTGCAGGGTGCCTCCTCCTCTCGGTGATGACGGCCCTCTGGCATCAGGCCCTAAATGGTGGGCTCCCCACATTTTCTGATGTGCGCCCAGTGGTGCGAGGACACTCCAGCCAGGTTCCCATTCCCATGGGGATGTGGGCCTTCTGCGCTGAGGTCCCAACGCCTGGGTTGCTCACAGTTTTATGATGTGGGCCCTCTGCTGTGAGTTCACTGCGGCCTGGATCCCATAGCCTCGGTGTTCTGAGCCGCCTGCTGGAAGGTCTAAATGCTGGAATCCTCACGTTTTTTATATTATGTGCCCTGTGTTGTGAGGCTACTCCTGCCTGCCTCACTCCAAGGCCCTTGGTGATGTGGGTCCTCTGGTTTGAGGACACATGTGCTGGGTTCCTCACCTTAAGATGATGAGGCCCCACTGGTGTGAGGATAATCCTGACTGGTTCCCATCCCCTTTGTGATGTGGGCCCTCTGGTGAGAGTCTGATCCTGGCTGGGTTCCTCACCCATCTGTGAGGTGGGCCCTCTACTATCAGGTAACTCTTGCCTGGCTTGCTCACCTCGCCTTGTTAACATGAGCCCTCTGGTGGCACTTGGACCCTGCTGGGAGCCTCCTCACCTCTGTGATGAGGGCCCTCTGACGTCAGGCCCTAACTGCTGGGCTCCCCAACTTTTCTTAGTGAGCCCAGTGATGCTCAGGCACTCCTCTTAGGTTCCCATCTCCGTGGGGATGTGGGCCTTCTGCTCTGAGGTTCCAACGGCTGGGTTGATCACAATTTCATGATGTGGGCTCTCTGGTGTTAGTTCACTGTGGCCTGGATCCCATAGCCTCTGTGCTCTTGGCCGCCTGCTGGGAGGTTCCAACTGCTGGATTCCTCACTTTTTTAATTTTTTAGGCCCTCTGTTGTGAGGATCCTCCTGCCTGCCTCACTCCCAGCCCCTTCGTGATGTGTGTCGTCTGGTTTGAGGCCACATGTGCTGGGTTCCTCACCTTTCGATGATGTGGGACCAATGGTCTTAGGAGACTCCTGCCTGGTTCACATCCCCTTGGTGATGTGGGCCCTCTGTTGAGAGTCTGATCCTGGCTGGGTTCCTCACCCTTCTGTGAGGTGGGCCGTCTGCTGTGAGGTCACTCCTGCTTGGCTTGCTCACCTCGCCTTGTGGACATGAGCCTTCGGTGGCACTTGGAGCCTGCTGGGAGCCTCCTCCCCTTGGTGATGAGGGCCCTCTGGCGTCAGGCCCTAACTGCTGGGCTCCCCACATTTTGTGATGTGCGCCCAGTGGTTCGAAGACACTCTATCCAGGTTCACATCCCCATTGGGATGTGGGTCTTCTGCTCTGAAGTCCCAACGGCTGGGTTGTTCACAGTTTCATGATGTGGGCTCTCTGCTGTTAGTTCACTCTGGCCTGGATGCCATAGCCTCTGTGCTCTGGGCCACCTGCTGGGAGGTTCCAACTGCTCGATTCCTCAACTTTTGTATTCTATGGGTCCTGTGTTGCGATGCTCCTCCTGCCTGCCTCACTCGCAACCCCTTCGTGATGTGGGTCCTCTGGTTTGAGGCCACATGTGCTGGGTTCCGCAACTTTCAATGATGTGGCCCCACTGGTGTGAGGACACTCCTGCCTGGTTCCCATCCCCTTGGTGATGTGGGCCTTCTGGTGACAGTCTTATCCTGGCTGGGTTCCTCACTCTTCTGTGAGGTAGGCCCTCTGCTGTGAGGTCAATCCTGCCTGACTTGCACACATCACCTTGGCGACGTGGGCCCTCTGTTGGCACATGGAACCTGCTGGGAGCCTCCTGCCCTCGGTGATGACGGCTCTCTAGCATCAGGCCATAACTGCTGGGCTCCCCACGTTTTCTGATGTGAGCCCAGTGATGCCAGGACACTCCTGTCAGGTTCCCATCCCCATGGGGATGTGGGCTTTCTGCTCTGAGGTCCCAACGCCTGGGTTGCTCACAGTTTCATGATGTGGGCTCTCTGGTGTTAGTTCACTCCTGCCTGCATCCCATAGCTTCTGTGCTCTCGGCCGCCTGCTGGGAGGTTCCAAATGCTGGATTCCTCACCTTTTTTATTCTTTGGGCCCTCTGTATTTAGGCTACTCCTACCTGCCTCACTCCCATCCCCTTTGTGATGTATGTCCTCTGATATGAGGCCGCATGTGCTGGGTTCCTCACCTTTCGATGATGTGGCCCCACTGGTGGGAGGACAGTCCTGACTGGTTTCCATCCCCTTGGTGTTGTGGGCCCTCTGGCGAGAGTCTCATCCTGCCTCGGTTCCTCACCCTTCTGTGAGATAGGCCCTCTGCTGTGAGGTCACTACTGCCTGGCTGACGCATGCCTCCTTGTAGACGTGGGCCCTCTGTTGGCAGTTGGAACCTGCTGGGAGTCTCCTCCCCTCAGTTATGAGGGCCCCCTGGCGTCAGGCCCTAACTGCTGGGCTCCTAACATTTTCTGATATGTGCTAAGTGGTGCGAGGCCACTCCTGCCAGGTTCCCATCCCAATGGGGATGTGGGCCTTCTGTTCTGAGGTCCCAACGGCTGGGCTGCTCACAGGTTCATGATGTGGGCCGTCTGTTGTGAGTTCACTGCGGCCTGGATCTCATAGCCTCGGTGCTCTGGGCCACTTGCTGGGAGGTTCCAACTGCTGGATTCCTCAACTTTTATATTCTATGGACCCTGTGTTGTGAGGCTGGTCCTGCCAGCCTCGTTCCGAACCCCTTAGTGATGTGGTTCCTCTGGTTTGAGGCTACATGTGCTGGGATCCTCACCTTTCGATGATGTTGTCCCACTGGTTTGGGGACACTCCTGCCTTGTTCCCATCCCCTTGGTGATGTGGACCCTCTGGTGAGAGTCTGATCCTGGCTGTGTTCCTCACCCTTCTGTGAGGTGGGCCCTCTGCTGTGAGGTCACTCCTCACCTTTCTTATTTTTGGGCCCTCTTTTGTGAGGCTCCTCCTGCCTGCCTCACTCCCAGCCCCTTGATGATGGGTGTCCTATGGTTTGAAGCCACATGTTCTGGGTTCCTCAGCTTTAGATGATGTGGCCCTACTCATGTGAGGACACTCCTGCCTGGTTCGAATCCATTTGGTGATGTGGGCCCTCTGGTGCGAGTGTGATCCTGACTGGGTTCATCACACTTCTCTGAGGTGGGCCCTCTGCTGTGAGGTCATTCGTGCCTGGTTGGCACACATCACCTTGGCGACGTCAGCCCTCTGGTGGCAGTTGGAGCCTGCTGGGAGCCTCCTTCCCTTGGTGATGAGGGTCCTCTGGCGTCAGGCCCTAACTGCTGGTCTCCCAAAATTTTCTGATACGTTCTCAGTGGTGCGAGGACACTCCTACCAGATTTATATCCCCATGGGGATGTGGGCCTCCTGCTCTGAGGTCCCAATGGCTGGGTTGCTCAGTTTCATGACATGGGCCCTCTTCTGTGAGTTCACTGTGGCCTGGATCCCATAGCCTCGGTGCTCTGGGCCGCCTGCTGGGAGGTTCCAACTGCTGGATTCCTCACTTTTTTGTTCTATGGGCCCAGTGTTGTGAGGCTACTCCTGCCTGCCTCACTCCGAGGCCCTTGGTGATGTGGGTCCTCTGGTTTGAGGACACATGTGCTGAGTACCTCACCTTTCGATGATGTGGCCCCACTGGTGTGAAGACACTCCTGCCTGGTTCCCATCCCCTTGGTGATGTGGGCCCTCTGGTGAGAGTCTGATGTTGGCTGATTTTCTCACCCTTCTGTGAGCTGGGACCTCTGCTGTGAGGTAACTCCTGCCTGGCTTGCTCACGTTGCCTTGACAACGTGAGCCTTCAGGTGGCAGTTGGAGCCTGCTGGGAATCTCCTCCCCTCGGTTATGAGAGCTCTGGATAAAACACATATGCCCTCTTTTGCCAAGTGCATTATTTTCCAAGTTCTGTCTCTTTTCCTATGCTTTAAGAGCGACTCCCGTGTACCTTCTGAAATCGGTTTCAAGCAATTCTGCACCGTTTTCAAGTCCTCTTCGCAGCCTTACTTCAGTATAATTTTGGATGATACCTGTCATTTATAACTCTGCAGGTTTGTGAATTACAGTGCCCCTGAGCTCCTTTCTTCAACACGCTTTCTTGTGAGCTGGCCGCAACACCGCAGGATTGCTTCAGGCCCTAGTGTGGTTCTGGCATGGCTCGCTGAGCGTTTGGTTAATTCCTCTTCCTGGTGGGAAATGAGAGTTAAATTTGCCCGTCCAGACTCCTCCAGCTAGTCTCTCATTGGTTCTCCCTATTCCTGTTCATTTTACGCAGAAATTGCAAACTGGGCCAAACAGGAGGTTAAAGGCACTGACTCTCCAAGTGGGGAGAGTGTTAGTAAAGCGTCTGGAATGTTGCACCCGAGTACCAGGGGACGAAAACTGAGACACATTTGAACACGTTTCCCGATCACACGGTGGATCATACTCTGGGTTCCACATGCATGTTTTAGCTGAAAGAAAAATCCCTTAAACCTGGAGAGTTGAGAACCATGGAAGGGGTACCATGCAATATGACTTCAAAGGGTCTGCATTTGCTCACCGAACCTCACCAATCCTATCACTGCTGCGTTTATGCCGCTGTACACACGCTGGATTCTTTTTCGGAGACATATAAATCCATAGGTTTTAAGATTCTTACTAGTCAGGTATATTCTTAGGCGTTTAATATGGGGTGTTGAGTCTACTTCGTTGAGCAAGCAGTAGCTCTTGTCTATTACATATTTGGCTTATGGAAAGGTATCTGTGCTAATTTTAATCTCTGGTTTTATGCAGCACCCCAACTCACCTTTCCCCTTAAGCAAGCATAAGTTGGTTTTCTACATTTGAGACCCTATTCTGTTTTGTAATTCAGTTCCTGTGTAGCCAAGTTTACATTCCGTGTATTAGTGATATCTTATGATGTTTCTTTTTCTGTGTGACTTATTTCACTTAGAATCATCGTACCTGAATCCACTCATTATGCTGCTACTGGCCTGATGACATAGATTTCATTGCTGAGTGATATTGCATTGTACGTAAGTACCACAACTTCTTTATCCATTTTTCAATTTCTGCGATATTGAACTTGTACCGTAAACGAGGTTCTTGTAAACAGAGCCGTCCCAAACTTTGGGGTGGCTGTGTCTTTTTGATTTTAATTTCCCTAAGCTATAAGACCATAAGTGGAAGTGCCCTAGGCTCTGTTGCTTTGTTTTTTAGATGTTTCAGGAAACACCATACACTTCTCCAGAGTGGCTGTTGGCAATTTACATCACGCCCATTGGCATAACAAAACTCCCAGTTCTCCATGGCCTGTCCTGCCTTTCTGGATTTTACTCTTTTTTCAGATGGCCCTTTTGACCTGGGAGCAGTGAGACTTCATTGTAGTGCAGATTTCCTTTGCAAGCTTGCTTGTTTGGCCAAAAAGGGCGTATGCATTTTTTCCTGAATATATTCAGGAAAAAACGCATACGCCCTTTTTGGCCAAGTGCATCATTGTGGACGTTCTGCCTCTTTTTCTATGCTTTACATGCAATTCCAGTCTACCTCCTGAAATCGGTTTCCTGCAATTCTGCCCCGCTTTCAAGTCCTCTTGGCAGCCTTACTTCAATATATTTTTGGACGATAGCTGTCATTTAGAACTCTGCAGGTGTGTGAATTACAGGGCCCCTGAGCTCCTTTCTTCAACTCGCTTTCTTGTGAGCTGGCAGCAACACCGCAGGATTGCTTCAGGCCCTAGTGTGGTTCCGGCATGGCTCGCTGAGCCTTTGGTTAATTCCTCTTCCTGGTGGGAAATGAGAGTTAAATTTGCCCGTCCAGACACCTCCAGCTAGTCTCTCATTGGTTCTGCCTATTCCTGTTCCTTTTCTGCAGAAATTGCAAACTGGGCCAAACAGGAGGTTAAAGGCACTGACTCTCCAAGTGGGGAGAGTGTTAGTAAAGCGTCTGGAATGTTGCACCCGAGTACCAGGGGACGAAAACTGAGACACATTTGAACACGTTTCCCGATCACACGGTGGATTATACTCTGTGTTCCACATGCATGTTTTAGCTGAAGGAAGAATCCCTTAAACCTGGAGAGTTGAGAACCATGGAATGGGTACCATGCAATATGACTTCAAACGGTCTTCATTTGCTCACCGAACCTCACCAATCCTTTCACTGCTGCCTTTATGCCGCTGTACACACGCTTGATTCTCTTTCGGAGACATATAAATCCATAGGTTTTAAGATTCTTACTAGTCAGGTATATTCTTAGGCGTTTAATATGGGGTGTTGAGTCCGCTTCGTTGAGCAAGGAGTAGCTCTTGTCTATTACATATTTGTCTTATGGAAAGGTATCTGTGTTAATTTCAATCTCTGGTTTTCTGCAGCACCCCAACTCACCTTTCCCCTTAAGCAAGCATAAGTTGGTTTTCTACATTTGAGACCCTGTTCTGTTTTGTAATTCAGTTCCTGTGTAGCCAAGCTTACATTCCGTGTATTAGTGATATCTTATGATGTTTCTTTTTCTGTGTGACTTATTTCACTTAGAATCATCGTACCTGAATCCACTTATTATACTGCTATGAGCCTGATGATATAGATTTCATTGCTGAGTGATATTGCATTGTACATTAGTACCACAACTTCTTTATCCATTTTTCGCTTTCTGTGATATTGAACTTGTACCGTAAATGAGTTTCCTGTAAACAGAGCCGTCCCCAATTTTGGGGTGGCTGTGTCTTTTTTATTTTAATTTCCCTAAGCTATAGGACCATAAGTGGAAGTACCCAAGGCTCTGTTGCTTTGTTTTTTAGATGTTTCAGGAAACACCATACACTTCTGCAGAGTGGCTGTTGGCAATTTACATCCCGCCCATCAGCCTAACTAGGCTCCCAGTTCTCCATGGCCTGTCCTGCCTTTCTGGATTTTACACTTTTTTCAGATGGCCCTTTTGACCGGGGGGCAGTGAGACTTCATTGTAGTGCAGATTTCCTTTGCAAGCTTGCTTGGGTGGCCAAAAAGGACGTATTCGTTTTTTCCTGAATATATTCAGGAAAAAACGCATACGCCCTTTTTGGCCAAGTGCATCATTGTGGACGTTCTGCCTCTTTTCCTATGCTTTACATGCAATTCCAGTCTACCTCCTGAAATCGGTTTCCTGCAATTCTGCCCCGCTTTCAAGTCCTCTTGGCACCCTTACTTCAATATATTTTTGGACGATAGCTGTCATTTATGTCTCTGCAGGTTTGTGAATTACAGTGCCCCTGAGCTCCTTTCTTCAACTCGCTTTCTTGTGAGCTGGCCGCAACACTGCAGGATTGCTTCAGGCCCTAGTGTGATACTGGCATGGCATGCTGAGCCTTGGGTTAATTCCTCTTCCTGGTGGGAAATGAGAGTTAAATTTGCCCGTCCAGACACCTCCAGCTAGTCTCTCATTGGTTCTCCCTATTCCTGTTCATTTTCCGCAGAAATTGCAAACTGGGCCCAACAGCAGATTAAAGGCACTGACTCTGCAAGTGGGGAGAGTGTTAGTAAAGCGTCTGGAATGTTGCACCCGAGTACCAGGGGACGAAAACTGAGACACATTTGAACACGTTTCCCGATCACACGGTGGATCATACTCTGGGTTCCACATGCATGTTTTAGCTGAAGGAAGAATCCCTTAAACCTGGAGAGTTGAGAACCAATGAATGGGTACCATGCAATATGACTTCAAAGGGTCTTCATTTGCTCACCGAACCTCACCAATCCTATCACTGCTGCGTTTATGCCGCTGTACACACGCTTGATTCTCTTTCGGAGACATATAAATCCATAGGTTTTAAGATTCTTACTAGTCAGGTATATTCTTAGGCGTTTAATATGGGGTGTTGAGTCCACTTCGTTGAGCAGGGAGTAGCTCTTGTCTATTACATATTTGTCTTATGGAAAGCTATCTGTGCTAATTTCAATCTCTGGTTTTATGCAGCACCCCAACTCACCTTTCCCCTTAAGCAAGCATAAGTTGGTTTTCTACATTTGAGACCCTATTCTGTTTTGCAATTCAGTTCCTGTGTAGCCAAGTTTACATTTTGTGTATTAGTGATATCTTATGATGTTTCTTTTTCTGTGTGACTTATTTCACTTAGAATCATCGTACCTCAATCCACTCATTATGCTGCTACTGGCCTGATGACATAGATTTCATTGCTGAGTGATATTGCATTATACGTAAGTACAACAACTTCTTTATCCATTTTTCGCTTTCTGCGATATTGAACTTGTACCGTAAACGAGGTTCTTGTAAACAGAGCCGTCCCAAACTTTGGGGTGGCTGTGTCTTTTTGATTTTAATTTCCCTAAGCTATAGCACCATAAGTGGAAGTGCCCTAGGCTCTGTTGCTTTGTTTTTTAGATGTTTCAGGAAACACCATACACTTCTCCAGAGTGGCTGTTGGCAATTTACATCCCGCCCATCAGCATAAGAAGGCTCCCAGTTCTCCATGGCCTGTCCTGCCTTTCTGGATTTTACACTTTTTTCAGATGTCCCTTTTGACCGGGGGGCAGTGAGACTTCATTGTAGTGCAGATTTCCTTTGCAAGGTTGCTTGGTTGGCCAAAAAGGGCATATGCGTTTTTTCCTGAATATATTCAGGAAAAAACGCATACGCCCTTTTTGGCCAAGTGCATCATTGTGGACGTTCTGCCTCTTTTCCTATGCTTTACATGCAATTCCTGTCTACCTCCTGAAATCGGTTTCCTGCAATTCTGCCCCGCTTTCAAGTCCTCTTGGCAGCCTTACTTCAATATATTTTTGGATGATAGCTGTCATTTATAACTCTGCAGGTGTGTGAATTACAGGGCCCCTGAGCTCCTTTCTTCAACTCGCTTTCTTGTGAGCTGGCCGCAACACCGCAGGATTGCTTCAGGCCCTAGTGTGGTTCCGGCATGGCTCGCTGAGCCTTTGGTTAATTCCTCTTCTTGGTGGGAAATGAGAGTTAAATTTACCCGTCCAGACACCTCCAGTTAGTCTCTCATTGGTTCTCCCTATTCCTGTTCATTTTCCGCAGAAATTGCAAACTGGGCCAAACAGGAGGTTAAAGGCACTGACTCTCCAAGTGGGGAGAGTGTTAGTAAAGCGTCTGGAATGTTGCACCCGAGTACCAGTGGACGAAAAGTGAGACACATTTGAACACGTTTCCCGATCACACGGTGGATCATACTCTGGGTTCCACATGCATGTTTTAGCTGAAGGAAGAATCCCTTAAACCTGGAGAGTTGAGACCCATGGAATGGGTACCATGCAATACGACTTCAAAGGGTCTGCATTTGCTCACCGAACCTCACCAATCCTATCACTGCTGCGTTTATGCCGCTGTACCCATGCTTGATTCTCTTTCAGAGACATATAAATCCATAGGTTTTAAGATTCTTACTAGTCAGGTATATTCTTAGGCGTTTAATATGGGGTGTTGAGTCCACTTCGTTGAGCAAGCAGTAGCTCTTGTCTATTACATATTTGGCTTATGGAAAGGTATCTGTGCTAATTTCAATCTCTTGTTTTATGCAGCACCCCAACTCACCTTTCACCTTAAGCAAGCATAAGTTGGTTTTCTACATTTGAGACCCTATTCTGTTTTGTAATTCAGTTCCTGTGTAGCCAAGTTTACATTCCGTGTATTAGTGATATCTTATGATGTTTCTTTTTCTGTGTGACTTATTTCACTTAGAATCATCGTACCTGAATCCACTCATTATGCTGCTACTGGCCTGATGACATAGATTTCATTGCTGAGTGATATTGCATTGTACGTAAGTACCACAACTTCTTTATCCATTTTTTGCTTTCTGCGATATTGAACTTGTACCGTAAACGAGGTTCTTGTAAACAGAGCTGTCCCAAACTTTGGGGTGGCTGTGTCTTTATTTTAATTTCCCTAAGCTATAGGACCATAAGTGGAAGTGCCCTAGGCTCTGTTGCTTTGTTTTTTAGATGTTTCAGGAAACACCATACACTTCTCCAGAGTGGCTGTTGGCAATTTACATCACGCCCATCAGCATAACAAGGCTCCCAGTTCTCCATGGCCTGTCCTGCCTTTCTGGATTTTACACTTTTTTCAGATGGCCCTTTTGACCGGGGGGCAGTGAGACTTCATTGTAGTGCAGATTTCCTTTGCAAGCTTGCTTGGTTGGCCAAAAAGGGCGTATGCGTTTTTTCCTGAATATATTCAGGAAAAAACGCATACGCCCTTTTTGGCCAAGTGCATCATTGTGGACGTTCTGCCTCTTTTCCTATGCTTTACATGCAATTCCAGTCTACCTCCTGAAATCGGTTTCCTGCAATTCTGCCCCGCTTTCAAGTCCTCTTGGCAACCTTACTTCAATATATTTTTGGACTATAGCTGTCATTTATAACTCTGCAGGTGTGTGAGTTACAGGGCCCCTGAGCTCCTTTCTTCAACTCGCTTTCTTGTGAGCTGGCCGCAACACCGCAGGATTGCTTCAGGCCCTAGTGTGGTTCCGGCATGGCTCGCTGAGCCTTTGGTTAATTCCTCTTCCTGGTGGGAAATGAGAGTTAAATTTACCCATCCAGACTCCTCCAGCTAGTCTCTCATTTGTTCTCCCTATTCCTGTTCATTTTCCGCAGAAATTGCAAACTGGGCCAAACAGGAGGTTAAAGGCACTGACTCTCCAAGTGGGGAGAGTGTTAGTAAAGCGTCTGGAATGTTGCACCCGAGTACCAGGGGACGAAAACTGAGACACATTTGAACACGTTTCCCGATCACACGGTGGATCATACTCTGGGTTCCACATGCATGTTTTAGCTGAAGGAAGAATCCCTTAAACCTGGAGAGTTGAGAACCATGGAATGGGTACCATGCAATATGACTTCAAAGGGTCTGCATTTGCTCACCGAACCTCACCAATCCTATCACTGCTGCGTTTATGCCGTTGTACACACGCTTGATTCTCTTTCGGAGACGTATAAATCCATAGGTTTTAAGATTCTTACTAGTCAGGTATATTCTTAGGCGTTTAATATGGGGTGTTGAGTCCACTTCGTTGAGCAAGCAGTAGCTCTTGTCTATTACATATTTGGCTTATGGAAAGGTATCTGTGCTAATTTCAATCTCTGGTTTTATGCAGCACCCCAACTCACCTTTCCCCTTAAGCAAGCATAAGTTGGTTTTCTACATTTGAGACCCTATTCTGTTTTGTAATTCAGTTCCTGTGTAGCCAAGCTTACATTCCGTGTATTAGTGATATCTTATGATGTTTCTTTTTCTGTGTGACTTATTTCACTTAGAATCATCGTACCTGAATCCACTCATTATGCTGCTACTGGCCTGATGACATAGATTTCATTGCTGAGTGATATTGCATTGTACGTAAGTACCACAACTTCTTTATCCATTTTTAGCTTTCTGCGATATTGAACTTGTACCGTAAACGAGGTTCTTGTACACAGAGCCGTCCCAAACTTTGGGGTGCCTGTGTCTTTTTGATTTTACTTTCCTAATCTATAGGACCATAAGTGGAAGTGCCCTAGGCTCTGTTGCTTTGTTTCTTAGATGTTTCAGGAAACACCATACACTTCTCCAGAGTGGCTTTTGGCAATTTACATCACGCCCATCAGCATAACAAGGCTCCCAGTTCTCCATGGCCTGTCCTGCCTTTCTGGATTTTACACTTTTTTCAGATGGCCCTTTTGACCGGGGGGCAGTGAGACTTCATTGTAGTGCAGATTTCCTTTGCAAGCTTGCTTGGTTGGCCAAAAAGGGCGTATGTGTTTTATCCTGAATATATTCAGGAAAAAACGCATACGCCCTTTTTGGCCAAGTGCATCATTGTGGACGTTCTGCCTCTTTTCCTATGCTTTGCATGCAATTCCAGTCTACCTCCTGAAATCGGTTTCCTGCAATTCTGACCCGCTTTCAAGTCCTCTTGGCAACCTTACTTCAATATATTTTTGGACGATAGCTGTCATTTACAACTCTGCAGTTTTGTGAATTACAGGGCCCCTGAGCTCCTTTCTTCAACTCGCTTTTTTGTGAGCTGGCCGCAACACCGCATGATTGCTTCAGGCCCTAGTGTGGTTCCGGCATGGTTCGTTGAGCCTTTGGTTAATTCCTCTTCCTGGTGGGAAATGAGAGTTAAATTTGCCCGTCCAGACACCTCCAGCTAGTCTCTCATTGGTTCTCCCTATTCCTGTTCATTTTCCGCAGAAATTGCAAACTGGGCCAAACAGGAGGTTAAAGGCAATGACTCTCCAAGTGGGGAGAGTGTTAGTAAAGCATCTGGAATGTTGCACCCGAGTACCAGGGGACGAAAACTGAGACACATTTGAACACGTTTCCCTATCACACGGTGGGTCATACTCTGGGTTCCACATGCATGTTTTAGCTGAAGGAAGAATCCCTTAAACCTGGAGAGTTGAGAACCATGGAATGGGTACCATGCAATATGACTTCAAAGGGTCTGCATTTGCTCACCGAACCTCACCAATCCTATCACTGTTGCTTTTATGTCGCTGTACACACGCTGGATTATCTTTTGGAGACATATAAATCCATACGTTTTAATATTCTTACTAGTCAGGTGTATTCTTAGGCTTTTAATATGGGGTGTTGAGTCCACTTCGTTGAGCAATGAGTAGTTCTTGTCTATAACATATTTGTCTTATGGAAAGGTATCTGTGTTAATTTCAATCTCTGGTTTTATGCAGCACCCCAACTCACCTTCCCCTTAAGCAAGCATAAGTTGGTTTTCTACATTTGAGACCCTATTCTGTTTTGTAATTCAGTTCCTGTGTAGCCAAGTTTACATTCCGTGTATTAGTGATACCTTATGATGTTTCTTTTTCTGTGTGACTTATTTCACTTAGAATCATTGTATCTGAATCCACTCATTATGCTGCTACTGGCCTGATGACATAGATTTCATTGCTGAGTGATATTGCAGTGTACGTAAGTACCACAAATTCTTTATCCATTTTTCGCTTTCTGTGATATTGAACTTGTACCGTAAACGAGGTTCTTGTAAACAGAGCTGTCCCAAACTTTGGGTTGGCTGTGTCTTTTTGATTTTAATTTTCCTAACCTATAGGACCATAAGTGGAAGTGCCCTAGGCTCTGTTGCTTTGTTTTTTAGATGTTTCAGGAAACACCATACACTTCTCCAGAGTGGCTGTTGGCAATTTACATCCCTCCCATCAGCATAACAAGGCTCCCAGTTCTCCATGGCCTGTCTTGCCTTTCTGGATTTTACACTTTTTTCAGATGGCCCTTTTGACCGGGGGGCAGTGAGACTTCATTGTAGTGCAGATTTCCTTTGCAAGCATGCTTGGTTGGCCAAAAAGGGCGTATGCGTTTTTTCCTGAATATATTCAGGAAAAAACGCATACGCCCTTTTTGGCCAAGTGCATCATTGTGGACGTTCTGCCTCTTTTCCTATGCTTTACATGCAATTCCAGTCTACCTCCTGAAATCGGTTTCCTGCAATTCTGCCCCGCTTTCAAGTCCTCTTGGCAGCCTTACTTCAATATATTTTTGGACGATAGCTGTCATTTACAACTCTGCAGGTGTGTGAATTACAGTGCCCCTGAGCTCCTTTCTTCAACTCGCTTTCTTGTGAGCTGGCCTCAACACCGCAGGATTGCTTCAGGCTCTAGTGTGGTTCCGGCATGGCTCGCTGAGCCTTTGGTTAATTCCTCTTCTTGGTGGGAAATGAGAGTTAAATTTGCCCGTCCAGACACCTCCAGCTAGTCTCTCACTGGTTCTCCCTATTCCTGTTCATTTTCCGCAGAAATTGCAAACTGGGCCAAACAGGAGGTTAAAGGCACTGACTCTCCAAGTGGGGAGAGTGTTAGTAAAGCGTCTGGAATGTTGCACCCGAGTACCAGGGGGCGAAAACTGAGACACATTTGAACACGTTTCCCGATCACACGGTGGATCATACTCCTGGTTCCACATGCATGTTTTAGCTGAAGGAAGAATCCCTTAAACCTGGAGAGTTGAGAACCATGGAATGGGTACCATGCAATATGACTTCAAAGGGTCTGCATTTGCTCACCGAACCTCACCAATCCTATCACTGCTGCGTTTATGCCGCTGTACACACGCTTGATTCTCCTTCGGAGACATATAAATCCATAGGTTTTAAGATTCTTACTAGTCAAGTATATTCTTAGGCGTTTAATATGGGGTGTTGAGTCCACTTCGTTGAGCAAGCAGTAGCTCTTGTCTATTACATATTTGGCTTATGGAAAGGTATCTGTGCTAATTTCCATCTCTGGTTTTATGCAGCACCCCAACTCACCTTTCCCCTTAAGCAAGCATAAGTTGGTTTTCTACATTTGAGACCCTATTCTGTTTTGTAATTCAGTTCCTGTGTAGCCAACTTTACATTCCGTGTATTAGTGATATCTTATGATGTTTCTTTTTCTGTGTGACATATTTCACTTAGAATCATCGTACCTGAATCCACTCATTATGCTGCTACGGGCATGATGACATAGATTTCATTGCTGAATGATATTGCATTGTACGTAAGTCCCACAACTTCTTTATCCATTTTTCGCTTTCTGCGATATTGAACTTGTACCGTAAACGAGGTTCTTGTAAACAGAGCCGTCCCAAACTTTGGGGTGGCTGTGTCTTTTTGATTTTAATTTCCCTAAGCTATAGGACCATAAGTGGAAGTGCCCTAGGCTCTGTTGCTTTGTTTTTTAGATGTTTCAGGAAACACCATACACTTCTCCAGAGTGGCTGTTGGCAATTTACATCACGCCCATCAGCATAAGAAGGCTCCCAGTTCTCCATGGCCTGTCCTGCCTTTCTGGATTTTACTCTTTTTTCAGATGGCCCTTTTGACTGGGGGGCAGTGAGACTTCATTGTAGTGCAGATTTCCTTTGCAAGCTTGCTTGGTTGGCCAAAAAGGGCGTATGCGTTTTTTCCTGAATATATTCAGGAAAAAACGCATACGCCCTTTTTGGCCAAGTGCATCATTGTGGACGTTCTGCCTCTTTTCCTATGCTTTACATGCAGTTCCAGTCTACCTCCTGAAATTGGTTTCCTGCAATTCTGCCCCGCTTTCAAGTCCTCTTGGCAGCCTTACTTCAATATATTTTTGGATGATAGCTGCAATTTAGAACTCTGCAGGTGTGTTAATTACAGGGCCCCTGAGCTCCTTTCTTCAACTCGCTTTCTTGTGAGCTGGCCGCAACACCGCAGGATTGCTTCAGGCCCTAGTGTGGTTCCGACATGGCTCACTGAGCCTTTGGTTAATTCCTCTTCTTGGTGGGAATTGAGAGTTAAATTTACCCGTCCAGACACCTCCAGCTAGTCTCTCATTGGTTCTCCCTATTCCTGTTCATTTTCCGCAGAAATTGCAAACTGGGCCAAAAAGGAGGTTAAAGGCACTGACTCTCCAAGTGGGGAGAGTGTTAGTAAAGCGTCTGGAATGTTGCACCCGAGTACCAGGGGACGAAAACTGAGACACATTTGAACACGTTTCCCGATCACACGGTGGATCATACTCTGGGTTCCACATGCATGTTTTAGCTGAAGGAAGAATCCCTTAAACCTGGAGAGTTGAGAACCATGGAATAGGTACCATGCAATATGACTTCAAAGGGTCTGCATTTGGTCACCGAACCTCACCAATCCTATCACTGCTGCATTTATGCCGCTGTACACACGCTTGATTCTCCTTCGGAGACATATAAATCCATAGGTTTTAAGATTCTTACTAGTCAAGTATATTCTTAGGCGTTTAATATGGGGTGTTGAGTCCACTTCGTTGAGCAAGCAGTAGCTCTTGTCTATTACATATTTGGCTTATGGAAAGGTATCTGTGCTAATTTCCATCTCTGGTTTTATGCAGCACCCCAACTCACCTTTCCCCTTAAGCAAGCATCAGTTGGTTTTCTACATTTGAGACCCTATTCTGTTTTGTAATTCAGTTCCTGTGTAGCCAACTTTACATTCCGTGTATTAGTGCTATCTTATGATGTTTCTTTTTCTGTGTGACATATTTCACTTAGAATCATCGTACCTGAATCCACTCATTATGCCTCTACGGGCATGATGACATAGATTTCATTGCTGAATGATATTGCATTGTACGTAAGTCCCACAACTTCTTTATCCATTTTTTGCTTTCTGCGATATTGAACTTGTACCGTAAACGAGGTTCTTGTAAACAGAGCCGTCCCAAACTTTGGGGTGGCTGTGTCTTTTTGATTTTAATTTCCCTAAGCTATAGGACCATAAGTGGAAGTGCCCTAGGCTCTGGTGCTTTGTTTTTTAGATGTTTCAGGAAACACCATACACTTCTCCAGAGTGGCTGTTGGCAATTTACATCACGCCCATCAGCATAACAAGGCTCCCAGTTCTCCATGGCCTGTCCTGCCTTTCTGGATTTTACACATTTTTCAGATGGCCCTTTTGACCGGGGGGCAGTGAGACTTCATTGTAGTGCAGATTTCCTTTGCAAGCTTGCTTGGTTGGCCAAAAAGGGCGTATGCGTTTTTTCCTGAATATATTCAGGAAAAAACGCATACGCCCTTTTTGGCCAAGTGCATCATTGTGGACGTTCTGCCTCTTTTCCTATGCTTTACATGCAATTCCAGTCTACCTCCTGAAATCGGTTTCCTGCAATTCTGCCCCGCTTTCAAGTCCTCTTGGCTGCCTTACTTCAACATATTTTTGGACGATAGCTGTCATTTAGAACTCTGCAGGTGTGTGAATTACAGGGCCCCTGAGCTCCTTTCTTCAACTCGCTTTCTTGTGAGCTGGCCGCAACACCGCAGGATTGCTTCAGGCCCTAGTGTGGTTCCGGCATGGCTCGCTGAGCCTTTGGTTAATTCCTCTTCTTGGTGGGAATTGAGAGTTAAATTTACCCGTCCAGACACCTCCAGCTAGTCTCTCATTGGTTCTCCCTATTCCTGTTCATTTTCCGCAGAAATTGCAAACTGGGCCAAACAGGAGGTTAAAGGCACTGACTCTCCAAGTGGGGAGAGTGTTAGTAAAGCGTCTGGAATGTTGCACCCGAGTACCAGGGGACGAAAACTGAGACACATTTGAACACGTTTCCCGATCACACGGTGGATCATACTCTGGGTTCCACATGCATGTTTTAGCTGAAGGAAGAATCCCTTAAACCTGGAGAGTTGAGAACCATGGAATGGGAACCATGCAATATGACTTCAAAGGGTCTGCATTTGCTCACCGAACCTCACCAATCCTATCACTGCTGCGTTTATGCCGCTGTACACACGCTTTATTCTCCTTCGGAGACATATAAATCCATAGGTTTTAAGATTCTTACTAGTCAAGTATATTCTTAGGCGTTTAATATGGGGTGTTGAGTCCACTTCGTTGAGCAAGCAGTAGCTCTTGTCTATTACATATTTGGCTTATGGAAAGGTATCTGTGCTAATTTCCATCTCTGGTTTTATGCAGCACCCCAACTCACCTTTCCCCTTAAGCAAGCATAAGTTGGTTTTCTACATTTGAGACCCTATTCTGTTTTGTAATTCAGTTCCTGTGTAGCCAACTTTACATTCCGTGTATTAGTGATATCTTATGATGTTTCTTTTTCTGTGTGACATATTTCACTTAGAATCATCGTACCTGAATCCACTCATTATGCTGCTATGGGCCTGATGAAAGAGATTTCATTGCTGAGTGATATTGCATTGTACGTTAGTACCACAACTTCTTTATCCACTTTTCGATTTCTGCGATATTGAACTTTTACCGGAAACGAGGTTCTTGTAAACAGAGCCATCCCAAACTTTGGGGTGGCTGTGTCTTTTTGATTTTAATTTCCCTAAGCTATAGGACCATAAGTGGAAGTGCCCTAGGCTCTGTTGCTTTGTTTTTTAGATGTTTCAGGAAACACCATACACTTCTCCAGAGTGGCTGTTGGCAATTTACATCACGCCCATCAGCATAACAAGGCTCCCAGTTCTCCATGGCCTGTCCTGCCTTTCTGGATTTTACTCTTTTTTCAGATGGCCCTTTTGACCGGGGGGCAGTGAGACTTCATTGTAGTGCAGATTTCCTTTGCAAGCTTGCTTGGTTGGCCAAAATGGGCGTATGCGTTTTTTCCTGAATATATTCAGGAAAAAACGCATACGCCCTTTTTGGCCAAGTGCATCATTGTGGACGTTCTGCCTCTTTTCCTATGCTTTACATGCAATTCCAGTCTACCTCCTGAAATCGGTTTCCTGCAATTCTGCCCCGCTTTCAAGTCCTCTTGGCAGCCTTACTTCAATATATTTTTGGACGATAGCTGTCATTTAGAACTCTGCAGGTGTGTGAATTACAGGGCCCCTGAGCTCCTTTCTTCAACTCGCTTTCTTCGGAGCTGGCCGCAACACCGCAGGATTGCTTCAGGCCCTAATGTCGTTCTGGCACGGCAGGCTGAGGTTTGGTTAATTCCTCTTCCTGGTGGGAAATGAGAGTTAAATTTGCCCGTCCAGACTCCTCCAGCTAGTCTCTCATTGGTTCTCCCTATTCCTGTTCATTTTCCGCAGAAATTGCAAACTGGGCCAAACAGGAGGTTAAAGGCACTGACGCTCCAAGTGGGGAGAGTGTTAGTAAAGCATCTGGAATGTTGCACCCGAGTACCAGGGGACGAAAACTGAGACACATTTGAACACGTTTCCCGATCACATGGTGGATCATACTCTGGGTTCCACATGCATGTTTTAGCTGAAGGAAGAATCCCTTACTCCTGGAGAGTTGAGACCCATGGAATGGGTACCATGCAATATGACTTCAAAGGGTCTGCGTTTGCTCACCGAACCTCACCAATCCTATCACTGCTGAGTTTATGCCGCTGTACACACGCTGGTTTCACTTTCGGAGACATATAAATCCATAGGTTTTAAGATTCTTACTAGTCAGGTATATTCTTAGGCGTTTAATATGGGGTGTTGGGTCCACTTCGTTGAGCAAGGAGTAGCTCTTGTTTATTACATATTTGGCTTATGGAACGGTATCTGTGCTAATTTCAATCTCTGGTTTTATGCAGCACCCCAACTAACCTTTCCCCTTAAGCAAGCATAAGTTGGTTTTCTACATTTGAGACCCTGTTCTGTTTTGTAATTCAGTTCCTGTGTAGCCAAGCTTACATTCCATGTATTAGTGATATCTTATGATGTTTCTTTTTCTGTGTGACTTATTTCACTTAGAATTATCGTACCTGAATCCACTCATTATGCTGCTACTGGCCTGATGACATAGATTTCATTGCTGAGTGATATTGCAGTGTACGTAAGTACCACAACTTCTTTATCCATTTTTCGCTTTCTGTGATATTGAACTTGTACCGTAAACAAGGTTCTTGTAAACAGAGCCGACCCAAACTTTGGGGTGGCTGTGTCTTTTTGATTTTAATTTCCCTAATCTATAGGACCATAAGTGGAAGTGCCCTAGGCTCTGTTGCTTTGTTTTTTAGATGTTTCAGGAAACACCATACACTTCTCCAGAGTGGCTGTTGGCAATTTACATCCCCCCCATCAGTCTAACTAGGCTCCCAGTTCTCCATGGCCTGTCCTGCCTTTCTGGATTTTACACTTTTTTCAGATGGCCCTTTTGACCGGGGGGCAGTGAGACTTCATTGTAGTGCAGATTTCCTTTGCAAGCTTGCTTGGTTGGCCAAAAAGGGCGTATGCGTTTTTTCCTGAATATATTCAGGAAAAAACGCATACGCCCTTTTTGGCCAAGTGCATCATTGTGGACGTTCTGCCTCTTTTCCTATGCTTTACATGCAATTCCAGTCTACCTCCTGAAATCGGTTTCCTGCAATTCTTCCCCGCTTTCAAGTCCTCTTGGCAGCCTTACTTCAATATATTTTTGGATGATAGCTGTCATTTATAACTCTACAGGTGTGTGAATTACAGGGCCCCTGAGCTCCTTTCTTCAACTCGCTTTCTTGTGAGCTGGCCGCAACACCGCAGGATTCCTTCAGGCCCTAGTGTGGTTCCGGCATTGCTCGCTGAGCCTTTGGTTAATTCCTCTTCCTGTTGGGAAATGAGCATTAAATTTGCCCGTCCAGACTCCTCCAGCTAGTCTCTCATTGGTTCTCCCTATTCCTGTTCATTTTCCGCAGAAATTGCAAACTGGGCCAAACAGGAGGTTTAAGGCACTGACTCTCCAAGTGGGGAGAGTGTTAGTAAAGCGTCTGGAATGTTGCACCCGAGTACCAGGGGACGAAAACTGAGACACATTTGAACATGTTTCCCGATCACACGGTGGATCATACTCTGGGTTCCACATGCATGTTTTAGCTGAAGGAAGAATCCCTTAAACCTGGAGAGTTGAGAACCATGGAATGGGTACCATGCAATATGACTTCAAAGGGTCTGCATTTGCTCACCGAACCTCACCAATCCTATCACTGCTGCGTTTATGCCGCTGTACACATGCTTGATTCTCTTTCGGAGACATATAAATCCATAGGTTTTAAGATTCTTACTAGTCAGGTATATTCTTAGGCGTTTAATATGGGGTGTTGAGTCCACTTCGTTGAGCAAGCAGTAGCTCTTGTCTATTACATATTTGTCTTATGGAAAGGTATCTGTGCTAATTTCAATCTCTGGTTTTATGCAGCACCCCAACTCACCTTTCCCCTTAAGCAAGCATAAGTTGGTTTTCTACATTTGAGACCCTATTCTGTTTTGTAATTCAGTTCCTGTGTAGCCAACTTTACATTCCGTGTATTAGTGATACCTTATGATGTTTCTTTTTCTGTGTGACTTATTTCACTTAGAATCATCGTACCTGAATCCACTCATTATGCTGCTACTGGCCTGATGACATAGATTTCATTGCTGAGTGATATTGCATTGTACGTAAGTACCACAACTTCTTTATCCATTTTTCGCTTTCTGCGATATTGAACTTGTACCGTAAACGAGGTTCTTGTAAACAGAGCCTTCCCAAACTTTGGGGAGGCTGTGTCTTTTTGATTTTAATTTCCCTAATCTATAGGACCAAAAATGGAAGTGCCCTAGGCTCTTTTGCTTTGTTTTTCAGATGTTTCAGGAAACACCATACACTTCTCCAGAGTGGCTGTTGGCAATTTACATCCCGCCCATCAGCCTAAGTAGGCTCCCATTTCTCCATGGTCTGTCCTGCCTTTCTGGATTTTACACTTTTTTCAGATGGCCCTTTTGACCGGGGGGCAGTGAGACTTCATTGTAGTGCAGATTTCCTTTGCAAGCTTGCTTGGTTGGCCATAAAGGGCGTATGCGTTTTTTCCTGAATATATTCAGGAAAAAACGCATACGCCCTTTTTGGCCAAGTGCATCATTGTGGACGTTCTGCCTCTTTTCCTATGCTTTACATGCAATTCCAGTCTACCTCCTGAAAACGGTTTCCTGCAATTCTGCCCGGCTTTCAAGTCCTCTTGGCAGCCTTACTTCAATATATTTTTGGACGATAGCTGTCATTTAGAACTCTGAAGGTTTGTGAATTACAGTGCCCCTGAGCTACTTTCTTCAACTCGCTTTCTTGTGAGCTGGCCGTAACACCGCAGGATTGCTTCAGGCCCTAGTGTGGTTCCGGCACGGCTCGCTGAGCCTTTGGTTAATTCCTCTTCCTGGTGGGAAATGAGAGTAAAATTTGCCCATCCAGACACCTCCAGCTAGTCTCTCATTGGTTCTCCCTATTCCTGTTCATTTTCCGCAGAAATTGCAAACTGGGCCAAACAGGAGTTTAAAGGCACTGACTCTCTAAGTGGGGAGAGTGTTAGTAAAGCGTCTGGAATGTTGCACCCGAGTACCAGGGGACGAAAACTGAGACACATTTGAACACGTTTCCCGATCACACGGTGGATCATAATCTGGGTTCCACATGCATGTTTTAGCTGAAGGAAGAATCCCTTAAACCTGGAGAGTTGAGAACCATGGAATGGGTACCATGCAATATGACTTCAAAGGGTCTGCATTTGCTCACCGAACCTCACCAATCTTATCACTGCTGCGTTTATGCCGCTGTACACACGCTTGATTCTCTTTCGTAGACATATCAATCCATAGGTTTTAAGATTCTTACTAGTCAGGTATATTCTTAGGCGTTTAATATGGGGTGTTGAGTCCACTTCGTTGAGCAAGCAGTAGCTCTTGTCTATTACATATTTGGCTTATGGACAGGTATCTGTGCTAATTTCAATCTCTGGTTTTATGCAGCACCCCAACTCACCTTTCCCCTTAAGCAAGCATAAGTTGGTTTTCTACATTTGAGACCCTATTCTGTTTTGTAATTCAGTTCCTGTGTAGGCAAGTTTACATGCCGTGTATTAGTGATATCTTATGATGTTTCTTTTTCTGTGTGACTTATTTCACTTAGAATCATCGTACCTGAATCCACTCATTATGCTGCTACTGGCCTGATGACATAGATTTCATTGCTGAGTGGTATTGCATTGTACGTAAGTACCACAACTTCTTTATCCATTTTTCGCTTTCTGCGATATTGAACTTGTACCGTAAATGAGGTTCTTGTAAACAGAGCCGTACCAATTTTTGGGGTGGCTGTGTCTTTTTGATTTTAATTTCCCTAATCTATAGGACCATAAGTGGAAGGGCCCTAGGCTCTGTTGCTTTGTTTTTTAGATGTTTCAGGAAATACCATACACTTCTGCAGAGTGGCTGTTGGCAATTTACATCCCACCCATCAGCATAAGAAGGCTCCCAGTTCTCCATGGCCTGTCCTGCCTTTCTGGATTTTACAAATTTTTCAGATGGCCCTTTTGACCGGGGGGCAGTGAGACTTCATTGTAGTGCAGATTTCCTTTGCAAGCTTGCTTCGTTGGCCAAAAAGTGGGTATGCGTTTTTTCCTGAATATATTCAGGAATATATTTAGGAAAAAACGCATACGCCCTTTTTGGCCAAGTGCATCATTGTGGACGTTCTGCCTCTTTTCCTATGCTTTACATGCAATTCCAGTCTACCTCCTGAAATCGGTTTCCTGCAATTCTGCCCCGCTTTCAAGTCCTCTTGGCAGCCTTACTTCAATATATTTTTGGACGATAGCTGTCATTTATAACTCTGAAGGTTTGTGAATTACAGTGCCCCTGAGCTCCTTTCTTCAACTCGCTTTCTTGTGAGCTGGCCACAACACCGCAGGATTGCTTCAGGCCTAGTGTGGTTCCGGCATGGCTCGCTGAGCCTTTGGTTAATTCCTCTTCCTGGTGGGAAATGAGAGTTAAATTTGCCCGTCCAGACACCTCCAGCTAGTCTCTCATTGGTTCTCCCTATTCCTGTTCATTTTCCGCAGAAATTGCAAACTGGGCCAAATAGGAGGTTAAAGGCACTTACTCTCCAAGTGGGGAGAGTGTTAGTAAAGCGTCTGGAATGTTGCACCCGAGTACCAGGGGACGAAAACTGAGACACATTTGAACACGTTTCCCGATCACACGGTGGATCATACTCTGGGTTCCACATGCATGTTTTAGCTGAAGGAAGAATCCCTTAAACCTGGAGAGTTGAGACCCATGGAATGGGTACCATGCAATATGACTTCAAAGGGTCTGCATTTGCTCACCGAACCTCACCAATCCTATCACTGCTGCGTTTATGCCGCTGTACACACGCTGGATTCTCTTTCGGAGACATATAAATCCATAGGTTTTAAGATTCTTACTAGTCAGGTATATTCTTAGGCGTTTAATATGGGGTGTTGAATCCACTTCGTTGAGCAAGCAGTAGCTCTTGTCTATTACATATTTGGCTTATGGAAAGGTATCTGTGTTAATTTCAATCTCTGGTTTTATGCAGCACCCAACTCACCTTTCCCCTTAAGCAAGCATAAGTTGGTTTTCTACATTTGAGACCCTATTCTGTTTTGTAATTCAGTTCCTGTGTAGGCAAGTTTACATTCCGTGTATTAGTGATATCTTATGATGTTTCTTTTTCTGTGTGACTTATTTCACTTAGAATCATCGTACCTGAATCCACTCATTATGCTGCTACTGGCCTGATGACATAGATTTCATTGCTGAGTGGTATTGCATTGTACGTAAGTACCACAACTTCTTTATCCATTTTTCGCTTTCTGCAATATTGAACTTGTACCGTAAATGAGGTTCTTGTAAACAGAGCCGTCCCAATTTTTGGGGTGGCTGTGTCTTTTTGATTTTAATTTCCCTAATCTATAGGACCATAAGTGGAAGGGCCCTAGGCTCTGTTGCTTTGTTTTTTAGATGTTTCAGGAAACACCATACACTTCTGCAGAGTGGCTGTTGGCAATTTACATCCCACCCATCAGCATAAGAAGGCTCCCAGTTCTCCATGGCCTGTCCTGCCTTTCTGGATTTTACAATTTTTTCAGATGGCCCTTTTGACCGGGGGGCAGTGAGACTTCATTGTAGTGCAGATTTCCTTTGCAAGCTTGCTTCGTTGGCCAAAAAGGGCGTATGCGTTTTTTCCTGAATATATTCAGGAATATATTTAGGAAAAAACGCATACGCCCTTTTTGGCCAAGTGCATCATTGTGGACGTTCTGCCTCTTTTCCTATGCTTTACATGCAATTCCAGTCTACCTCCTGAAATCGGTTTCCTGCAATTCTGCCCCGCTTTCAAGTCCTCTTGGCAGCCTTACTTCAATATATTTTTGGACGATAGCTGTCATTTATAACTCTGAAGGTTTGTGAATTACAGTGCCCCTGAGCTCCTTTTTTCAACTGGCTTTCTTGTGAGCTGGCCGCAACACCGCAGGATTGTTTCAGGCTCTAGTGTGGTTCCGGCATGGCTCGCTGAGCCTTTGGTTAATTCCTCTTCCTGGTGGGAAATGAGAGTTAAATTTGTCCGTTCAGACACCTCCAGCTAGTCTCTCATTGGTTCTCCCTATTCCCGTTCATTTTCCGCAGAAATTGCACACTGGGCCAAACAGGAGGTTAAAGGCGCTGACTCTCCAAGTGGGGAGAGTGTTAGTAAAGCGTCTGGAATGTTGCACCCGAGTACCAGGGGACGAAAACTGAGACACATTTGAACACGTTTCCCGATCACATGGTGGATCATACTCTGGGTTCCACATGCATGTTTTAGCTGAAGGAAGAATCCCTTAAACCTGGAGAGTTGAGAACCATGGAATGGGTACCATGCAATATGACTTCAAAGGGTCTGCATTTGCTCACCGAACCTCACCAATCCCATCACTGCTGCGTTTATGCCGCTGTACACACGCTGGATTCTCTTTCGGAGACATATAAATCCATAGGTTTTAAGATTCTTACTAGTCAGGTATATTCTTAGGCGTTTAATATGGGGTGTTGAGTCCACTTCGTTGAGCAAGCAGTAGCTCTTGTCTATTACATATTTGACTTATGGAAAGGTATCTATGCTAATTTCAATCTCTGGTTTTATGCAGCACCCCAACTCACCTTTCCCCTTAAGCAAGCATAAGTTGGTTTTCTACATTTGAGACCCTATTCTGTTTTGTAATTCAGTTCCTGTGTAGCCAAGTTTACATTCCGTGTATTAGTGATACCTTATGATGTTTCTTTTTCTGTGTGACTTATTTTACTTAGAATCATCGTACCTGAATCCATTCATTATGCTGCTACTGGCCTGATGACATAGATTTCATTGCTGAGTGATATTGAATTGTACGTAAGTACCACAACTTCTTTATCCATTTTTCGCTTTCTGCGATATTGAACTTGTACCGTAAATGAGGTTCTTGTAAACAGAGCCGTCCCAAACTTTGGGATGGCTGTGTCTTTTTGATTTTAATTTCCCTAATCTATAGGACCATAAGTGGAAGTGCCCTAGGCTCTGTTGTTTTGTTTTTTAGATGTTTCAGGAAACACCATACACTTCTCCAGAGTGGCTGTTGGCAATTTACATCCCGCCCATCAGCATAACAAGGCTCCCAGTTCTCCATGGCCTGTCCTGCTTTTCTGGATTTTACACTTTTTTCAGATGGCCCTTTTGACTGGGGGGCAGTGAGACTTCATTGTAGTGCAGATTTCCTTTGCAAGCTTGCTTGGGTGGCCAAAAAGGGCGTATGCGATTTTTCCTGAATATATTCAGGAAAAAACGCATACGCCCTTTTTGGCCAAGTGCATCATTGTGGACGTTCTGCCTCTTTTCCTATGCTTTACATCCAATTCCAGTCTACCTCCTGAAATCGGTTTCCTGCAATTCTGCCCCGCTTTCAAGTCCTCTTGGCAGCCTTACTTCAATATATTTTTGGACGATAGCTGTCATTTATAACTCTGCAGGTTTGTGAATTACAGTGCCCCTGAGCTCCTTTCTTCAACTCGCTTTCTTGTGAGCTGGCCACAACACCGCAGGATTGCTTCAGGCCTAGTGTGGTTCCGGCATGGCTCGCTGAGCCTTTGGTTAATTCCTCTTCCTGGTGGGATATGAGAGTTAAATTTGCCCGTCCAGACACCTCCAGCTAGTCTCTCATTGGTTCTCCCTATTCCTGTTCATTTTCCGCAGAAATTGCAAACTGGGCCAAATAGGAGGTTAAAGGCACTTACTCTCCAAGTGGGGAGAGTGTTAGTAAAGCGTCTGGAATGTTGCACCCGAGTACCAGGGGACGAAAACTGAGACACATTTGAACACGTTTCCCGATCACACGGTGGATCATACTCTGGGTTCCACATGCATGTTTTAGCTGAAGGAAGAATCCCTTAAACCTGGAGAGTTGAGACCCATGGAATGGGTACCATGCAATATGACTTCAAAGGGTCTGCATTTGCTCACCGAACCTCACCAATCCTATCACTGCTGCGTTTATGCCGCTGTACACACGCTGGATTCTCTTTCGGAGACATATAAATCCATAGGTTTTAAGATTCTTACTAGTCAGGTATATTCTTAGGCGTTTAATATGGGGTGTTGAGTCCACTTCGTTGAGCAAGCAGTAGCTCTTGTCTATTACATATTTGGCTTATGGAAAGGTATCTGTGTTAATTTCAATCTCTGGTTTTATGCAGCACCCAACTCACCTTTCCCCTTAAGCAAGCATAAGTTGGTTTTCTACATTTGAGACCCTATTCTGTTTTGTAATTCAGTTCCTGTGTAGCCAAGTTTACATTCCGTGTATTAGTGATACCTTATGATGTTTCTTTTTCTGTGTGACTTATTTCACTTAGAATCATCGTACCTGAATCCACTCATTATGCTGCTACTGGCCTGATGACATAGATTTCATTGCTGAGTGGTATTGCATTGTACGTAAGTACCACAACTTCTTTATCCATTTTTCGCTTTCTGCAATATTGAACTTGTACCGTAAATGAGGTTCTTGTAAACAGAGCCGTCCCAAACTTTGGGGTGGCTGTGTCTTTTAGATTTTAATTTCCCTAATCTATAGGACCATAAGTGGAAGTGCCCTAGGCTCTGTTGCTTTGTTTTTTAGATGTTTCAGGAAACACCATACACTTCTCCAGAGTGGCTGTTGGCAATTTACATCCCGCCCATCAGCATAACAAGGCTCCCAGTTCTCCATGGCCTGTCCTGCCTTTCTGGATTTTACACTTTTTTCAGATGGCCCTTTTGACCGGGGGGCAGTGAGACTTCATTGTAGTGCAGATTTCCTTTGCAAGCTTGCTTGGTTGGCCAAAAAGGGCGTATGCGTTTTTTCCTGAATATATTCAGGAAAAAACGCATACGCCCTTTTTGGCCAAGTGCATCATTGTGGACGTTCTGCCTCTTTTCCTATGCTTTTCATGCAATTCCAGTCTACCTCCTGAAATCGGTTTCCTGCAATTCTGCCCCGCTTTCAAGTCCTCTTGGCAGCCTTACTTCAATATATTTTTGGATGATAGCTGTCATTTATAACTCTGCAGGTTTGTGAATTACAGTGCCCCTGAGCTCCTTTCTTCAACTCGCTTTCTTGTGAGCTGGCCGCAACACCGCAGGATTGCTTCAAGCCCTAGTGTAGTTTCGGCATGGCTCGCTGAGCCTTTGGTTAATTCCTCTTCCTGGTGGGAAATGAGAGTTAAATTTGCCCGTCCAGACACCTCCAGCTAGTCTGTCATTGGTTCTCCCTATTCCTGTTAATTTTCCACAGAAATTGCAAACTGGGCCAAACAGGAGGTTAAAGGCACTGACTCTCCAAGTGGGGAGAGTGTTAGTAAAGCGTCTGGAATGTTGCACCCGAGTACCAGGGGACGAAAACTGAGACACATATGAACACGTTTCCCGATCACACGGTAGATCATACTCTGGGTTCCACATGCATGTTTTAGCTGAAGGAAGAATACCTTACCTGGAGAGTTGAGACGCATGGAATGGGTCCCATGCAATATGACTTCAAAGGGTCTGCATTTGCTCACCGAACCTCACCAATCCTATCACTGCTGCGTTTATGCCGCTGTACACACGCTTGATTCTCTTTCGGAGACATATAAATCCATCCGCTTTAAGATTCTTACTAGTCAGGTATATTCTTAGGCGTTTAATATGGGGTGTTGAGTCCACTTCGTTGAGCAAGCAGTAGCTCTTGTCTATTACATATTTGGCTTATGGAAAGGTATCTGTGCTAATTTCAATCTCTGGTTTTATGCAGCACCCCAACTCACCTTTCCCCTTAAGCAAGCATAAGTTGGTTTTCTACATTTGAGACCCTATTCTGTTTTGTAATTCAGTTCCTGTGTAGGCAAGTTTACATTCCGTGTATTAGTGATATCTTATGATGTTTCTTTTTCTGTGTGACTTATTTCACTTAGAATCATCGTACCTGAATCCACTCATTATGCTGCTACTGGCCTGATGACATAGATTTCATTGCTGAGTGGTATTGCATTGTACGTAAGTACCACAACTTCTTTATCCATTTTTCGCTTTCTGCAATATTGAACTTGTACCGTAAATGAGGTTCTTGTAAACAGAGCCGTCCCAAATTTTGGGGTGGCTGTGTCTTTTTGATTTTAATTTCCCTAATCTATAGGACCATAAGTGGAAGGGCCCTAGGCTCTGTTGCTTTGTTTTTTAGATGTTTCAGGAAACACCATACACTTCTGCAGAGTGGCTGTTGGCAATTTACATCCCACCCATCAGCATAAGAAGGCTCCCAGTTCTCCATGGCCTGTCCTGCCTTTCTGGATTTTACAATTTTTTCAGATGGCCCTTTTGACCGGGGGGCAGTGAGACTTCATTGTAGTGCAGATTTCCTTTGCAAGCTTGCTTCGTTGGCCAAAAAGGGCGTATGCGTTTTTTCCTGAATATATTCAGGAATATATTTAGGAAAAAACGCATACGCCCTTTTTGGCCAAGTGCATCATTGTGGACGTTCTGCCTCTTTTCCTATGCTTTACATGCAATTCCAGTCCACCTCCTGAAATCGGTTTCCTGCAATTCTGCCCCACTTTCAAGTCCTTTTGGCAGCCTTACTTCAATATATATTTGGACGATAGCTGTCATTTATAACTCTGAAGGTTTGTGAATTACAGTGCCCCTGAGCTCCTTTTTTCAACTGGCTTTCTTGTGAGCTGGCCGCAACACCGCAGGATTGCTTCAGGCCCTAGTGTGGTTCCGGCATGGCTCGCTGAGCCTTTGGTTAATTCCTCTTCCTGGTGGGAAATGAGAGTTAAATTTGCCCGTTCAGACACCTCCAGCTAGTCTCTCATTGGTTCTCCCTATTCCCGTTCATTTTCCGCAGAAATTGCACACTGGGCCAAACAGGAGGTTAAAGGCGCTGACTCTCCAAGTGGGGAGAGTGTTAGTAAAGCGTCTGGAATGTTGCACCCGAGTACCAGGGGACGAAAACTGAGACACATTTGAACACGTTTCCCGATCACATGGTGGATCATACTCTGGGTTCCACATGCATGTTTTAGCTGAAGGAAGAATCCCTTAAACCTGGAGAGTTGAGACCCATGGAATGGGTACCATGCAATATGACTTCAAAGGGTCTGCATTTGCTCACCGAACCTCACCAATCCTATCACTGCTGCGTTTATGCCGCTGTACACACGCTGGATTCTCTTTCGGAGACATATAAATCCATAGGTTTTAAGATTCTTACTAGTCAGGTATATTCTTAGGCGTTTAATATGGGGTGTTGAGTCCACTTCGTTGAGCAAGCAGTAGCTCTTGTCTATTACATATTTGGCTTATGGAAAGGTATCTGTGTTAATTTCAATCTCTGGTTTTATGCAGCACCCAACTCACCTTTCCCCTTAAGCAAGCATAAGTTGGTTTTCTACATTTGAGACCCTATTCTGTTTTGTAATTCAGTTCCTGTGTAGCCAAGTTTACATTCCGTGTATTAGTGATACCTTATGATGTTTCTTTTTCTGTGTGACTTATTTCACTTAGAATCATCGTACCTGAATCCACTCATTATGCTGCTACTGGCCTGATGACATAGATTTCATTGCTGAGTGGTATTGCATTGTACGTAAGTACCACAACTTCTTTATCCATTTTTCGCTTTCTGCAATATTGAACTTGTACCGTAAATGAGGTTCTTGTAAACAGAGCCGTCCCAAACTTTGGGGTGGCTGTGTCTTTTAGATTTTAATTTCCCTAATCTATAGGACCATAAGTGGAAGTGCCCTAGGCTCTGTTGCTTTGTTTTTTAGATGTTTCAGGAAACACCATACACTTCTCCAGAGTGGCTGTTGGCAATTTACATCCCGCCCATCAGCATAACAAGGCTCCCAGTTCTCCATGGCCTGTCCTGCCTTTCTGGATTTTACACTTTTTTCAGATGGCCCTTTTGACCGGGGGGCAGTGAGACTTCATTGTAGTGCAGATTTCCTTTGCAAGCTTGCTTGGTTGGCCAAAAAGGGCGTATGCGTTTTTTCCTGAATATATTCAGGAAAAAACGCATACGCCCTTTTTGGCCAAGTGCATCATTGTGGACGTTCTGCCTCTTTTCCTATGCTTTTCATGCAATTCCAGTCTACCTCCTGAAATCGGTTTCCTGCAATTCTGCCCCGCTTTCAAGTCCTCTTGGCAGCCTTACTTCAATATATTTTTGGATGATAGCTGTCATTTATAACTCTGCAGGTTTGTGAATTACAGTGCCCCTGAGCTTCTTTCTTCAACTCGCTTTCTTGTGAGCTGGCCGCAAACCGCAGGATTGCTTCAAGCCCTAGTGTAGTTTCGGCATGGCTCGCTGAGCCTTTGGTTAATTCCTCTTCCTGGTGGGAAATGAGAGTTAAATTTGCCCGTCCAGACACCTCCAGCTAGTCTGTCATTGGTTCTCCCTATTCCTGTTAATTTTCCACAGAAATTGCAAACTGGGCCAAACAGGAGGTTAAAGGCACTGACTCTCCAAGTGGGGAGAGTGTTAGTAAAGCGTCTGGAATGTTGCACCCGAGTACCAGGGGACGAAAACTGAGACACATATGAACACGTTTCCCGATCACACGGTAGATCATACTCTGGGTTCCACATGCATGTTTTAGCTGAAGGAAGAATACCTTACCTGGAGAGTTGAGACGCATGGAATGGGTCCCATGCAATATGACTTCAAAGGGTCTGCATTTGCTCACCGAACCTCACCAATCCTATCACTGCTGCGTTTATGCCGCTGTACACACGCTTGATTCTCTTTCGGAGACATATAAATCCATCCGCTTTAAGATTCTTACTAGTCAGGTATATTCTTAGGCGTTTAATATGGGGTGTTGAGTCCACTTCGTTGAGCAAGCAGTAGCTCTTGTCTATTACATATTTGGCTTATGGAAAGGTATCTGTGCTAATTTCAATCTCTGGTTTTATGCAGCACCCCAACTCACCTTTCCCCTTAAGCAAGCATAAGTTGGTTTTCTACATTTGAGACCCTATTCTGTTTTGTAATTCAGTTCCTGTGTAGCCAACTTTACATTCCGTGTATTAGTGATATCTTATGATGTTTCTTTTTCTGTGTGACTTATTTCACTTAGAATCATCGTACCTGAATCCACTCATTATGCTGCTACTGGCCTGATGACATAGATTTCATTGCTGAGTGGTATTGCATTGTACGTAAGTACCACAACTTCTTTATCCATTTTTCGCTTTCTGCAATATTGAACTTGTACCGTAAATGAGGTTCTTGTAAACAGAGCCGTCCCAAATTTTGGGGTGGCTGTGTCTTTTTGATTTTAATTTCCCTAATCTATAGGACCATAAGTGGAAGGGCCCTAGGCTCTGTTGCTTTGTTTTTTAGATGTTTCAGGAAACACCATACACTTCTGCAGAGTGGCTGTTGGCAATTTACATCCCACCCATCAGCATAAGAAGGCTCCCAGTTCTCCATGGCCTGTCCTGCCTTTCTGGATTTTACAATTTTTTCAGATGGCCCTTTTGACCGGGGGGCAGTGAGACTTCATTGTAGTGCAGATTTTCTTTGCAAGCTTGCTTCGTTGGCCAAAAAGGGCGTATGCGTTTTTTCCTGAATATATTCAGGAATATATTTAGGAAAAAACGCATACGCCCTTTTTGGCCAAGTGCATCATTGTGGACGTTCTGCCTCTTTTCCTATGCTTTACATGCAATTCCAGTCCACCTCCTGAAATCGGTTTCCTGCAATTCTGCCCCACTTTCAAGTCCTTTTGGCAGCCTTACTTCAATATATATTTGGACGATAGCTGTCATTTATAACTCTGAAGGTTTGTGAATTACAGTGCCCCTGAGCTCCTTTTTTCAACTGGCTTTCTTGTGAGCTGGCCGCAACACCGCAGGATTGCTTCAGGCCCTAGTGTGGTTCCGGCATGGCTCGCTGAGCCTTTGGTTAATTCCTCTTCCTGGTGGGAAATGAGAGTTAAATTTGCCCGTTCAGACACCTCCAGCTAGTCTCTCATTGGTTCTCCCTATTCCCGTTCATTTTCCGCAGAAATTGCACACTGGGCCAAACAGGAGGTTAAAGGCGCTGACTCTCCAAGTGGGGAGAGTGTTAGTAAAGCGTCTGGAATGTTGCACCCGAGTTCCAGGGGACGAAAACTGAGACACATTTGAACACGTTTCCCGATCACATGGTGGATCATACTCTGGGTTCCACATGCATGTTTTAGCTGAAGGAAGAATGCCTTAAACCTGGAGAGTTGAGAACCATGGAATGGGTACCATGCAATATGACTTCAAAGGGTCTGCATTTGCTCACCGAACCTCACCAATCCTATCACTGCTGCGTTTATGCCGCTGTACACACGCTGGATTCTCTTTCGGAGACATATAAATCCATAGGTTTTAAGATTCTTACTAGTCAGGTATATTCTTAGGCGTTTAATATGGGGTGTTGAATCCACTTCGTTGAGCAAGCAGTAGCTCTTGTCTATTACATATTTGGCTTATGGAAAGGTATCTGTGTTAATTTCAATCTCTGGTTTTATGCAGCACCCCAACTCACTTTTCCCCTTAAGCAAGCATAAGTTGGTTTTCTACATTTGAGACCCTATTCTGTTTTGTAATTCAGTTCCTGTGTAGGCAAGTTTACATTCCGTGTATTAGTGATATCTTATGATGTTTCTTTTTCTGTGTGACTTATTTCACTTAGAATCATCGTACCTGAATCCACTCATTATGCTGCTACTGGCCTGATGACATAGATTTCATTGCTGAGTGGTATTGCATTGTACGTAAGTACCACAACTTCTTTATCCATTTTTCGCTTTCTGCAATATTGAACTTGTACCGTAAATGAGGTTCTTGTAAACAGAGCCGTCCCAATTTTTGGGGTGGCTGTGTCTTTTTGATTTTAATTTCCCTAATCTATAGGACCATAAGTGGAAGGGCCCTAGGCTCTGTTGCTTTGTTTTTTAGATGTTTCAGGAAACACCATACACTTCTGCAGAGTGGCTGTTGGCAATTTACATCCCACCCATCAGCATAAGAAGGCTCCCAGTTCTCCATGGCCTGTCCTGCCTTTCTGGATTTTACAATTTTTTCAGATGGCCCTTTTGACCGGGGGGCAGTGAGACTTCATTGTAGTGCAGATTTCCTTTGCAAGCTTGCTTCGTTGGCCAAAAAGGGCGTATGCGTTTTTTCCTGAATATATTCAGGAATATATTTAGGAAAAAACGCATACGCCCTTTTTGGCCAAGTGCATCATTGTGGACGTTCTGCCTCTTTTCCTATGCTTTACATGCAATTCCAGTCTACCTCCTGAAATCGGTTTCCTGCAATTCTGCCCCGCTTTCAAGTCCTCTTGGCAGCCTTACTTCAATATATTTTTGGACGATAGCTGTCATTTATAACTCTGAAGGATTGTGAATTACAGTGCCCCTGAGCTCCTTTTTTCAACTGGCTTTCTTGTGAGCTGGCCGCAACACCGCAGGATTGCTTCAGGCCCTAGTGTGGTTCCGGCATGGCTCGCTGAGCCTTTGGTTAATTCCTCTTCCTGGTGGGAAATGAGAGTTAAATTTGCCCGTTCAGACACCTCCAGCTAGTCTCTCATTGGTTCTCCCTATTCCCGTTCATTTTCCGCAGAAATTGCACACTGGGCCAAACAGGAGGTTAAAGGCGCTGACTCTCCAAGTGGGGAGAGTGTTAGTAAAGCGTCTGGAATGTTGCACCCGAGTACCAGGGGACGAAAACTGAGACACATTTGAACACGTTTCCCGATCACATGGTGGATCATACTCTGGGTTCCACATGCATGTTTTAGCTGAAGGAAGAATCCCTTAAACCTGGAGAGTTGAGAACCATGGAATGAGTACCATGCAATATGACTTCAAAGGGTCTGCATTTGCTCACCGAACCTCACCAATCCCATCACTGCTGCGTTTATGCCGCTGTACACACGCTGGATTCTCTTTCGGAGACATATAAATCCATAGGTTTTAAGATTCTTACTAGTCAGGTATATTCTTAGGCGTTTAATATGGGGTGTTGAGTCCACTTCGTTGAGCAAGCAGTAGCTCTTGTCTATTACATATTTGACTTATGGAAAGGTATCTATGCTAATTTCAATCTCTGGTTTTAGGCAGCACCCCAACTCACCTTTCCCCTTAAGCAAGCATAAGTTGGTTTTCTACATTTGAGACCCTATTCTGTTTTGTAATTCAGTTCCTGTGTAGCCAAGTTTACATTCCGTGTATTAGTGATACCTTATGATGTTTCTTTTTCTGTGTGACTTATTTTACTTAGAATCATCGTACCTGAATCCATTCATTATGCTGCTACTGGCCTGATGACATAGATTTCATTGCTGAGTGATATTGAATTGTACGTAAGTACCACAACTTCTTTATCCATTTTTCGCTTTCTGCGATATTGAACTTGTACTGTAAATGAGGTTCTTGTAAACAGAGCCGTCCCAAACTTTGGGATGGCTGTGTCTTTTTGATTTTAATTTCCCTAATCTATAGGACCATAAGTGGAAGTGCCCTAGGCTCTGTTGTTTTGTTTTTTAGATGTTTCAGGAAACACCATACACTTCTCCAGAGTGGCTGTTGGCAATTTACATCCCGCCCATCAGCATAACAAGGCTCCCAGTTCTCCATGGCCTGTCCTGCTTTTCTGGATTTTACACTTTTTTCAGATGGCCCTTTTGACTGGGGGCAGTGAGACTTCATTGTAGTGCAGATTTCCTTTGCAAGCTTGCTTGGGTGGCCAAAAAGGGCGTATGCGATTTTTCCTGAATATATTCAGGAAAAAACGCATACGCCCTTTTTGGCCAAGTGCATCATTGTGGACGTTCTGCCTCTTTTCCTATGCTTTACATCCAATTCCAGTCTACCTCCTGAAATCGGTTTCCTGCAATTCTGCCCCGCTTTCAAGTCCTCTTGGCAGCCTTGCTTCAATATATTTTTGGACGATAGCTGTCATTTATAACTCTGCAGGTTTGTGAATTACAGTGCCCCTGAGCTCCTTTCTTCAACTCGCTTTCTTGTGAGCTGGCCACAACACCGCAGGATTGCTTCAGGCCTAGTGTGGTTCCGGCATGGCTCGCTGAGCCTTTGGTTAATTCCTCTTCCTGGTGGGAAATGAGAGTTAAATTTGCCCGTCCAGACACCTCCAGCTAGTCTCTCATTGGTTCTCCCTATTCCTGTTCATTTTCCGCAGAAATTGCAAACTGGGCCAAATAGGAGGTTAAAGGCACTTACTCTCCAAGTGGGGAGAGTGTTAGTAAAGCGTCTGGAATGTTGCACCCGAGTACCAGGGGACGAAAACTGAGACACATTTGAACACGTTTCCCGATCACACGGTGGATCATACTCTGGGTTCCACATGCATGTTTTAGCTGAAGGAAGAATCCCTTAAACCTGGAGAGTTGAGACCCATGGAATGGGTACCATGCAATATGACTTCAAAGGGTCTGCATTTGCTCACCGAACCTCACCAATCCTATCACTGCTGCGTTTATGCCGCTGTACACACGCTGGATTCTCTTTCGGAGACATATAAATCCATAGGTTTTAAGATTCTTACTAGTCAGGTATATTCTTAGGCGTTTAATATGGGGTGTTGAGTCCACTTCGTTGAGCAAGCAGTAGCTCTTGTCTATTACATATTTGGCTTATGGAAAGGTATCTGTGTTAATTTCAATCTCTGGTTTTATGCAGCACCCAACTCACCTTTCCCCTTAAGCAAGCATAAGTTGGTTTTCTACATTTGAGACCCTATTCTGTTTTGTAATTCAGTTCCTGTGTAGGCAAGTTTACATTCCGTGTATTAGTGATACCTTATGATGTTTCTTTTTCTGTGTGACTTATTTCACTTAGAATCATCGTACCTGAATCCACTCATTATGCTGCTACTGGCCTGATGACATAGATTTCATTGCTGAGTGGTATTGCATTGTACGTAAGTACCACAACTTCTTTATCCATTTTTCGCTTTCTGCAATATTGAACTTGTACCGTAAATGAGGTTCTTGTAAACAGAGCCGTCCCAAACTTTGGGGTGGCTGTGTCTTTTAGATTTTAATTTCCCTAATCTATAGGACCATAAGTGGAAGTGCCCTAGGCTCTGTTGCTTTGTTTTTTAGATGTTTCAGGAAACACCATACACTTCTCCAGAGTGGCTGTTGGCAATTTACATCCCGCCCATCAGCATAACAAGGCTCCCAGTTCTCCATGGCCTGTCCTGCCTTTCTGGATTTTACACTTTTTTCAGATGGCCCTTTTGACCGGGGGGCAGTGAGACTTCATTGTAGTGCAGATTTCCTTTGCAAGCTTGCTTGGTTGGCCAAAAAGGGCGTATGCGTTTTTTCCTGAATATATTCAGGAAAAAACGCATACGCCCTTTTTGGCCAAGTGCATCATTGTGGACGTTCTGCCTCTTTTCCTATGCTTTTCATGCAATTCCAGTCTACCTCCTGAAATCGGTTTCCTGCAATTCTGCCCCGCTTTCAAGTCCTCTTGGCAGCCTTACTTCAATATATTTTTGGATGATAGCTGTCATTTATAACTCTGCAGGTTTGTGAATTACAGTGCCCCTGAGCTTCTTTCTTCAACTCGCTTTCTTGTGAGCTGGCCGCAACACCGCAGGATTGCTTCAAGCCCTAGTGTAGTTTCGGCATGGCTCGCTGAGCCTTTGGTTAATTCCTCTTCCTGGTGGGAAATGAGAGTTAAATTTGCCCGTCCAGACACCTCCAGCTAGTCTGTCATTGGTTCTCCCTATTCCTGTTAATTTTCCACAGAAATTGCAAACTGGGCCAAACAGGAGGTTAAAGGCACTGACTCTCCAAGTGGGGAGAGTGTTAGTAAAGCGTCTGGAATGTTGCACCCGAGTACCAGGGGACGAAAACTGAGACACATATGAACACGTTTCCCGATCACACGGTAGATCATACTCTGGGTTCCACATGCATGTTTTAGCTGAAGGAAGAATACCTTACCTGGAGAGTTGAGACGCATGGAATGGGTCCCATGCAATATGACTTCAAAGGGTCTGCATTTGCTCACAGAACCTCACCAATCCTATCACTGCTGCGTTTATGCCGCTGTACACACGCTTGATTCTCTTTCGGAGACATATAAATCCATCCGCTTTAAGATTCTTACTAGTCAGGTATATTCTTAGGCGTTTAATATGGGGTGTTGAGTCCACTTCGTTGAGCAAGCAGTAGCTCTTGTCTATTACATATTTGGCTTATGGAAAGGTATCTGTGCTAATTTCAATCTCTGGTTTTATGCAGCACCCCAACTCACCTTTCCCCTTAAGCAAGCATAAGTTGGTTTTCTACATTTGAGACCCTATTCTGTTTTGTAATTCAGTTCCTGTGTAGGCAAGTTTACATTCCGTGTATTAGTGATATCTTATGATGTTTCTTTTTCTGTGTGACTTATTTCACTTAGAATCATCGTACCTGAATCCACTCATTATGCTGCTACTGGCCTGATGACATAGATTTCATTGCTGAGTGGTATTGCATTGTACGTAAGTACCACAACTTCTTTATCCATTTTTCGCTTTCTGCAATATTGAACTTGTACCGTAAATGAGGTTCTTGTAAACAGAGCCGTCCCAAATTTTGGGGTGGCTGTGTCTTTTTGATTTTAATTTCCCTAATCTATAGGACCATAAGTGGAAGGGCCCTAGGCTCTGTTGCTTTGTTTTTTAGATGTTTCAGGAAACACCATACACTTCTGCAGAGTGGCTGTTGGCAATTTACATCCCACCCATCAGCATAAGAAGGCTCCCAGTTCTCCATGGCCTGTCCTGCCTTTCTGGATTTTACAATTTTTTCAGATGGCCCTTTTGACCGGGGGGCAGTGAGACTTCATTGTAGTGCAGATTTCCTTTGCAAGCTTGCTTCGTTGGCCAAAAAGGGCGTATGCGTTTTTTCCTGAATATATTCAGGAATATATTTAGGAAAAAACGCATACGCCCTTTTTGGCCAAGTGCATCATTGTGGACGTTCTGCCTCTTTTCCTATGCTTTACATGCAATTCCAGTCCACCTCCTGAAATCGGTTTCCTGCAATTCTGCCCCACTTTCAAGTCCTTTTGGCAGCCTTACTTCAATATATATTTGGACGATAGCTGTCATTTATAACTCTGAAGGTTTGTGAATTACAGTGCCCCTGAGCTCCTTTTTTCAACTGGCTTTCTTGTGAGCTGGCCGCAACACCGCAGGATTGCTTCAGGCCCTAGTGTGGTTCCGGCATGGCTCGCTGAGCCTTTGGTTAATTCCTCTTCCTGGTGGGAAATGAGAGTTAAATTTGCCCGTTCAGACACCTCCAGCTAGTCTCTCATTGGTTCTCCCTATTCCCGTTCATTTTCCGCAGAAATTGCACACTGGGCCAAACAGGAGGTTAAAGGCGCTGACTCTCCAAGTGGGGAGAGTGTTAGTAAAGCGTCTGGAATGTTGCACCCGAGTACCAGGGGACGAAAACTGAGACACATTTGAACACGTTTCCCGATCACATGGTGGATCATACTCTGGGTTCCACATGCATGTTTTAGCTGAAGGAAGAATGCCTTAAACCTGGAGAGTTGAGAACCATGGAATGGGTACCATGCAATATGACTTCAAAGGGTCTGCATTTGCTCACCGAACCTCACCAATCCTATCACTGCTGCGTTTATGCCGCTGTACACACGCTGGATTCTCTTTCGGAGACATATAAATCCATAGGTTTTAAGATTCTTACTAGTCAGGTATATTCTTAGGCGTTTAATATGGGGTGTTGAATCCACTTCGTTGAGCAAGCAGTAGCTCTTGTCTATTACATATTTGGCTTATGGAAAGGTATCTGTGTTAATTTCAATCTCTGGTTTTATGCAGCACCCCAACTCACCTTTCCCCTTAAGCAAGCATAAGTTGGTTTTCTACATTTGAGACCCTATTCTGTTTTGTAATTCAGTTCCTGTGTAGGCAAGTTTACATTCCGTGTATTAGTGATATCTTATGATGTTTCTTTTTCTGTGTGACTTATTTCACTTAGAATCATCGTACCTGAATCCACTCATTATGCTGCTACTGGCCTGATGACATAGATTTCATTGCTGAGTGATATTGCATTGTACGTAAGTACCACAACTTCTTTATCCATTTTTCGCTTTCTGCAATATTGAACTTGTACCGTAAATGAGGTTCTTGTAAACAGAGCCGTCCCAATTTTTGGGGTGGCTGTGTCTTTTTGATTTTAATTTCCCTAATCTATAGGACCATAAGTGGAAGGGCCCTAGGCTCTGTTGCTTTGTTTTTTAGATGTTTCAGGAAACACCATACACTTCTGCAGAGTGGCTGTTGGCAATTTACATCCCACCCATCAGCATAAGAAGGCTCCCAGTTCTCCATGGCCTGTCCTGCCTTTCTGGATTTTACAATTTTTTCAGATGGCCCTTTTGACCGGGGGGCAGTGAGACTTCATTGTAGTGCAGATTTCCTTTGCAAGCTTGCTTCGTTGGCCAAAAAGGGCGTATGCGTTTTTTCCTGAATATATTCAGGAATATATTTAGGAAAAAACGCATACGCCCTTTTTGGCCAAGTGCATCATTGTGGACGTTCTGCCTCTTTTCCTATGCTTTACATCCAATTCCAGTCTACCTCCTGAAATCGGTTTCCTGCAATTCTGCCCCGCTTTCAAGTCCTCTTGGCAGCCTTACTTCAATATATTTTTGGACGATAGCTGTCATTTATAACTCTGAAGGATTGTGAATTACAGTGCCCCTGAGCTCCTTTTTTCAACTGGCTTTCTTGTGAGCTGGCCGCAACACCGCAGGATTGCTTCAGGCCCTAGTGTGGTTCCGGCATGGCTCGCTGAGCCTTTGGTTAATTCCTCTTCCTGGTGGGAAATGAGAGTTAAATTTGCCCGTTCAGACACCTCCAGCTAGTCTCTCATTGGTTCTCCCTATTCCCGTTCATTTTCCGCAGAAATTGCACACTGGGCCAAACAGGAGGTTAAAGGCGCTGACTCTCCAAGTGGGGAGAGTGTTAGTAAAGCGTCTGGAATGTTGCACCCGAGTACCAGGGGACGAAAACTGAGACACATTTGAACACGTTTCCCGATCACATGGTGGATCATACTCTGGGTTCCACATGCATGTTTTAGCTGAAGGAAGAATCCCTTAAACCTGGAGAGTTGAGAACCATGGAATGGGTACCATGCAATATGACTTCAAAGGGTCTGCATTTGCTCACCGAACCTCACCAATCCCATCACTGCTGCGTTTATGCCGCTGTACACACGCTGGATTCTCTTTCGGAGACATATAAATCCATAGGTTTTAAGATTCTTACTAGTCAGGTATATTCTTAGGCGTTTAATATGGGGTGTTGAGTCCACTTCGTTGAGCAAGCAGTAGCTCTTGTCTATTACATATTTGACTTATGGAAAGGTATCTATGCTAATTTCAATCTCTGGTTTTATGCAGCACCCCAACTCACCTTTCCCCTTAAGCAAGCATAAGTTGGTTTTCTACATTTGAGACCCTATTCTGTTTTGTAATACAGTTCCTGTGTAGCCAAGTTTACATTCCGTGTATTAGTGATACCTTATGATGTTTCTTTTTCTGTGTGACTTATTTTACTTAGAATCATCGTACCTGAATCCACTCATTATGCTGCTACTGGCCTGATGACATAGATTTCATTGCTGAGTGATATTGCATTGTACGTAAGTACCACAACTTCTTTATCCATTTTTCGCTTTCTGCGATATTGAACTTGTACCGTAAACGAGGTTCTTGTAAACAGAGCCTTCCCGAATTTTGGGGTGGCTGTGTCTTTTTGATTTTAATTTCCCTAAGCTATAGGACCATAAGTGGAAGTGCCCTAGGCTCTGTTGCTTTGTTTTTTAGATATTTCAGGAAACACCATACACTTCTCCAGAGTGGCTGTTTGCAATTTACATCCCACCCATCAGCATAAGAAGGCTCCCAGTTCTCCATGGCCTGTCCTGCCTTTCTGGATTATACACTTTTTTCAGATGGCCCTTTTGACCGGGGGGCAGTGAGACTTCATTTTAGTGCAGATTTCCTTTGCAAGCTTGCTTGGTTGGCCAAAAAGGGCGTATGCGTTTTTTCCTGAATATATTCAGGAAAAAACGCATACGCCCTTTTTGGCCAAGTGCATCATTGTGGACGTTCTGCCTCTTTTCCTATGCTTTTCATGCAATTCCAGTCTACCTCCTCAAATCGGTTTCCTGCAATTCTGCCCCGCTTTCAAGTCCTCTTGGCAGCCTTACTTCAATATATTTTTGGATGATAGCTGTCATTTATAACTCTGCAGGTTTGTGAATTACAGTGCCCCTGAGCTTCTTTCTTCAACTCGCTTTCTTGTGAGCTGGCAGCAACACCGCAGGATTGCTTCAGGCCCTAGTGTAGTTTCGGCATGGCTCACTGAGCCTTTGGTTAATTCCTCTTCCTGGTGGGAAATGAGAGTTAAATTTGCCCGTCCAGACACCTCCAGCTAGTCTCTCATTGGTTCTCCCTATTCCTGTTCATTTTCCGCAGAAATTGCAAACTGGGCCAAACAGGAGGTTAAAGGCACTGACTCTCCAAGTGGGGAGAGTGTTAGTAAAGCATCTGGAATGTTGCACCCGAGTACCAGGGGACGAAAACTGATACACATTTGAACACGTTTCCCGATCACACGGTGGATCATACTCTGAGTTCCACATGCATGTTTTAGCTGAAGGAAGAATCCCTTAAACCTGGAGAGTTGAGACCCATGGAATGGGTACCATGCAATATGACTTCAAAGGGTCTGCATTTGCTCACCGAACCTCACCAATCCTATCACTGCTGCGTTTATGCCACTGTACACATGCTGGATTCTCTTTCGGAGACATATAAATCCATAGGTTTTAAGATTCTTACTAGTCAGGTATATTCTTAGGCGTTTAATATGGGGTGTTGAGTCCACTCGTTGAGCAAGCAGTAGCTCTTGTCTATTACATATTTGGCTTATGGAAATGTATCTGTGCTAATTTCAATCTCTGGTTTTATGCAGCACCCCAACTCACCTTTCCCCTTAAGCAAGCATAAGTTGGTTTTCTACATTTGAGACCCTATTCTGTTTTGTAATTCAGTTCCTGTGTAGCCAAGTTTACATTCCGTGTATTAGTGATACCTTATGATGTTTCTTTTTCTGTGTGACTTATTTCACTTAGAATCATCGTACCTGAATCCACTCATTATGCTGCTACTGGCCTGATGACATAGATTTCATTGCTGAGTGGTATTGCATTGTACGTTAGTACCACAACTTCTTTATCCATTATTCCCTTTCTGCAATATTGAACTAGTACCGTAAATGAGGTTCTTGTAAACAGAGCCGTCCCAAACTTTGGGGTGGCTGTGTCTTTTTGATTTTAATTTCCCTAATCTATAGGACCATAAGTGGAAGTGCCCTAGGCTCTGTTGCTTTGTTTTTTAGATGTTTTAGGAAACACCATACACTTCTGCAGAGTGGCTGTTGGCAATTTACATCCCGCCCATCAGCATAAGAAGGCTCCCAGTTCTCCATGGCCTGTCCTGCCTTTCTGGATTTTACACTTTTTTCAGATGGCCCTTTTGACCGGGGGGCAGTGAGACTTCATTGTAGTGCAGATTTCCTTTGCAAGCTTGCTTGGTTGGCCAAAAAGAGCGTATGCGTTTTTTCCTGAATATATTCAGGAAAAAACGCATACGCCCTTTTTGGCCAAGTGCATCATTGTGGACGTTCTGCCTCTTTTCCTATGCTTTTCATGCAATTCCAGTCTACCTCCTCAAATCGGTTTCCTGCAATTCTGCCCCGCTTTCAAGTCCTCTTGGCAGCCTTACTTCAATATATTTTTGGATGATAGCTGTCATTTATAACTCTGCAGGTTTGTGAATTACAGTGCCCCTGAGCTTCTTTCTTCAACTCGCTTTCTTGTGAGCTGGCCGCAACACCGCAGGATTGCTTCAAGCCCTAGTGCAGTTTCGGCATGGCTCGCTTAGCCTTTGGTTAATTCCTCTTCCTGGTGGGAAATGAGAGTTAAATTTGCCCGTCCAGACACCTCCAGCTAGTCTGTCATTGGTTCTCCCTATTCCTGTTAATTTTCCACAGAAATTGCAAACTGCGCCAAACAGGAGGTTAAAGGCACTGACTCTCCAAGTAGGGAGAGTGTTAGTAAAGCGTCTGGAATGTTGCACCCGAGTACCAGGGGATGAAAACTGAGACACATATGAACACGTTTCCCGATCACACGGTGGATCATACTCTGGGTTCCACATGCATGTTTTAGCTGAAGGAAGAATCCCTTAAACCTGGAGAGTTGAGAACCATGGAATGGGTACCATGCAATATGACTTCAAAGGGTCTGCATTTGCTCACCGAACCTCACCAATCCTATCACTGCTGCGTTTATGCCGCTGTACACACGCTTGATTCTCTTTCGGAGACATATAAATCCATAGGTTTTAAGATTCTTACTAGTCAGGTATATTCTTAGGCGTTTAATATGGGGTGTTGAGTCCACTTCGTTGAGCAAGCAATAGCTCTTGTCTATTACATATTTGGCTTATGGAAAGGTATCTGTGCTAATTTCAATCTCTGGTTTTATGCAGCACCCCAACTCACCTTTCCCCTTAAGCAAGCATAAGTTGGTTTTCTACATTTGAGACCCTATTCTGTTTTGTAATTCAGTTCCTGTGTAGCCAAGTTTACATTCCGTGTATTAGTGATATCTTATGATGTTTCTTTTTCTGTGTGACATATTTCACTTAGAATCATCGTACCTGAATCCACTCATTATGCTGCTATGGGCCTGATGACAGAGATTTCATTGCTGAGTGATATTGCATTGTACGTTAGTACCACAACTTCTTTATCCATTTTTCGCTTTCTGCGATATTGAACTTGTACCGTAAACGAGATTCTTGTAAACAGAGCCATCCCAAACTTTGGGGTGGCTGTGTCTTTTTGATTTTAATTTCCCTAATCTATAGGACCATAAGTCGAAGTGCCCTAGGCTCTGTTGCTTTGTTTTTTAGATGTTTCAGGAAACACCATACACTTCTCCAGAGTGGCTGTTGGAAATTTACATCCCGCCCATCAGTCTAAGTAGGCTCCCAGTTCTCCATGGCCTGTCCTGCCTTTCTGGATTTTACACTTTTTTCAGATGGCCCTTTTGACCGGGGGGCAGTGAGACTTCATTGTAGTGCAGATTTCCTTTGCAAGCTTGCTTGGTTGGCCAAAAAGGGCGTATGCGTTTTTTCCTGAATATATTCAGGAAAAAACGCATACGTCCTTTTTGGCCAAGTGCATCATTGTGGACGTTCTGCCTCTTTTCCTATGCTTTACATGCAATTCCAGTCTACCTCCTGAAAACGGTTTCCTGCAATTCTGCCCCACTTTCAAGTCCTCTTGGCAGCCTTACTTCAATATATTTTTGGATGATAGCTGTCATTTGGAACTCTGAAGGTTTGTGAATTACAGTGCCCCTGAGCTACTTTCTTCAACTCGCTTTCTTGTGAGCTGGCCGCAACACCGTAGGATTGCTTCAGGCCCTAGCGTGGTTCCGGCACGGCTCGCTGAGCCTTTGTTTAATTCCTCTTTCTGGTGGGAAATGAGAGTTAAATTTGCCCGTCCAGACACCTCCAGCTAGTCTGTCATTGGTTCTCCCTATTCCTGTTCATTTTCCGCAGAAATTGCAAACTGGGCCAAACAGGAGGTTAAAGGCACTGACTCTCCAAGTGGGGAGAGTGTTAGTAAAGCATCTGGAATGTTGCACCCGAGTACCAGAGGACGAAAACTGAGACACATTTGAACACGTTTCCCGATCACACGGTGGATCATACTCTGGGTTCCACATGAATGTTTTAGCTGAAGGAAGAATCCCTTAAACCTGGAGAGTTGAGAACCATGGAATGGGTACCATGCAATATGACTTCAAAGGGTCTGCATTTGCTCACCGAACCTCACCAATCCTATCACTGCTGCGTTTATGCCGCTGTACACACGCTGGATTCTCTTTCAGAGACATATAAATCCATAGGTTTTAAGATTCTTACTAGTCAGGTATATTCTTAGGCGTTTAATATGGGGTGTTGAGTCCACTTCGTTGAGCAAGCAGTAGCTCTTGTCTATTACATATTTGGCTTATGGAAAGGTATCTGTGCTAATTTCCATCTCTGGTTTTATGCAGCACCCCAACTCACCTTTCCCCTTAAGCAAGCATAAGTTGGTTTTCTACATTTGAGACCCTATTCTGTTTTGTAATTCAGTTCCTGTGTAGACAAGTTTACATTCCGTGTATTAGTGATATCTTATGATGTTTCTATTTCTGTGTGACTTATTTCACTTAGAATCATCGTACCTGAATCCACTCATTATGCTGCTACTGGCCTGATGACATAGATTTCATTGCTGAGTGGTATTGCATTGTACGTTAGTACCACAACTTCTTTATCCATTTTTCCCTTTCTGCAATATTGAACTTGTACCGTAAACGAGATTCTTGTAAACAGAGCCATCCCAAACTTTGGGGTGGCTGTGTCTTTTTGATTTTAATTTCCCTAATCTATAGGACCAAAAATGGAAGTGCCCTAGGCTCTGTTGCTTTGTTTTTTAGATGTTTCAGGAAACACCATACACTTCTCCAGAGTGGCTGTTGGAAATTTACATCCCGCCCATCAGTCTAAGTAGGCTCCCAGTTCTCCATGGCCTGTCCTGCCTTTCTGGATTTTACACTTTTTTCAGATGGCCCTTTTGACCGGGGGGCAGTGAGACTTCATTGTAGTGCAGATTTCCTTTGCAAGCTTGCTTGGTTGGCCAAAAAGGGCGTATGCGTTTTTTCCTGAATATATTCAGGAAAAAACGCATACGTCCTTTTTGGCCAAGTGCATCATTGTGGACGTTCTGCCTCTTTTCCTATGCTTTACATGCAATTCCAGTCTACCTCCTGAAAACGGTTTCCTGCAATTCTGCCCCGCTTTCAAGTCCTCTTGGCAGCCTTACTTCAATATATTTTTGGACGATAGCTGTCATTTGGAACTCTGAAGGTTTGTGAATTACAGTGCCCCTGAGCCACTTTCTTCAACTCGCTTTCTTGTGAGCTGGCCGCAACACCGTAGGATTGCTTCAGGCCCTAGCGTGGTTCCGGCACGGCTCGCTGAGCCTTTGTTTAATTCCTCTTTCTGGTGGGAAATGAGAGTTAAATTTGCCCGTCCAGACACCTCCAGCTAGTCTGTCATTGGTTCTCCCTATTCCTGTTCATTTTCCGCAGAAATTGCAAACTGGGCCAAACAGGAGGTTAAAGGCACTGACTCTCCAAGTGGGGAGAGTGTTAGTAAAGCATCTGGAATGTTGCACCCGAGTACCAGGGGACGAAAACTGAGACACATTTGAACACGTTTCCCGATCACACGGTGGATCATACTCTGGGTTCCACATGAATGTTTTAGCTGAAGGAAGAATCCCTTAAACCTGGAGAGTTGAGAACCATGGAATGGGTACCATGCAATATGACTTCAAAGGGTCTGCATTTGCTCACCGAACCTCACCAATCCTATCACTGCTGCGTTTATGCCGCTGTACACACACTGGATTCTCTTTCAGAGACATATAAATCCATAGGTTTTAAGATTCTTACTAGTCAGGTATATTCTTAGGCGTTTAATATGGGGTGTTGAGTCCACTTCGTTGAGCAAGCAGTAGCTCTTGTCTATTACATATTTGGCTTATGGAAAGCTATCTGTGCTAATTTCAATCTCTGGTTTTATGCAGCACCCCAACTCACCTTTCCCCTTAAGCAAGCATAAGTTGGTTTTCTACATTTGAGACCCTATTCTGTTTTGTAATTCAGTTCCTGTGTAGACAAGTTTACGTTCCGTGTATTAGTGATATCTTATGATGTTTCTATTTCTGTGTGACTTATTTCATTTAGAATCATCGTACCTGAATCCACTCATTATGCTGCTACTGGCCTGATGACATAGATTTCATTGCTGAGTGGTATTGCATTGTACGTTAGTACCACAACTTCTTTATCCATTTTTCCCTTTCTGCAATATTGAACTTGTACCGTAAATGAGGTTCTTGTAAACAGAGCCGTCCCAAACTTTGGGGTGGCTGTGTCTTTTTGATTTTAATTTCCCTAATCTATAGGACCATAAGTGGAAGTGCCCTAGGCTCTGTTGCTTTGTTTTTTAGATGTTTTAGGAAACATCATACACTTCTCCAGAGTGGCTGTTGGCAATTTACATCCCGCCCATCAGCATAAGAAGGCTCCCAGTTCTCCATGGCCTGTCCTGCCTTTCTGGATTTTACACTTTTTTCAGATGGCCCTTTTGACCGGGGGGCAGTGAGACTTCATTGTAGTGCAGATTTCCTTTGCAAGCTTGCTTGGTTGGCCAAAAAGGGCGTATGCGTTTTTTCCTGAATATATTCAGGAAAAAACGCATACGCCCTTTTTGGCCAAGTGCATCATTGTGGACGTTCTGCCTCTTTTCCTATGCTTTTCATGCAATTCCAGTCTACCTCCTCAAATCGGTTTCCTGCAATTCTGCCCCGCTTTCAAGTCCTCTTGGCAGCCTTACTTCAATATATTTTTGGATGATAGCTGTCATTTATAACTCTGCAGGTTTGTGAATTACAGTGCCCCTGAGCTTCTTTCTTCAACTCGCTTTCTTGTGAGCTGGCCGCAACACCGCAGGATTGCTTCAAGCTCTAGTGCAGTTTCGGCATGGCTCGCTTAGCCTTTGGTTAATTCCTCTTCCTGGTGGGAAATGAGAGTTAAATTTGCCCGTCCAGACACCTCCAGCTAGTCTGTCATTGGTTCTCCCTATTCCTGTTAATTTTCCACAGAAATTGCAAACTGCGCCAAACAGGAGGTTAAAGGCACTGACTCTCCAAGTAGGGAGAGTGTTAGTAAAGCGTCTGGAATGTTGCACCCGAGTACCAGGGGACGAAAACTGAGACACATATGAACACGTTTCCCGATCACACGTTGGATCATACTCTGGGTTCCACATGCATGTTTTAGCTGAAGGAAGAATCCCTTACCTGGAGAGTTGAGAACCATGGAATGGGTACCATGCAATATGACTTCAAAGGGTCTGCATTTGCTCACCGAACCTCACCAATCCTATCACTGCTGCGTTTATGCCGCTGTACACATGCTTGATTCTCTTTCGGAGACATATAAATCCATAGGCTTTAAGATTCTTACTAGTCAGGTATATTCTTAGGCGTTTAATATGGGGTGTTGAGTCCACTTCGTTGAGCAAGCAGTAGCTCTTGTCTATTACATATTTGACTTATGGAAATGTATCTGTGCTAATTTCAATCTCTGGTTTTATGCAGCACCCCAACTCACCTTTCCCCTTAAGCAAGCATAAGTTGGTTTTCTACATTTGAGACCCTATTCTGTTTTGTAATTCAGTTCCTGTGTAGCCAAGTTTACATTCCGTGTATTAGTGATACCTTATGATGTTTCTTTTTCTGTGTGACTTATTTTACTTAGAATCATCGTACCTGAATCCACTCATTATGCTGCTACTGGCCTGATGACATAGATTTCATTGCTGAGTGATATTGCATTGTACGTAAGTACCACAACTTCTTTATCCATTTTTCGCTTTCTGCGATATTGAACTTGTACCGTAAACGAGGTTCTTGTAAACAGAGGTGTCCCAAACTTTGGGGTGGCTGTGTCTTTTTGATTTTAATTTCCCTAATCTATAGGACCATAAGTGGAAGTGCCCTAGGCTCTGTTGCTTTGTTTTTTAGATGTTTCAGGAAACACCATACACTTCTCCAGAGTGGCTGTTGGCAATTTACATCCCGCCCATCAGCATAACAAGGCTCCCAGTTCTCCATGGCCTGTCCTGCCTTTCTGGATTTTACACTTTTTTCAGATGGCCCTTTTGACCGGGGGGCAGTGAGACTTCATTGTAGTGCAGATTTCCTTTGCAAGCTTGCTTGGTTGGCCAAAAAGGGCGTATGCGATTTTTCCTGAATATATTCAGGAAAAAACGCATACGCCCTTTTTGGCCAAGTGCATCGTTGTGTACGTTCTGCCTCTTTTCCTATGCTTTACATCCAATTCCAGTCTACCTCCTGCAATCGGTTTCCTGCAATTCTGCCCCGCTTTCAAGTCCTCTTGGCAGCCTTACTTCAATATATTTTTGGACGATAGCTGTCATTTATAACTCTGAAGCTTTGTGAATTACACTGCCCCTGAGCTCCTTTTTTCAACTGGCTTTCTTGTGAGCTGGCCGCAACTCCGCAGGATTGCTTCAGGCCCTAGTGTGGTTCCGGCATGGCTCGCTGAGCCTTTGGTTAATTCCTCTTCCTGGTGGGAAATGAGAGTTAAATTTGCCCGTCCAGACTCCTCCAGCTAGTCTCTCATTGGTTCTCCCTATTCCTGTTCATTTTCCGCAGAAATTGCACACTGGGCCAAACAGGAGGATAAAGGCGCTGACTCTCCAAGTGGGGAGAGTGTTAGTAAAGCGTCTGGAATGTTGCACCCGAGTACCAGGCGACGAAAACTGAGACACATTTGAACACGTTTCCCGATCACATGGTGGATCATACTCTGGGTTCCACATGCATGTTTTAGCTGAAGGAAGAATCCCTTAAACCTGGAGAGTTGAGAACCATGGAATGGGTACCATGCAATATGACTTCAAAGGGTCTGCATTTGCTCACCAAACCTCACCAATCCTATCACTGCTGCGTTTATGCCGCTGTACACACGCTGGATTCTCTTTCGGAGACATATAAATCCATAGGTTTTAAGATTCTTACTAGTCAGGTATATTCTTAGGCGTTTAATATGGGGTGTTGAGTCCACTTCATTGAGCAAGCAGTAGCTCTTGTCTATTACATATTTGGCTTATGGAAAGGTATCTGTGCTAATTTCAATCTCTGGTTTTATGCAGCACCCCAACTCACCTTTCCCCTTAAGCAAGCATAAGTTGGTTTTCTACATTTGAGACCCTATTCTGTTTTGTAATTCAGTTCCTGTGTAGCCAAGTTTACATTCCGTGTATTAGTGATACCTTATGATGTTTCTTTTTCTGTGTGACTTATTTCACTTAGAATCATCGTACCTGAATCCACTCATTATGCTGCTACTGGCCTGATGACATAGATTTCATTGCTGAGTGATATTGCATTGTACGTAAGTACCACAACTTCTTTATCCATTTTTCGCTTTCTGCGATATTGAACTTGTACCGTAAACGAGGTTCTTGTAAACAGAGCCATCCCAAACTTTGTGGTGGCTGTGTCTTTTTGATTTTAATTTCCCTAATCTATAGGACCAAAAATGAAGTGCCCTAGGCTCTGTTGCTTTGTTTTTCAGATGTTTCAGGAAACACCATACACTTCTCCAGAGTGGCTGTTGGCAATTTACATCCCGCCCATCAGCCTAAGTAGGCTCCCAGTTCTCCATGGCCTGTCCTGCCTTTCTGGATTTTACACTTTTTTCAGATGGTCCTTTTGACCGGGGGGCAGTGAGACTTCATTGTAGTGCAGATTTCCTTTGCAAGCTTGCTTGGTTGGCCAAAAAGGGCGTATGCGTTTTTTCCTGAATATATTCAGGAAAAAACGCATACGCCCTTTTTGGCCAAGTGCATCATTGTGGACGTTCTGCCTCTTTTCCTATGCTTTACATGCAATTCCAGTCTACCTCCTGAAAACGGTTTCCTGCAATTCTGCCCCGCTTTCAAGTCCTCTTGGCAGCCTTACTTCAATATATTTTTGGACGATAGCTGTCATTTAGAACTCTGAAGGTTTGTGAATTACAGTGCCCCTGAGCTACTTTCTTCAACTCGCTTTCTTGTGAGCTGTCCGCAACACCGCAGGATTGCTTCAGGCCCTAGTGTGGTTCCGGCACGGCTCACTGAGCCTTTGGTTAATTCCTCTTCCTGGTGGGAAATGAGAGTTAAATTTGCCCGTCCAGACACCTCCAGCTAGTCTCTCATTGGTTCTCCCTATTCCTGTTCATTTTCCGCAGAAATTGCAAACTGGGCCAAACAGGAGGTTAAAGGCACTGACTCTCCAAGTGGGGAGAGTGTTATAAAGCGTCTGGAATGTTGCACCCGAGTACCAGGGGATGAAAACTGAGACACATTTGAACACGTTTCCCAATCACACGGTGGATCATACTCTGGGTTCCACATGCATGTTTTAACTGAAGGAAGAATCCCTTAAACCTGGAGAGTTGAGAACCATGGAATGGGTACCATGCAATATGACTTCAAAGGGTCTGCATTTGCTCACCGAACCTCACCAATCCTATCACTGCTGCGTTTATGATGCTGTACACACGCTTGATTCTCTTTCGGAGACATATAAATCCATAGGTTTTAAGATTCTTACTAGTCAGGTATATTCTTAGGCTTTTAATATGGGGTGTTGAGTCCACTTCGTTGAGCAAGCAGTAGCTCTTGTCTATTACATATTTGGCTTATGGAAACGTATCTGTGCTAATTTCAATCTCTGGTTTTATGCAACACCCAACTCACCTTTCCCCTTAAGCAAGCATAAGTTGGTTTTCCACATTTGAGACCCTATTCTGTTTTGTAATTCAGTTCCTGTGTAGCCAAGTTTACACTCCGTGTATTAGTGATACCTTATGATGTTTCTTTTTCTCTGTGACTTATTTCACTTAGAATCATCGTACCTGAATCCACTCATTATGCTGCTACTGGCCTGATGACATAGATTTCATTGCTGAGTGATATTGCATTGTACGTAAGTACCACAACTACTTTATCCATTTTTCGCTTTCTGCGATATTGAACTTGTACCGTAAACGAGGTTCTTGTAAACAGAGCCGTCCCAAACTTTGGGGTGGCTGTGTCTTTTTGATTTTAATTTCCCTAATCTATAGGACCATAAGTGGAAGTGCCCTAGGCTCTGTTGCTTTGTTTTTTAGATGTTTCAGGAAACACCATACACTTCTCCAGAGTGGCTGTTGGCAATTTACATCCCGCCCATCAGCATAAGAAGGCTCCCAGTTCTCCATGGCCTGTCCTGCCTTTCTGGATTTTACACTTTTTTCAGATGGCCCTTTTGACCGGGGAGCAGTGAGACTTCATTGTAGTGCAGATTTCCTTTGCAAGCTTGCTTGGTTGGCCAAAAAGCGCGTACGCGTTTTTTCCTAAATATATTCAGGATAAAATGCATACGCCCTTTTGGCCAAGTGCATCATTGTGGACGTTCTGCCTCTTTTCATATGCTTTACATGCAATTCCAGTCTACCTCCTGAAATCGGTTTCCTGCAATTCTGCCCCGCCTTCAAATCCTCTTGGCAGCCTTACTTCAATATATTTTTGGAAGATAACTGTCATTTATAACTCTGCAGGTTTGTGAAATACAGTGCCCCTGAGCTCCTTTCTTCAACTGGCTTTCTTGTGAGCTCGCCGCAACACGGCAGGATTGCTTCAGGCCCTAGTGTCGTTCCGGCATATCTCAGTGAGCCTTTGGTTAATTCCTCTTCCTGGTGGGAAATGAGAGTTAAATTTGCCCGTCCAGACACCTCCAGGTAGTCTCTCATTGGTTCTCCCTATTCCTGTTCATTTTCCGCAGAAATTGCAAACTGGGCCAAACAGGAGTTTAAAGGCACTGACTCTCCAAGTGGGGAGAGTGTTAGTTAAGCGTCTGGAATGTTGCACCCGAGTACCAGGGGACGAAAACTGAGACACATTTGAACACGTTTCCCGATCACACGGTGGATCATACTCTGGGTTCCACATGCATGTTTTAGCTGAAGGAAGAATCCCTTAAACCTGGAGAGTTGAGACCCATGGAATGGGTACCATGCAATATGACTTCAAAGGGTCTGCATTTGCTCACCGAACTTCACCAATCCTATCACTGCTGCGTTTATGCCGCTGTACACACGCTTGATTCTCTTTCGTAGATATATCAATCCATAGGTTTTAAGATTCTTACTAGTCAGGTATATTCTTAGGCGTTTAATATGGGGTGTTGAGTCCACTTCATTGAGCAAGCAGTAGCTCTTGTCTATTACATATTTGGCTTATGGAAAGGTATCTGTGCTAATTTCAATCTCTGGTTTTATGCAGCACCCCAACTCACCTTTCCCCTTAAGCAAGCATAAGTTGGTTTTCTACATTTGAGACCCTATTCTGTTTTGTAATTCAGTTCCTGTGTAGCCAAGTTTACATTCCGTGTATTAGTGATACCTTATGATGTTTCTTTTTCTCTGTGACTTATTTCACTTAGAATCATCGTACCTGAATCCACTCATTATGCTGCTACTGGCCTGATGACAAAGATTTCATTGCTGAGTGATATTGCATTGTACGTAAGTACCACAACTTCTTTATCCATTTTTCGCTTTCTGCGATATTGAACTTGTACCGTAAACGAGGTTCTTGTAAACAGAGCCGTCCCAAACTTTGTGGTGGCTGTGTCTTTTTGATTTTAATTTCCCTAATCTATAGGACCAAAAATGAAGTGCCCTAGGCTCTGTTGCTTTGTTTTTCAGATGTTTCAGGAAACACCATACACTTCTCCAGAGTGGCTGTTGGCAATTTACATCCCGCCCATCAGCCTAAGTAGGCTCCCAGTTCTCCATGGCCTGTCCTGCCTTTCTGGATTTTACACTTTTTTCAGATGGTCCTTTTGACCGGGGGGCAGTGAGACTTCATTGTAGTGCAGATTTCCTTTGCAAGCTTGCTTGGTTGGCCAAAAAGGGCGTATGCGTTTTTTCCTGAATATATTCAGGAAAAAACGCATACGCCCTTTTTGGCCAAGTGCATCATTGTGGACGTTCTGCCTCTTTTCCTATGCTTTACATGCAATTCCAGTCTACCTCCTGAAAACGGTTTCCTGCAATTCTGCCCCGCTTTCAAGTCCTCTTGGCAGCCTTACTTCAATATATTTTTGGACGATAGCTGTCATTTAGAACTCTGAAGGTTTGTGAATTACAGTGCCCCTGAGCTACTTTCTTCAACTCGCTTTCTTGTGAGCTGTCCGCAACACCGCAGGATTGCTTCAGGCCCTAGTGTGGTTCCGGCACGGCTCACTGAGCCTTTGGTTAATTCCTCTTCCTGGTGGGAAATGAGAGTTAAATTTGCCTGTCCAGACACCTCCAGCTAGTCTCTCATTGGTTCTCCCTATTCCTGTTCATTTTCCGCAGAAATTGCAAACTGGGCCAAACAGGAGGTTAAAGGCACTGACTCTCCAAGTGGGGAGAGTGTTAGTAAAGCGTCTGGAATGTTGCACCCGAGTACCAGGGGATGAAAACTGAGACACATTTGAACACGTTTCTCAATCACACGGTAGATCATACTCTGGGTTCCACATGCATGTTTTAACTGAAGGAAGAATCCCTTAAACCTGGAGAGTTGAGAACCATGGAATGGGTACCATGCAATATGACTTCAAAGGGTCTGCATTTGCTCACCGAACATCACCAATCCTATCACTGCTGCGTTTATGCCGCTGTACACACGCTTGATTCTCTTTCGGAGACATATAAATCCATAGGTTTTAAGATTCTTACTAGTCAGGTATATTCTTAGGCTTTTAATATGGGGTGTTGAGTCCACTTCGTTGAGCAAGCAGTAGCTCTTGTCTATTACATATTTGGCTTATGGAAAGGTATCTGTGCTAATTTCAATCTCTGGTTTTATGCAACACCCAACTCACCTTTCCCCTTAAGCAAGCATAAGTTGGTTTTCCACATTTGAGACCCTATTCTGTTTTGTAATTCAGTTCCTGTGTAGCCAAGTTTACTCTCCGTGTATTAGTGATACCTTATGATGTTTCTTTTTCTCTGTGACTTATTTCACTTAGAATCATCGTACCTGAATCCACTCATTATGCTGCTACTGGCCTGATGACATAGATTTCATTGCTGAGTGATATTGCATTGTACGTAAGTACCACAACTACTTTATCCATTTTTCGCTTTCTGCGATATTGAACTTGTACCGTAAACGAGGTTCTTGTAAACAGAGCCGTCCCAAACTTTGGGGTGGCTGTGTCTTTTTGATTTTAATTTCCCTAATCTATAGGACCATAAGTGGAAGTGCCCTAGGCTCTGTTGCTTTGTTTTTTAGATGTTGCAGGAAACACCATACACTTCTCCAGAGTGGCTGTTGGCAATTTACATCCCGCCCATCAGCATAAGAAGGCTCCCAGTTCTCCATGGCCTGTCCTGCCTTTCTGGATTTTACACTTTTTACAGATGGCCCTTTTAACCGGGGAGCAGTGAGACTTCATTGTAGTGCAGATTTCCTTTGCAAGCTTGCTTGGTTGGCCAAAAAGCGCGTACGCGTTTTTTCCTAAATATATTCAGGATAAAACGCATACGCCCTTTTGGCCAAGTGCATCATTGTGGACGTTCTGCCTCTTTTCATATGCTTTACATGCAATTCCAGTCTACCTCCTGAAATCGGTTTCCTGCAATTCTGCCCCGCTTTCAAATCCTCTTGGCAGCCTTACTTCAATATATTTTTGGAAGATAACTGTCATTTATAACTCTGCAGGTTTGTGAAATACAGTGCCCCTGAGCTCCTTTCTTCAACTGGCTTTCTTGTGAGCTCACCGCAACACGGCAGGATTGCTTCAGGCCCTAGTGTCGTTCCGGCATATCTCAGTGAGCCTTTGGTTAATTCCTCTTCCTGGTGGGAAATGAGAGTTAAATTTGCCCGTCCAGACACCTCCAGGTAGTCTCTCATTGGTTCTCCCTATTCCTGTTCATTTTCCGCAGAAATTGCAAACTGGGCCAAACAGGAGTTTAAAGGCACTGACTCTCCAAGTGGGGAGAGTGTTAGTAAAGCGTCTGGAATGTTGCACCCGAGTACCAGGGGACGAAAACTGAGACACATTTGAACACGTTTCCCGATCACACGGTGGATCATACTCTGGGTTCCTCATGCATGTTTTAGCTGAAGGAAGAATCCCTTAAACCTGGAGAGTTGAGACCCATGGAATGGGTACCATGCAATATGACTTCAAAGGGTCTGCATTTGCTCACCGAACTTCACCAATCCCATCACTGCTGCGTTTATGCCGCTGTACACACGCTTGATTCTCTTTCGTAGACATATCAATCCATAGGTTTTAAGATTCTTACTAGTCAGGTATATTCTTAGGCGTTTAATATGGGGTGTTGAGTCCACTTCGTTGAGCAAGCAGTAGCTCTTGTCTATTACATATTTGGCTTATGGAAAGGTATCTGTGCTAATTTCAATCTCTGGTTTTATGCAGCACCCCAAGTCACCTTTCCCCTTAAGCAAGCATAAGTTGGTTTTCTACATTTGAGACCCTATTCTGTTTTGTAATTCAGTTCCTGTGTAGCCAAGTTTACATTCCGTGTATTAGTGATATCTTATGATGCTTCTTTTTCTGTGTGACTTATTTCACTTAGAATCATCGTACCTGAATCCACTCATTATGCTGCTACTGGCCTGATGACATAGATTTCATTGCTGAGTGATATTGCATTGTACGTAAGTACCACAACTTCTTTATCCATTTTTCGCTTTCTGCAATATTGAACTTGTACCGTAAATGAGGTTCTTGTAAACAGAGCCGTCCCAATTTTTGGGGTGGCTGTGTCTTTTTGATTTTAATTTCCCTAATCTATAGGACCATAAGTGGAAGGGCCCTAGGCTCTGTTGCTTTGTTTTTTAGATGTTTCAGGAAACACCATACACTTCTGCAGAGTGGCTATTGGCAATTTACATCCCACCCATCAGCATAAGAAGGCTCCCAGTTCTCCATGGCCTGTCCTGCCTTTCTGGATTTTACACTTTTTTCAGATGGCCCTTTTGACCGGGGGGCAGTGAGACTTCATTGTAGTGCAGATTTCCTTTGCAAGCTTGCTTCGTTGGCCAAAAAGGGCGTATGCGTTTTTTCCTGAATATATTCAGGAAAAAACGCATACGCCCTTTTTGGCCAAGTGCATCATTGTGGACGTTCTGCCTCTTTTCCTATGCTTTACATGCAATTCCAGTCTACCTCCTGAAATCAGTTTCCTGCAATTCTGCCCCGCTTTTAAGTCCTCTTGGCAGCCTTACTTCAATATATTTTTGGACGATAGCTGTCATGTATAACTCTGCAGGTTTGTGAATTACAGGGACCCTGAGCTCATTTCTTCAACTCGATTTCTTGTGAGCTGGCCGCAACACCGCAGGATTGCTTCAGGCCCTAGTGTGGTTCCGGCATGGCTCGCTGAGCCTTTGGTTAATTCCTCTTCCTGGTGGGAAATGAGAGTTAAATTTGCCCGTCCAGACACCTCCAGCTAGTCTCTCATTGGTTCTCCCTATTCCTGTTCATTTTCCGCAGAAATTGCACACTGGGCCAAACAAGAGGATAAAGGCGCTGACTCTCCAAGTGGGGAGAGTGTTAGTAAAGCGTCTGGAATGTTGCACCCGAGTACCAGGGGACGAAAACTGAGACACATTTGAAAACGTTTCCCGATCACATGGTGGATCATACTCTGGGTTCCACATGCATGTTTTAGCTGAAGGAAGAATCCCATAAACCTGGAGAGTTGAGACGCATGGAATGGGTACCATGCAATATGACTTCAAAGGGTCTGCATTTGCTCACTGAACCTCACCAATCCTATCACTGCTGCGTTTATGCCGCTGTACACACGCTGGATTCTCTTTCAGAGACATATAAATCCATAGGTTTTAAGATTCTTACTAGTCAGGTATATTCTTAGGCGTTTAATATGGGGTGTTGAGTCCACTTCGTTGAGCAAGCAGTAGCTCTTGTCTATTACATATTTGGCTTATGGAAAGGTATCTGTGCTAATTTCAATCTCTGGTTTTATGCAGCACCCCAACTCACCTTTCCCCTTAAGCAAGCATAAGTTGGTTTTCTACATTTGAGACCCTATTCTGTTTTGTAATTCAGTTCCTGTGTAGCCAAGTTTACATTCCGTGTATTAGTGATATCTTATGATGTTTCTTTTTCTGTGTGACTTATTTCACTTAGAATCATCGTACCTGAATCCACTCATTATGCTGCTACTGGCCTGATGACATAGATTTCATTGCTGAGTGGTATTGCATTGTACGTAAGTACCACAACTTCTTTATCCATTTTTCGCTTTCTGCAATATTGAACTTGTACCGTAAATGAGGTTCTTGTAAACAGAGCCGTCACAAATTTTGGGGTGGCTGTGTATTTTTGATTTTAATTTCCCTAATCTATAGGACCATAAGTGGAAGGGCCCTAGGCTCTGTTGCTTTGTTTTTTAGATGTTTCAGGAAACACCATACACTTCTGCAGAGTGGCTGTTGGCAATTTACATCCCACCCATCAGCATAAGAAGGCTCCCAGTTCTCCATGGCCTGTCCTGCCTTTCTGGATTTTACAATTTCTTCAGATGGCCCTTTTGACCGGGGGGCAGTGAGACTTCATTGTAGTGCAGATTTCCTTTGCAAGCTTGCTTCGTTGGCCAAAAAGGGCGTATGCGTTTTTTCCTGAATATATTCAGGAATATATTTAGGAAAAAACGCATACGCCCTTTTTGGCCAAGTGCATCATTGTGGACGTTCTGCCTCTTTTCCTATGCTTTACATGCAATTCCAGTCTACCTCCTGAAATCGGTTTCCTGCAATTCTGCCCCGCTTTCAAGTCCTTTTGGCAGCCTTACTTCAATATATTTTTGGACGATAGCTGTCATTTATAACTCTGAAGGTTTGTGAATTACAGTGCCCCTCAGCTCCTTTTTTCAACTGGCTTTCTTGTGAGCTGGCCGCAACACCGCAGGATTGCTTCAGGCCCTAGTGTGGTTCCGGCATGGCTCGCTGAGCCTTTGGTTAATTCCTCTTCCTGGTGGGAAATGAGAGTTAAATTTGCCCGTTCAGACACCTCCAGCTAGTCTCTCATTGGTTCTCCCTATTCCCGTTCATTTTCCGCAGAAATTGCACACTGGGCCAAACAGGAGGTTAAAGGCGCTGACTCTCCAAGTGGGGAGAGTGTTAGTAAAGCGTCTGTAATGTTGCACCCGAGTACCAGGGGACGAAAACTGAGACACATTTGAACACGTTTCCCGATCACATGGTGGATCATACTCTGGGTTCCACATGCACGTTTTAGCTGAAGGAAGAATCCCTTAAACCTGGAGAGTTGAGAACCATGGAATGGGTACCATGCAATATGACTTCAAAGGGTCTGCATTTGCTCACCGAACCTCACCAATCCTATCACTGCTGCGTTTATGCCGCTGTACAGACACTGGATTCTCTTTCGGAGACATATAAATCCATAGGTTTTAAGATTCTTACTAGTCAGGTATATTCTTAGGCGTTTAATATGGGGTGTTGAGTCCACTTCGTTGAGCAAGCAGTAGCTCTTGTCTATTACATATTTGATTTATGGAAAGGTATCTATGCTAATTTCAATCTCTGGTTTTATGCAGCACCCCAACTCACCTTTCCCCTTAAGCAAGCATAAGTTGGTTTTCTACATTTGAGACCCTATTCTGTTTTGTAATTCAGTTCCTGTGTAGCCAAGTTTACATTCCGTTTATTAGTGATACCTTATGATGTTTCTTTTTCTGTGTGACTTATTTTACTTAAAATCATCGTACCTGAATCCATTCATTATGCTGCTACTGGCCTGATGACATAGATTTCATTGCTGTGTGATATTGCATTGTACGTAAGTACCACAACTTCTTTATCCATTTTTCGCTTTCTGTGATATTGAACTTGTACCGTAAATGAGGTTCTTGTAAACATAGCCATCCCAAACTTTGGGGTGGCTGTGTCTTTTTGATTTTAATTTCCCTAATCTATAGGATCATAAGTGGAAGTGCCCTAGGCTCTGTTGCTTTGGTTTTTTAGATGTTTCAGGAAACACCATACACTTCTCCAGAGTGGCTGTTGGCAATTTACATGCCGCCCATCAGCATAACAAGGCTCCCAGTTCTCCATGGCCTGTCCTGACTTTCTGGATTTTACACTTTTTTCAGATGGCCCTTTTGACAGGGGGACAGTGAGACTTCATTGTAGTGCAAATTTCCTTTGCAAGCTTGCTTGGTTGGCCAAAAAGGGCGTATGCGTTTTTTCCTGAATATATTCAGGAAAAAACGCATACGCCCTTTTTGGCCAAGTGCATCATTGTGGACGTTCTGCCTCTTTTCCTATGCTTTACATGCAATTCCAGTCTACCTCCTGAAATCGGTTTCCTGCAATTCTGCCCCGCTTTCAAGTCCTCTTGGCAGCCTTACTTCAATATATTTTTGGACGATAGCTGTCATGTATAACTCTGCAGGTTTGTGAATTACAGGGACCCTGAGCTCATTTCTTCAACTCGATTTCTTGTGAGCTGGCCACAACACCGCAGGATTGCTTCAGGCCCTAGTGTGGTTCCGGCATGGCTCGCTGAGCCTTTGGTTAATTCCTCTTCCTGGTGGGAAATGAGAGTTAAATTTGCCCGTCCAGACACCTCCAGCTAGTCTCTCATTGGTTCTCCCTATTCCTGTTCATTTTCCGCAGAAATTGCACACTGGGCCAAACAAGAGGATAAAGGCGCTGACTCTCCAAGTGGGGAGAGTGTTAGTAAAGCGTCTGGAATGTTGCACCCGAGTACCAGGGGACGAAAACTGAGACACATTTGAAAACGTTTCCCGATCACATGGTGGATCATACTCTGGGTTCCACATGCATGTTTTAGCTGAAGGAAGAATCCCATAAACCTGGAGAGTTGAGACGCATGGAATGGGTACCATGCAATATGACTTCAAAGGGTCTGCATTAGCTCACTGAACCTCACCAATCCTATCACTGCTGCGTTTATGCCGCTGTACACACGCTGGATTCTCTTTCAGAGACATATAAATCCATAGGTTTTAAGATTCTTACTAGTCAGGTATATTCTTAGGCGTTTAATATGGGGTGTTGAGTCCACTTCGTTGAGCAAGCAGTAGCTCTTGTCTATTACATATTTGGCTTATGGAAAGGTATCTGTGCTAATTTCAATCTCTGGTTTTATGCAGCACCCCAACTCACCTTTCCCCTTAAGCAAGCATAAGTTGGTTTTCTACATTTGAGACCCTATTCTGTTTTGTAATTCAGTTCCTGTGTAGCCAAGTTTACATTCCGTGTATTAGTGATATCTTATGATGTTTCTTTTTCTGTGTGACTTATTTCACTTAGAATCATCGTACCTGAATCCACTCATTATGCTGCTACTGGCCTGATGACATAGATTTCATTGCTGAGTGGTATTGCATTGTACGTAAGTACCACAACTTCTTTATCCATTTTTCGCTTTCTGCAATATTGAACTTGTACCGTAAATGAGGTTCTTGTAAACAGAGCCGTCCCAAACTTTGGGGTGGCTGTGTCTTTTTGATTTTAATTTCCCTAATCTATAGGACCATAAGTGGAAGTGCCCTAGGCTCTGTTGCTTTGTTTTTTAGATGTTTCAGGAAACACCATACACTTCTCCAGAGTGGCTGTTGGCAATTTACATCCCGCCCATCAGCATAAGAAGGCTCCCAGTTCTCCATGGCCTGTGCTGCCTTTCTGGATTTTACACGTTTTTCAGATGGCCCTTTTGACCGGGGGGCAGTGAGACTTCATTGTAGTGCAGATTTCCTTTGCAAGCTTTCTTGGTTGGCCAAAAAGGGCGTATGCGTTTTTTCCTGAATATATTCAGGAATATATTCAGGAAAAAACGCATATGTCCTTTTTGGCCAAGTGCATCATTGTGGACGTTCTGCCTCTTTTCCTATGCTTTACATGCAATTCCAGTCTACCTCCTGAAATCGGTTTCCTGCAATTCTGCCCCGCTTTCAAGTCCTCTTGGCAGCCTTACTTCAATATATTTTTGGACGATCGCTGTCATTTAGAACACTGCAGGTTTGTGAATTACAGGGCCCCTGAGCTCCTTTCTTCAACTGGCTTTCTTGTGAGCTGGCCGCAACACCGCAGGATTGCTTCAGGCCCTAGTGTGGTTCTGGCATGGCTCGCTGAGCCTTTGGTTAATTCCTTTTCCTGGCGGGAAATGAGAGTTCAATTTACCCGTCCAGACACCTCCAGCTAGTCTCTCATTGGTTCTCCCTATTCCTGTTCATTTTCCGCAGAAATTGCAAACTGGGCCATACAGGAGGTTAAAGGCACTGACTCTCCAAGTGGGGAGAGTGTTAGTAAAGCGTCTGGAATGTTGCACCCGAGTACCAGGGGATGAAAAGTGAGACACATTTTAACACGTTTCCCAATCACACGGTGGATCATACTCTGGGTTCCACATGCATGTTTTAACTGAAGGAAGAATCCCTTAAACATGGAGAGTTGAGAACCATGGAATGGGTACCATGCCATATGACTTCAAAGGGTCTGCATTTGCTCACCGAACCTCACCAATCCTATCACTGCTGCGTTTATGCTGCTGTACACACGCTTGATTCTCTTTCGGAGACATATAAATCCATAGGTTTTAAGATTCTTACTAGTCAGGTATATTCTTAGGCTTTTAATATGGGGTGTTGAGTCCACTTCGTTGAGCAAGCAGTAGCTCTTGTCTATTACATATTTGGCTTATGGAAAGGTATCTGTGCTAATTTCAATCTCTGGTTTTATGCAACACCCAACTCACCTTTCCCCTTAAGCAAGCATAAGTTGGTTTTCCACATTTGAGACCCTATTCTGTTTTGTAATTCAGTTCCTGTGTAGCCAAGTTTACACTCCGTGTATTAGTGATACCTTATGATGTTTCTTTTTCTCTGTGACTTATTTCACTTACAATCATCGTACCTGAATCCACTCATTATGCTGCTACTGGCCTGATGACATAGATTTCATTGCTGAGTGATATTGCATTGTACGTAAGTACCACAACTTCTTTATCCATTTTTTGCTTTCTGCGATATTGAACTTGTACCGTAAACGAGGTTCTTGTAACCAGAGCCGTCCCAAACTTTGGGGTGGCTGTGTCTTTTTGATTTTAATTTCCCTAAGCTATAGGACCATAAGTGGAAGTGCCCTAGGCTCTGTTGCTTTGTTTTTTAGATGTTTCAGGAAACACCATACACTTCTCCAGAGTGGCTGTTGGCAATTTACATCCCGCCCATCAGCATAACAAGGCTCCCAGTTCTCCATGGCCTGTCCTGCCTTTCTGGATTTTACACTTTTTTCAGATGGCCCTTTTAACCGGGGGGCAGTGAGACTTCATTGTAGTGCAGATTTCCTTTGCAAGCTTGCTTGGTTGGCCAAAAAGCGCGTACGCGTTTTTTCCTAAATATATTCAGGATAAAACGCATACGCCCTTTTGGCCAAGTGCATCATTGTGGACGTTCTGCCTCTTTTCCTATGCTTTACATGCAATTCCAGTCTACCTCCTGAAATCGGTTTCCTGCAATTCTGCCCCGCTTTCAAGTCCTCTTGGCAGCCTTACTTCAATATATTTTTGGACGATAGCTGTCATTTATAACTCTGCAGGTTTGTGAATTACAGTGCCCCTGAGCTCCTTTCTTCAACTCGCTTTCTTGTGAGCTGGCCGCAACACCGCAGGATTGCTTCAGGCCGTAGTGTTGTTCCGGCATGGCAGGCTGAGCCTTTGGTTAATTCCTCTTCCTGGTGGGAAATGAGAGTTAAATTTGCCCTTCCAGACACCTCCAGCTAGTCTCTCATTGGTTCTCCCTATTCCTGTTCATTTTCGGCAGAATTTGCAAATTGGGCCAAATAGGAGGTTAAAGGCACTGACTCTCCAAGTGGGGAGAGTGTTAGTAAAGTGTCTGGAATGTTGCACCCGAGTACCAGGGGACGAAATCTGAGACACATTTGAACACGTTTCCCGATCACACGGTGGATCATACTCTGGGTTCCACATGCATGTTTTAGCTGAAGGAAGAATCCCTTAAACCTGGAGAGTTGAGACCCATGGAATGGGTACCATGCAATATGACTTCAAAGGGTCTGCATTTGCTCACCGAACCTCACCAATCCTATCACTGCTGCGTTTATGCCGCTGTACACATGCTGGATTCTCTTTCGTAGACATATCAATCCATAGGTTTTAAGATTCTTACTAGTCAGGTATATTTTTAGGCGTTTAATATGGGGTGTTGAGTCCACTTCGTTGAGCAAGCAGTAGCTCTTGTCTATTACATATTTGGCTTATGGAAAGGTATCTGTGCTAATTTCAATCTCTGGTTTTATGCAGCACCCCAACTCACCTTTCCCCTTAAGCAAGCATAAGTTGGTTTTCTACATTTGAGACCCTATTCTGTTTTGTAATTCAGTTCCTGTGTAGGCAAGTTTACATGCCGTGTATTAGTGATATCTTATGATGTTTCTTTTTCTGTGTGACTTATTTCACTTAGAATCATCGTACCTGAATCCACTCATTATGCTGCTACTGGCCTGATGACATAGATTTCATTGCTGAGTGATATTGCATTGTACGTAAGTACCACAACTTCTTTATCCATTTTTCGCTTTCTGCGATATTGAACTTGTACCGTAAACGAGGTTCTTGTAAACCGAGCTATTCCAAACTTTGGGGTGGCTGTGTCTTTTTGATTTAATTTCCCTAATCTATAGGACCATAAGTGGAAGTGCCCTAGGCTCTGTTGCTTTGGTTTTTAGATGTTTCAGGAAACACCATACACTTCTCCAGAGTGGCTGTTGCCAATTTACATCCCGCCCATCAGTCTAACTAGGCTCCCAGTTCTCCATGGCCTGTCCTGCCTTTCTGGATTTTACACTTTTTTCACATGGCCCTTTTGACCGGGGGGCAGTGAGACTTCATTGTAGTGCAGATTTCCTTTGCAATCTTGCTTGGTTGGCCAAAAAGGGCGTATGCGTTTTTTCCTGAATATATTCAGGAAAAAACGCATACGTACTTTTTGGCCAAGTGCATCATTGTGGACGTTCTGCCTCTTTTCCTATGCTTTACATGCAATTCCAGTCTACCTCCTGAAATCGGTTTCCTGCAATTCTGCCCCGCTTTCAAGTCCTCTTGGCAGACTTACTTCAATATATTTTTGGACGATAGCTGTCATTTATAATTCTGCAGGTTTGTGAATGACAGTGCCCCTGAGCTCCTTTCTTCAACTCGCTTTCTTGTGAGCTGGCCGCAACACCGCAGGATTGCTTCAGGCCCTAGTGTCGTTCCGGCATGGCTTGCTGAGCCTTTGGTTAATTCCTCTTCCTGGTGGGAAATGAGAGTAAAATTTGCCCGTCCAGACACCTCCAGCTAGTCTCTCATTGGTTCTCCCTATTCCTGTTCATTTTCCACAGAAATTGCAAACTGGGCCAAACAGGAGGTTAAAGGCACTGACTCTCCACGTGGGGAGAGTCTTAGTAAAGCGTCTGGAATGTTGCACCCGAGTACCAGGGGACGAAAACTGAGACACATTTGAACACGTTTCCCGATCACACGGTGGATCATACTCTGGGTTCCACATGCATGTTTTAGCTGAAGGAAGAATCCCTTAAACCTGGAGAGTTGAGACCCATGGAATGGGTACCATGCAATATGACTTCAAAGGGTCTGCATTTGGTCACCGAACTTCACCAATCCTATCACTGCTGCGTTTATGCCGCTGTACACACGCTTGATTCTCTTTCGTAGACATATCAATCCATAGGTTTTAAGATTCTTACTAGTCAGGTATATTCTTAGGCGTTTCATATGGGGTGTTGAGTCCACTTCGTTGAGCAAGCAGTAGCTCTTGTCTATTACATATTTGGCTTATGGAAAGGTATCTGTGCTAATTTCAATCTCTGGTTTTATGCAGCACCCCAACTCACCTTTCCCCTTAAGTAAGCATAAGTTGGTTTTCTACATTTGAGACCCTATTCTGTTTTGTAATTCAGTTCCTGTGTAGCAAAGTTTACATTCCGTGTATTAGTGATATCTTATGATGCTTCTTTTTCTGTGTGACTTATTTCACTTAGAATCATCGTACCTGAATCCACTCATTATGCTGCTACTGGCCTGATGACATAGATTTCATTGCTGAGTGATATTGCATTGTACGTAAGTACCACAACTTCTTTATCCATTTTTCGCTTTCTGCGATATTGAACTTGTACCGTAAACGAGGTTCTTGTAACCAGAGCCGTCCCAAACTTTGGGGTGGCTGTGTCTTTTTGATTTTAATTTCCCTAAGCTATAGGACCATAAGTGGAAGTGCCCTAGGCTCTGTTGCTTTGTTTTTTAGATGTTTCAGGAAACACCATACACTTCTCCAGAGTGGCTGTTGGCAATTTACATCACGCCCATCAGCATAACAAGGCTCCCAGTTCTCCATGGCCTGTCCTGCCTTTCTGGATTTTACACTTTTTTCAGATGGCCCTTTTGACCGGGGGGCAGTGAGACTTCATTGTAGTGCAGATTTCCTTTGCAAGCTTGCTTGGTTGGCCAAAAAGGGTGTATGCGTTTTTTCCTGAATATATTCAGGAAAAAACGCATACGCCCTTTTTGGCCAAGTGCATCATTGTGGACGTTCTGCCTCTTTTCCTATGCTTTACATGCAATTCCAGTCTACCTCCTGAAATCGGTTTCCTGCAATTCTGCCCCGCTTTCAAGTCCTCTTGGCAGCCTTACTTCAATATATTTTTGGACGATAGCTGTTATTTATAACTCTGCAGGTTTGTGAATGACAGTGCCCCTGAGCTCCTTTCTTCAACTCGCTTTCTTGTGAGCTGGCCGCAACACCGCAGGATTGCTTCAGGCCGTAGTGTCGTTCCGGCATGGCAGGCTGAGCCTTTGGTTAATTCCTCTTCCTGGTGGGCAATGAGAGTTAAATTTGCCCTTCCAGACACCTCCAGCTAGTCTCTCATTGCTCTCCCTATTCCTGTTCATTTTCGGCAGAATTTGCAAGTTGCGCCAAATAGGAGGTTAAAGGCACTGACTCTCCAAGTGGGGAGAGTGTTAGTAAAGTGTCTTGAATGTTGCACCCGAGTACCAGGGGACGAAATGTGAGACACATTTGAACACGTTTCCCGATCACACGGTGGATCATACTCTGGGTTCCACATGCATGTTTTAGCTGAAGGAAGAATCTCTTAAACCTGGAGAGTTGAGACCCATGGAATGGGTACCATGCAATATGACTTCAAAGGGTCTGCATTTGCTCACCGAACCTCACCAATCCTATCACTGCTGCGTTTATGCCGCTGTACACACGCTTGATTCTCTTTCGGAGACATATCAATCCATAGGTTTTAAGATTCTTACTAGTCAGGTATATTCTTAGGCGTTTAATATGGGGTGTTGAGTCCACTTCGTTGAGCAAGCAGTAGCTCTTGTCTATTACATATTTGGCTTATGGAAAGGTATCTGTGCTAGTTTCAATCTCTGGTTTTCTGCAGCACTCCAACTCACCTTTCCCCTTAAGCAAGCATAAGTTGGTTTTCTACATTTGAGACCCTATTCTGTTTTGTAATTCAGTTCCTGTGTAGCCAAGTTTACAATCCGTGTATTAGTGATATCTTATGATGTTTCTTTTTCTGTGTGACTTATTTCACTTAGAATCATCATACCTGAATCCACTCATTATGCTGCTACTGGCCTGATGACATAGATTTCATTGCTGAGTGATATTGCATTGTACGTAAGTACCAGAACTTCTTTATCCATTTTTCGCTTTCTGCGATATTGAACTTGAAACGTAAATGAGGTTCTTGTAAACAGAGCCGTTCCAAACTTTGGGGTGGCTGTGTCTTTTTGATTTTAATTTCACTAATCTATAGGACCAAAAATGGAAGTGCCCTAGGCTCTGTTGCTTTGTTTTTCAGATGTTTCAGGAAACACCATACACTTGTCCAGAGTGGCTGTTGGCAATTTACATCCCGCCCATCAGCATAATAAGGCTCCCAGTTCTCCATGGCCTGTCCTGCCTTTCTGGATTTTACACTTTTTTCAGATGGCCCTTTTGACTGGGGGGCAGTGAGACTTCATTGTAGTGCAGATTTCCTTTGCAAGCTTGCTTGGTTGGCCAAAAAGGGCGTAGGCGTTTTTTCCTGAATATATTCAGGAAAAAAAGAATACGCCCTTTTTGGCCAAGTGCATCATTGTGGACGTTCTGCCTCTTTTCCTATGCTTTACATGCAATTCCAGTCTACCTCCTGAAATCGGTTTCCTGCAATTCTGCCCCGCTTTCAAGTCCTCTTGGCAGCCTTACTTCAATATATTTTTGGACGATAGCTGTCATTTATAACTCTGCAGGTTTGTGAATTACAGTGCCCCTGAGCTCCTTTCTTCAACTCGCTTTCTTGTGAGCTGGCCGCAACACCGCAGGATTGCTTCAGGCCCTAGTGTGGTTCCGGCACGGCAGGCTGAGCCTTTGGTTAATTCCTCTTCCTGGTGGGAAATGAGAGTAAAATTTGCCCGTCCAGACACCTCCAGCTAGTCTCTCATTGGTTCTCCCTATTCCTGTTCATTTTCCGAAGAAATTGCAAACTGGGCCAAACAGGAGGTTAAAGGCACTGACTCTCCAAGTGGGGAGAGTGTTAGTAAAGCATCTGGAATGTTGCACCAGAGTACCAGGGGACAAAAACTGAGACACATTTGAACACGTTTCCCGATCACACGGTGGATCATCCTCTGGGTTCCACATGCATGTTTTAGCTGAAGGAAGAATCCCTTAAACGAGGAGAGTTGAGAACCATGGAATGGGTACCATGCAATATGACTTCAAAGGGTCTGCATTTGCTCACCGAACCTCACCAATCCTATCACTGCTGCGTTTATGCCGCTGTACACACGCTTGATTCTCTTTCGTAGACATATCAATCCATAGGTTTTAAGATTCTTACTAGTCAGGTATATTTTTAGGCGTTTAATATGGGATGTAGAGTCCACTTCGTTGAGCAAGCAGTAGCTCTTGTCTATTACATATTTGGCTTATGGAAAGGTATCTGTGCTAATTTCAATCTCTGGTTTTATGCAGCACCCCAACTCACCTTTCCCCTTAAGCAAGCATAAGTTGGTTTTCTACATTTGAGACCCTATTCTGCTTTGTAATTCAGTTCCTGTGTAGGCAAGTTTACATTCCGTGTATTAGTGATATCTTATGATGTTTCTTTTTCTGTGTGACTTATTTCACTTAGAATCATCGTACCTGAATCCACTCATTATGCTGCTACTGGCCTGATGACATAGATTTCATTGCTGAGTGATATTGCATTGTACGTAAGTACCACAACTTCTTTATCCATTTTTCGCTTTCTGCGATATTGAACTTGTACCGTAACCGAGGTTCTTGTAAACAGAGCCGTCCCAAACTTTGGGGTGGCTGTGTCTTTTTGATTTTAATTTCCCTAATCTATAGGACCATAAGTGGAAGTGCCCTAGGCTCTGTTGCTTTGTTTTTTAGATGTTTCAGGAAACACCATACACTTCTCCAGAGTGGCTGTTGGCAATTTACATCACGCCCATCAGCCTAAGTAGGCTCCCAGTTCTCCATGGTCTGTCCTGCCTTTCTGGATTTTACACGTTTTTCAGATGGCCCTTTTGACCGGGGGGCAGTGAGACTTCATTGTAGTGCAGATTTCCTTTGCAAGCTTGCTTGGTTGGCCAAAAAGTGCGTATGCGTTTTTTCCTGAACATATTCAGGAAAAAAAGAATACGCCCTTTTTGGCCAAGTGCATCATTGTGGATGTTCTGCCTCTTTTCCTATGCTTTACATGCAATTCCAGTCTACCTCCGGAAATCGGTTTCCTGCAATTCTGCCCCGCTTTCAAGTCCTCTTGGCAGCCTTACTTCAATATATTTTTGGACGATAGCTGTCATTTATAACTCTGCAGGTTTGTGAATTACAGTGCCCCTGAGCTCCTTTCTTCAACTCGCTTTCTTGTGAGCTGGCCGCAACACCGCAGGATTGCTTCAGGCCCTAGTGTGATTTCGGCATGGCTCGCTGAGCCTTTGGTTAATTTCTCTTCCTGGTGGGAAATGAGAGTTAAATTTGCCCATCCAGACAGCTCGGGCTACTCTCTCATTGGTTCTCCCTATTCCTGTACATTTTCCGCAGAAATTGCAAACTGGGCCAAACAGGACGTTAAAGGCACTGACTCTCCAAGTGGGGAGAGTGTTAGTAAAGCGTCTGGAATGTTGTACCCGAGTACCAGGGGACGAAAACTGAGACACATTTGAACACGTTTCCCGATCACACGGTGGATCATACTCTGGGTTCCACATGCATGTTTTAGCTGAAGGAAGAATCCCTTAAACCTGGAGAGTTGAGACCCATGGAATGGGTACCATGCAATATGACTTCAAAGGATCTGCATTTGGTCACCGAACTTCACCAATCCTATCACTGCTGCGTTTATGCCGCTATACACACGCTTGATTCTCTTTCGGAGACATATAAATCCATAGGTTGTAAGATTCTTACTAGTCAGGTATATTCTTAGGCGTTTAATATGGGGTGTTGAGTCCACTTCGTTGAGCAAGCAGTAGCTCTTGTCTATTACATATTTGGCTTATGGAAAGGTATCTGTGCTAATTTCAATCTCTGGTTTTATGCAGCACCCCAACTCACCTTTCCCCTTAAATAAGCATAAGTTGGTTTTCTACATTTGAGACCCTATTCTGTTTTGTAATTCAGTTCCTGTGTAGGCAAGTTTACATTCCGTGTTTTAGTGATATCTTATGATGTTTCTTTTTCTGTGTGACTTATTTCACTTAGAATCATCGTACCTGAATCCACTCATTATGCTGCTACTGGTCTGATGACATAGATTTCATTGCTGAGTGATATTGCATTGTACGTAAGTACCACAACTTCTTTATCCATTTTTCGCTTTCTGCCATATTGAACTTGTACCGTAAACGAGGTTCTTGTAAACATAGCCGTCCCAAACTTTGGGGTGGCTGTGTCTTTTTGATTTTAATATCCCTAAGCTATAGGACCATAAGTGGAAGTGCCCTAGGCTCTGTTGCTTTGTTTTTTAGATGTTTCAGGAAACACCATACACTTCTCCAGAGTGGCTGTTGGCAATTTACATCCCACCCATCAGCCTAAGTAGGCTCCCAGTTCTCCATGGTCTGTCCTGCCTTTCTGGATTTTACACGTTTTTCAGATGGCCCTTTTGACCGGGGGGCAGTGAGACTTCATTGTAGTGCAGATTTCCTTTGCAAGCTTGCTTGGTTGGCCAAAAAGGGCGTATGCGTTTTTTCCTGAACATATTCAGGAAAAAAAGAATACGCCCTTTTTGGCCAAGTGCATCATTTTGGATGTTCTGCCTCTTTTCCTATGCTTTACATGCAATTCCAGTCTACCTCCGGAAATCGGTTTCCTGCAATTCTGCCCTGCTTTCAAGTCCTCTTGGCAGCCTTACTTCAATATATTTTTGGACGATAGCTGTCATTTATAACTCTGCAGGTTTGTGAATTACAGTGCCCATGAGCTCCTTTCTTCAACTCGCTTTCTTGTGAGCTGGCCGCAACACCGCAGGATTGCTTCAGGCCCTAGTGTGATTTCGGCATGGCTCGCTGAGCCTTTGGTTAATTTCTCTTCCTGGTGGGAAATGAGAGTTAAATTTGCCCGTCCAGACAGCTCGGGCTACTCTCTCATTGGTTCTCCCTATTCCTGTACATTTTCCGCAGAAATTGCAAACTGGGCCAAACAGGACGTTAAAGGCACTGACTCTCCAAGTGGGGAGAGTGTTAGTAAAGCGTCTGGAATGTTGTACCCGAGTACCAGGGGACGAAAACTGAGACACATTTGAACACGTTTCCCGATCACACGGTGGATCATACTCTGGGTTCCACATGCATGTTTTAGCTGAAGGAAGAATCCCTTAAACCTGGAGAGTTGAGACCCATGGAATGGGTACCATGCAATATGACTTCAAAGGATCTGCATTTGGTCACCGAACTTCACCAATCCTATCACTGCTGCGTTTATGCCGCTATACACACGCTTGATTCTCTTTCGGAGACATATAAATCCATAGGTTGTAAGATTCTTACTAGTCAGGTATATTCTTAGGCGTTTAATATGGGGTGTTGAGTCCACTTCGTTGAGCAAGCAGTAGCTCTTGTCTATTACATATTTGGCTTATGGAAAGGTATCTGTGCTAATTTCAATCTCTGGTTTTATGCAGCACCCCAACTCACCTTTCCCCTTAAATAAGCATAAGTTGGTTTTCTACATTTGAGACCCTATTCTGTTTTGTAATTCAGTTCCTGTGTAGGCAAGTTTACATTCCGTGTTTTAGTGATATCTTATGATGTTTCTTTTTCTGTGTGACTTATTTCACTTAGAATCATCGTACCTGAATCCACTCATTATGCTGCTACTGGCCTGATGACATAGATTTCATTGCTGAGTGATATTGCATTGTACGTAAGTACCACAACTTCTTTATCCATTTTTCGCTTTCTGCCATATTGAACTTGTACCGTAAACGAGGTTCTTGTAAACATAGCCGTCCCAAACTTTGGGGTGGCTGTGTCTTTTTGATTTTAATATCCCTAAGCTATAGGACCATAAGTGGAAGTGCCCTAGGCTCTGTTGCTTTGTTTTTTAGATGTTTCAGGAAACACCATACACTTCTCCAGAGTGGCTGTTGGCAATTTACATCCCACCCATCAGCCTAAGTAGGCTCCCAGTTCTCCATGGTCTGTCCTGCCTTTCTGGATTTTACACGTTTTTCAGATGGCCCTTTTGACCGGGGGGCAGTGAGACTTCATTGTAGTGCAGATTTCCTTTGCAAGCTTGCTTGGTTGGCCAAAAAGGGCGTATGCGTTTTTTCCTGAACATATTCAGGAAAAAAAGAATACGCCCTTTTTGGCCAAGTGCATCATTTTGGATGTTCTGCCTCTTTTCCTATGCTTTACATGCAATTCCAGTCTACCTCCGGAAATCGGTTTCCTGCAATTCTGCCCTGCTTTCAAGTCCTCTTGGCAGCCTTACTTCAATATATTTTTGGACGATAGCTGTCATTTATAACTCTGCAGGTTTGTGAATTACAGTGCCCATGAGCTCCTTTCTTCAACTCGCTTTCTTGTGAGCTGGCCGCAACACCGCAGGATTGCTTCAGGCCCTAGTGTGATTTCGGCATGGCTCGCTGAGCCTTTGGTTAATTTCTCTTCCTGGTGGGAAATGAGAGTTAAATTTGCCCGTCCAGACAGCTCGGGCTACTCTCTCATTGGTTCTCCCTATTCCTGTACATTTTCCGCAGAAATTGCAAACTGGGCCAAACAGGACGTTAAAGGCACTGACTCTCCAAGTGGGGAGAGTGTTAGTAAAGCGTCTGGAATGTTGTACCCGAGTACCAGGGGACGAAAACTGAGACACATTTGAACACGTTTCCCGATCACACGGTGGATCATACTCTGGGTTCCACATGCATGTTTTAGCTGAAGGAAGAATCCCTTAAACCTGGAGAGTTGAGAGCCATGGAATGGGTACCATGCAATATGACTTCAAAGGGTCTGCATTTGGTCACCGAACTTCACCAATCCTATCACTGCTGCGTTTATGCCGCTATACACACGCTTGATTCTCTTTCTGAGACATATAAATCCATAGGTTGTAAGATTCTTACTAGTCAGGTATATTCTTAGGCGTTTAATATGGGGTGTTGAGTCCACTTCGTTGAGCAAGCAGTAGCTCTTGTCTATTACATATTTGGCTTATGGAAAGGTATCTGTGCTAATTTCAATCTCTGGTTTTATGCAGCACCCCAACTCACCTTTCCCCTTAAATAAGCATAAGTTGGTTTTCTACATTTGAGACCCTATTCTGTTTTGTAATTCAGTTCCTGTGTAGGCAAGTTTACATTCCGTGTATTAGTGATATCTTATGATGTTTCTTTTTCTGTGTGACTTATTTCACTTAGAATCATCGTACCTGAATCCACTCATTATGCTGCTACTGGCCTGATGACATAGATTTCATTGCTGAGTGATATTGCATTGTGCGTAAGTACCACAACTTCTTTATCCATTTTTCGCTTTCTGCCATATTGAACTTGTACTGTAAACGAGGTTCTTGTAAACATAGCCGTCCCAAACTTTGGGGTGGCTGTGTCTTTTTGATTTTAATTTCCCTAAGCTATAGGACCATAAGTGGAAGTGCCCTAGGCTCTGTTGCTTTGTTTTTTAGATGTTTCAGGAAACACCATACACTTCTCCAGAGTGGCTGTTGGCAATTTACATCCCGCCCATCAGCATAACAAGGCTCCCAGTTCTCCATGGCCTGTCCTGCCTTTCTGGATTTTACACTTTTTTCAGATGGCCCTTTTGACCAGGGGGCAGTGAGACTTCATTGTAGTGCAGATTTCCTTTGCAAGCTTGCTTGGTTGGCCAAAAAGGGCGTATGCGTTTTTTCCTGAATATATTCAGGAAAAAACGCATACGCCCTTTTTGGCCAAGTGCATCATTGTGGACGTTCTGCCTCTTTTCCTATGCTTTACATGCAATTCCAGTCTACCTCCTGAAATCGGTTTCCTACAATTCTGCCCCGCTTTCAAGTCCTCTTGGCAGCCTTACTTCAATATATTTTTGGACGATAGCTGTCATTTAGAACTCTGCAGGTGTGTGAATTACAGGGCCCCTGAGCTCCTTTCTTCAACTCGCTTTCTTGTGAGCTGGCCGCAACACTGCAGGATTGCTTCAGGCCGTAGTGTCGTTCCGGCACGGCAGGCTGTGCCTTTGGTTAATTCCTCTTCCTGGTGGGAAATGAGAGTTAAATTTGCCCGTCCAGACACCTCCAGCTAGTCTCTCATTGGTTCTCCCTATACCTGTTCATTTTCGGCAGAATTTGCAAGTTGCGCCAAATAGGAGGTTAAAGGCACTGACTCTCCAAGTGGGGAGAGTGTTAGTAAAGTGTCTGGAATGTTGCACCCGAGTACCAGGGGACGAAATCTGAGACACATTTGAACACGTTTCCCGATCACACGGTGGATCATACTCTGGGTTCCACATGCATGTTTTAGCTGAAGGAAGAATCCCTTAAACCTGGAGAGTTGAGACCCATGGAATGGGTACCATGCAATATGACTTCCAAGGGTCTGCATTTGCTCACCGAACCTCACCAATCCTATCACTGCTGCGTTTATGCCGCTGTACACACGCTTGATTCTCTTTCGGAGACATATCAATACATAGGTTTTAAGATTCTTACTAGTCAGGTATATTCTTAGGCGTTTAATATGGGGTGTTGAGTCCACTTCGTTGAGCAAGCAGTAGCTCTTGTCTATTACATATTTGGCTTATGGAAAGGTATCTGTGCTAATTTCAATCTCTGGTTTTCTGCAGCACTCCAACTCACCTTTCCCCTTAAGCAAGCATAAGTTGGTTTTCTACATTTGAGACCCTATTCTGTTTTGTAATTCAGTTCCTGTGTAGCCAAGTTTACAATCCGTGTATTAGTGATATCTTATGATGTTTCTTTTTCTGTGTGACTTATTTCACTTAGAATCATCATACCTGAATCCACTCATTATGCTGCTACTGGCCTGATGACATAGATTTCATTGCTGAGTGATATTGCATTGTACGTAAGTACCAGAACTTCTTTATCCATTTTTCGCTTTCTGCGATATTGAACGTGAACCGTAAATGAGGTTCTTGTAAACAGAGCCGTTCCAAACTTTGGGGTGGCTGTGTCTTTTTGATTTTAATTTCCCTAATCTATAGGACCAAAAATGGAAGTGCCCTAGGCTCTGTTGCTTTGTTTTTCAGATGTTTCAGGAAACACCATACACTTGTCCAGAGTGGCTGTTGGCAATTTACATCCCGCCCATCAGCATAATAAGGCTCCCAGTTCTCCATGGCCTGTCCTGCCTTTCTGGATTTTACACTTTTTTCAGATGGCCCTTTTGACCGGGGGGCAGTGAGACTTCATTGTAGTGCAGATTTCCTTTGCAAGCTTGCTTGGTTGGCCAAAAAGGGCGTATGCGTTTTTTCCTGAATATATTCAGGAAAAAAAGAATACGCCCTTTTTGGCCAAGTGCATCATTGTGGACGTTCTGCCTCTTTTCCTATGCTTTACATGCAATTCCAGTCTACCTCCTGAAATCGGTTTCCTGCAATTCTGCCCCGCTTTCAAGTCCTCTTGGCAGCCTTACTTCAATATATTTTTGGACGATAGCTGTCATTTATAACTCTGCAGGTTTGTGAATTACAGTGCCCCTGAGCTCCTTTCTTCAACTCGCTTTCTTGTGAGCTGGCCGCAACACCGCAGGATTGCTTCAGGCCCTAGTGTGGTTCCGGCACGGCAGGCTGAGCCTTTGGTTAACTCCTCTTCCTGGTGGGAAATGAGAGTAAAATTTGCCCTTCCAGACACCTCCAGCTAGTCTCTCATTGGTTCTCCCTATTCCTGTTCATTTTCCGAAGAAATTACAAACTGGGCCAAACAGGAGGTTAAAGGCACTGACTCTCCAAGTGGGGAGAGTGTTAGTAAAGCATCTGGAATGTTGCACCCGAGTACCAGGGGACGAAAACTGAGACACATTTGAACACGTTTCCCGATCACACGGTGGATCATCCTCTGGGTTCCACATGCATGTTTTAGCTGAAGGAAGAATCCCTTAAACCTGGAGAGTTGAGAACCATGGAATGGGTACCATGCAGTATGACTTCAAAGGGTCTGCATTTGCTCACCGAACCTCACCAATCCTATCACTGTTGCATTTATGCCGCTGTACACACGCTTGATTCTCTTTCGTAGACATATCAAGCCATAGGTTTTAAGATTCTTACTAGTCAGGTATATTTTTAGGCGTTTAATATGGGGTGTAGAGTCCACTTCGTTGAGCAAGCAGTAGCTCTTGTCTATTACATATTTGGCTTATGGAAAGGTATCTGTGCTAATTTCAATCTCTGGTTTTATGCAGCACCCCAACTCACCTTTCCCCTTAAGCAAGCATAAGTTGGTTTTCTACATTTGAGACCCTATTCTGTTTTGTAATTCAGTTCCTGTGTAGGCAAGTTTACATTCCGTGTATTAGTGATATCTTATGATGTTTCTTTTTCTGTGTGACTTATTTCACTTAGAATCATCGTACCTGAATCCACTCATTATGCTGCTACTGGCCTGATGACATAGATTTCATTGCTGAGTGATATTGCATTGTACGTAAGTACCACAACTTTTTTATCCATTTTTCGCTTTCTGCGATATTGAACTTGTACCGTAACCGAGGTTCTTGTAAACAGAGCCGTCCCAAAATTTGGGGTGGCTGTGTCTTTTTGATTTTAATTTCCCTAATCTATAGGACCATAAGTGGAAGTGCCCTAGGCTCTGTTGCTTTGTTTTTTAGATGTTTCAGGAAACACCATACACTTCTCCAGAGTGGCTGTTGGCAATTTACATCCCGCCCATCAGCCTAAGTAGGCTCCCAGTTCTCCATGGTCTGTCCTGCCTTTCTGGATTTTACACGTTTTTCAGATGGCCCTTTTGACCGGGGGGCAGTGAGACTTCATTGTAGTGCAGATTTCCTTTGCAAGCTTGCTTGGTTGGCCAAAAAGGGCGTATGCGTTTTTTCCTGAACATATTCAGGAAAAAAAGAATACGCCCTTTTTGGCCAAGTGCATCATTGTGGATGTTCTGCCTCTTTTCCTATGCTTTACATGCAATTCCAGTCTACCTCCGGAAATCGGTTTCCTGCAATTCTGCCCCGCTTTCAAGTCCTCTTGGCAGCCTTACTTCAATATATTTTTGGACGATAGCTGTCATTTATAACTCTGCAGGTTTGTGAATTACAGTGCCCCTGAGCTCCTTTCTTCAACTCGCTTTCTTCTGAGCTGGCCGCAACACCGCAGGATTGCTTCAGGCCCTAGTGTGATTTCGGCATGGCTCGCTGAGCCTTTGGTTAATTTCTCTTCCTGGTGGGAAATGAGAGTTAAATTTGCCCGTCCAGACAGCTCGGGCTACTCTCTCATTGGTTCTCCCTATTCCTGTACATTTTCCGCAGAAATTGCAAACTGGGCCAAACAGGACGTTAAAGGCACTGACTCTCCAAGTGGGGAGAGTGTTAGTAAAGCGTCTGGAATGTTGTACCCGAGTACCAGGGGACGAAAACTGAGACACATTTGAACACGTTTCCTGATCACACGGTGGATCATACTCTGGGTTCCACATGCATGTTTTAGCTGAAGGAAGAATCCCTTATACCTGGAGAGTTGAGAACCATGGAATGGGTACATTGCAATATGACTTCAAAGGGTCTGCATTTGCTCACCGAACCTCACCAATCCTATCACTGCTGTGTTTATGCCGCTGTAAACACGCTTGATTCTCTTTCTGAGACATATAAATCCATAGGTTTTAAGATTCTTACTAGTCAGGTATATTCTTAGGCGTTGAATATGTGGTGTTGAGTCCACTTCGTTGAGCAAGCAGTAGCTCTTGTCTATTACATATTTGGCTTATGGAAAGGTATCTGTGCTAATTTCAATCTCTGCTTTTATGCAGCACCCCAACTCACCTTTCCCCTTAAGCAAGCATAAGTTGGTTTTCTACATTTGAGACCCTATTCTGTTTTGTAATTCAGTTCCTGTGTAGGCAAGTTTACATTCCGTGTATTAGTGATATCTTATGATGTTTCTTTTTCTGTGTGACTTATTTCACTTAGAATCATCGTACCTGAATGCACTCATTATGCTGCTACTGGCCTGATGACATAGATTTCATTGCTGAGTGATATTGCATTGTACGTAAGTACCACAACTTCTTTATCCATTTTTCGCTTTCTGCGATATTGAACTTGTACCGTAAACGAGGTTCTTGTAACCAGAGCCGTCCCAAACTTTGGGGTGGCTGTGTCTTTTTGATTTTAATTTCCCTAATCTATAGGACCATAAGTGGAAGTGCCCTAGGCTCTGTTGCTTTGTTTTTTAGATGTTTCAGGAAACACCATACACTTCTCCAGAGTGGCTGTTGGCAATTTACATCCCGCCCTTCAGTCTAACTAGGCTCCCAGTTCTCCATGGCCTGTCCTGCCTTTCTGGATTTTACACTTTTTTCAGATGGCCCTTTTGACCGGGGGGCAGTGAGACTTCATTGTAGTGCAGATTTCCTTTGCAAGCTTGCTTGGTTGGCCAAAAAGGGCGTATGCGTTTTTTCCTGAATATATTCAGGAAAAAACGCATATGTCCTTTTTGGCCAAGTGCATCATTGTGGACGTTCTGCCTCTTTTCCTATGCTTTACATGCAATTCCAGTCTACCTCCTGAAATCGGTTTCCTGCAATTCTGCCCCACTTTCAAGTCCTCTTGGCAGCCTTACTTCAATATATTTTTGGACGATAGCTGTCATTTATAACTCTGCAGGTTTGTGAATTACAGTGCCCCTGAGCTCCTTTCTTCAACTCGCTTTCTTGTGAGCTGGCCGCATCACCGCAGGATTGCTTCAGGCCTAGTGTAGATTCGGCATGGCTCGCTGAGCCTTTGGTTAATTCCTCTTCCTGGTGGGAAATGAGAGTTAAATTTGCCCGTCCAGACACCTCCAGCTAGTCTGTCATTGGTTCTCCCTATTCCTGTTAATTTTCCACAGAAATTGCAAACTGGGCCAAACAGGAGGATAAAGGCACTGACTCTCCAAGTGGGGAGAGTGTTAGTAAAGCGTCTGGAATGTTGCACCCGAGTACCAGGGGACGAAAACTGAGACACATTTGAAAACGTTTCCCGATCACATGGTGGATCATACTCTGGGTTCCACATGCATGTTTTAGCTGAAGGAAGAATCCCATAAACCTGGAGAGTTGAGACGCATGGAATGGGTACCATGCAATATGACTTCAAAGGGTCTGCATTTGCTCACTGAACCTCACCAATCCTATCACTGCTGCGTTTATGCCGCTGTACACACGCTGGATTCTCTTTCAGAGACATATAAATCCATAGGTTTTAAGATTCTTACTAGTCAGGTATATTCTTAGGCGTTTAATATGGGGTGTTGAGTCCACTTCGTTGAGCAAGCAGTAGCTCTTGTCTATTACATATTTGGCTTATGGAAAGGTATCTGTGCTAATTTCAATCTCTGGTTTTATGCAGCACCCCAACTCACCTTTCCCCTTAAGCAAGCATAAGTTGGTTTTCTACATTTGAGACCCTATTCTGTTTTGTAATTCAGTTCCTGTGTAGCCAAGTTTACATTCCGTGTATTAGTGATATCTTATGATGTTTCTTTTTCTGTGTGACTTATTTCACTTAGAATCATCGTACCTGAATCCACTCATTATGCTGCTACTGGCCTGAAGACATAGATTTCATTGCTGAGTGGTATTGCATTGTACGTAAGTACCACAACTTCTTTATCCATTTTTCGCTTTCTGCAATATTGAACTTGTACCGTAAATGAGGTTCTTGTAAACAGAGCCGTCCCAAACTTTGGGGTGGCTGTGTCTTTTTGATTTTAATTTCCCTAATCTATAGGACCATAAGTGGAAGTGCCCTAGGCTCTGTTGCTTTGTTTTTTAGATGTTTCAGGAAACACCATACACTTCTCCAGAGTGGCTGTTGGCAATTTACATCCCGCCCATCAGCATAAGAAGGCTCCCAGTTCTCCATGGCCTGTGCTGCCTTTCTGGATTTTACACGTTTTTCAGATGGCCCTTTTGACCGGGGGGCAGTGAGACTTCATTGTAGTGCAGATTTCCTTTGCAAGCTTTCTTGGTTGGCCAAAAAGGGCGTATGCGTTTTTTCCTGAATATATTCAGGAATATATTCAGGAAAAAACGCATATGTCCTTTTTGGCCAAGTGCATCATTGTGGACGTTCTGCCTCTTTTCCTATGCTTTACATGCAATTCCAGTCTACCTCCTGAAATCGGTTTCCTGCAATTCTGCCCCGCTTTCAAGTCCTCTTGGCAGCCTTACTTCAATATATTTTTGGACGATCGCTGTCATTTAGAACACTGCAGGTTTGTGAATTACAGGGCCCCTGAGCTCCTTTCTTCAACTGGCTTTCTTGTGAGCTGGCCGCAACACCGCAGGATTGCTTCAGGCCCTAGTGTGGTTCTGGCATGGCTCGCTGAGCCTTTGGTTAATTCCTTTTCCTGGCGGGAAATGAGAGTTCAATTTACCCGTCCAGACACCTCCAGCTAGTCTCTCATTGGTTCTCCCTATTCCTGTTCATTTTCCGCAGAAATTGCAAACTGGGCCATACAGGAGGTTAAAGGCACTGACTCTCCAAGTGGGGAGAGTGTTAGTAAAGCGTCTGGAATGTTGCACCCGAGTACCAGGGGATGAAAACTGAGACACATTTTAACACGTTTCCCAATCACACGGTGGATCATACTCTGGGTTCCACATGCATGTTTTAACTGAAGGAAGAATCCCTTAAACATGGAGAGTTGAGAACCATGGAATGGGTACCATGCCATATGACTTCAAAGGGTCTGCATTTGCTCACCGAACCTCACCAATCCTATCACTGCTGCGTTTATGCTGCTGTACACACGCTTGATTCTCTTTCGGAGACATATAAATCCATAGGTTTTAAGATTCTTACTAGTCAGGTATATTCTTAGGCTTTTAATATGGGGTGTTGAGTCCACTTCGTTGAGCAAGCAGTAGCTCTTGTCTATTACATATTTGGCTTATGGAAAGGTATCTGTGCTAATTTCAATCTCTGGTTTTATGCAACACCCAACTCACCTTTCCCCTTAAGCAAGCATAAGTTGGTTTTCCACATTTGAGACCCTATTCTGTTTTGTAATTCAGTTCCTGTGTAGCCAAGTTTACACTCCGTGTATTAGTGATACCTTATGATGTTTCTTTTTCTCTGTGACTTATTTCACTTAGAATCATCGTACCTGAATCCACTCATTATGCTGCTACTGGCCTGATGACATAGATTTCATTGCTGAGTGATATTGCATTGTACGTAAGTACCACAACTTCTTTATCCATTTTTCGCTTTCTGCGATATTGAACTTGTACCGTAAACGAGGTTCTTGTAACCAGAGCCGTCCCAAACTTTGGGGTGGCTGTGTCTTTTTGATTTTAATTTCCCTAAGCTATAGGACCATAAGTGGAAGTGCCCTAGGCTCTGTTGCTTTGTTTTTTAGATGTTTCAGGAAACACCATACACTTCTCCAGAGTGGCTGTTGGCAATTTACATCCCGCCCATCAGCATAACAAGGCTCCCAGTTCTCCATGGCCTGTCCTGCCTTTCTGGATTTTACACTTTTTTCAGATGGCCCTTTTAACCGGGGGGCAGTGAGACTTCATTGTAGTGCAGATTTCCTTTGCAAGCTTGCTTGGTTGGCCAAAAAGCGCGTACGCGTTTTTTCCTAAATATATTCAGGATAAAACGCATACGCCCTTTTGGCCAAGTGCATCATTGTGGACGTTCTGCCTCTTTTCCTATGCTTTACATGCAATTCCAGTCTACCTCCTGAAATCGGTTTCCTGCAATTCTGCCCCGCTTTCAAGTCCTCTTGGCAGCCTTACTTCAATATATTTTTGGACGATAGCTGTCATTTATAACTCTGCAGGTTTGTGAATTACAGTGCCCCTGAGCTCCTTTCTTCAACTCGCTTTCTTGTGAGCTGGCCGCAACACCGCAGGATTGCTTCAGGCTGTAGTGTTGTTCCGGCATGGCAGGCTGAGCCTTTGGTTAATTCCTCTTCCTGGTGGGAAATGAGAGTTAAATTTGCCCTTCCAGACACCTCCAGCTAGTCTCTCATTGGTTCTCCCTATTCCTGTTCATTTTCGGCAGAATTTGCAAATTGGGCCAAATAGGAGGTTAAAGGCACTGACTCTCCAAGTGGGGAGAGTGTTAGTAAAGTGTCTGGAATGTTGCACCCGAGTACCAGGGGACGAAATCTGAGACACATTTGAACACGTTTCCCGATCACACGGTGGATCATACTCTGGGTTCCACATGCATGTTTTAGCTGAAGGAAGAATCCCTTAAACCTGGAGAGTTGAGACCCATGGAATGGGTACCATGCAATATGACTTCAAAGGGTCTGCATTTGCTCACCGAACCTCACCAATCCTATCACTGCTGCGTTTATGCCGCTGTACACATGCTGGATTCTCTTTCGTAGACATATCAATCCATAGGTTTTAAGATTCTTACTAGTCAGGTATATTTTTAGGCGTTTAATATGGGGTGTTGAGTCCACTTCGTTGAGCAAGCAGTAGCTCTTGTCTATTACATATTTGGCTTATGGAAAGGTATCTGTGCTAATTTCAATCTCTGGTTTTATGCAGCACCCCAACTCACCTTTCCCCTTAAGCAAGCATAAGTTGGTTTTCTACATTTGAGACCCTATTCTGTTTTGTAATTCAGTTCCTGTGTAGGCAAGTTTACATGCCGTGTATTAGTGATATCTTATGATGTTTCTTTTTCTGTGTGACTTATTTCACTTAGAATCATCGTACCTGAATCCACTCATTATGCTGCTACTGGCCTGATGACATAGATTTCATTGCTGAGTGATATTGCATTGTACGTAAGTACCACAACTTCTTTATCCATTTTTCGCTTTCTGTGATATTGAACTTGTACCGTAAACGAGGTTCTTGTAAACCGAGCTATTCCAAACTTTGGGGTGGCTGTGTCTTTTTGATTTAATTTCCCTAATCTATAGGACCATAAGTGGAAGTGCCCTAGGCTCTGTTGCTTTGGTTTTTAGATGTTTCAGGAAACACCATACACTTCTCCAGAGTGGCTGTTGCCAATTTACATCCCGCCCATCAGTCTAACTAGGCTCCCAGTTCTCCATGGCCTGTCCTGCCTTTCTGGATTTTACACTTTTTTCACATGGCCCTTTTGACCGGGGGGCAGTGAGACTTCATTGTAGTGCAGATTTCCTTTGCAATCTTGCTTGGTTGGCCAAAAAGGGCGTATGCGTTTTTTCCTGAATATATTCAGGAAAAAACGCATACGTACTTTTTGGCCAAGTGCATCATTGTGGACGTTCTGCCTCTTTTCCTATGCTTTACATGCAATTCCAGTCTACCTCCTGAAATCGGTTTCCTGCAATTCTGCCCCGCTTTCAAGTCCTCTTGGCAGACTTACTTCAATATATTTTTGGACGATAGCTGTCATTTATAATTCTGCAGGTTTGTGAATGACAGTGCCCCTGAGCTCCTTTCTTCAACTCGCTTTCTTGTGAGCTGGCCGCAACACCGCAGGATTGCTTCAGGCCCTAGTGTCGTTCCGGCATGGCTTGCTGAGCCTTTGGTTAATTCCTCTTCCTGGTGGGAAATGAGAGTAAAATTTGCCCGTCCAGACACCTCCAGCTAGTCTCTCATTGGTTCTCCCTATTCCTGTTCATTTTCCACAGAAATTGCAAACTGGGCCAAACAGGAGGTTAAAGGCACTGACTCTCCACGTGGGGAGAGTCTTAGTAAAGCGTCTGGAATGTTGCACCCGAGTACCAGGGGACGAAAACTGAGACACATTTGAACACGTTTCCCGATCACACGGTGGATCATACTCTGGGTTCCACATGCATGTTTTAGCTGAAGGAAGAATCCCTTAAACCTGGAGAGTTGAGACCCATGGAATGGGTACCATGCAATATGACTTCAAAGGGTCTGCATTTGGTCACCGAACTTCACCAATCCTATCACTGCTGCGTTTATGCCGCTGTACACACGCTTGATTCTCTTTCGTAGACATATCAATCCATAGGTTTTAAGATTCTTACTAGTCAGGTATATTCTTAGGCGTTTCATATGGGGTGTTGAGTCCACTTCGTTGAGCAAGCAGTAGCTCTTGTCTATTACATATTTGGCTTATGGAAAGGTATCTGTGCTAATTTCAATCTCTGGTTTTATGCAGCACCCCAACTCACCTTTCCCCTTAAGTAAGCATAAGTTGGTTTTCTACATTTGAGACCCTATTCTGTTTTGTAATTCAGTTCCTGTGTAGCAAAGTTTACATTCCGTGTATTAGTGATATCTTATGATGCTTCTTTTTCTGTGTGACTTATTTCACTTAGAATCATCGTACCTGAATCCACTCATTATGCTGCTACTGGCCTGATGACATAGATTTCATTGCTGAGTGATATTGCATTGTACGTAAGTACCACAACTTCTTTATCCATTTTTCGCTTTCTGCGATATTGAACTTGTACCGTAAACGAGGTTCTTGTAACCAGAGCCGTCCCAAACTTTGGGGTGGCTGTGTCTTTTTGATTTTAATTTCCCTAAGCTATAGGACCATAAGTGGAAGTGCCCTAGGCTCTGTTGCTTTGTTTTTTAGATGTTTCAGGAAACACCATACACTTCTCCAGAGTGGCTGTTGGCAATTTACATCACGCCCATCAGCATAACAAGGCTCCCAGTTCTCCATGGCCTGTCCTGCCTTTCTGGATTTTACACTTTTTTCAGATGGCCCTTTTGACCGGGGGGCAGTGAGACTTCATTGTAGTGCAGATTTCCTTTGCAAGCTTGCTTGGTTGGCCAAAAAGGGTGTATGCGTTTTTTCCTGAATATATTCAGGAAAAAACGCATACGCCCTTTTTGGCCAAGTGCATCATTGTGGACGTTCTGCCTCTTTTCCTATGCTTTACATGCAATTCCAGTCTACCTCCTGAAATCGGTTTCCTGCAATTCTGCCCCGCTTTCAAGTCCTCTTGGCAGCCTTACTTCAATATATTTTTGGACGATAGCTGTTATTTATAACTCTGCAGGTTTGTGAATGACAGTGCCCCTGAGCTCCTTTCTTCAACTCGCTTTCTTGTGAGCTGGCCGCAACACCGCAGGATTGCTTCAGGCCGTAGTGTCGTTCCGGCATGGCAGGCTGAGCCTTTGGTTAATTCCTCTTCCTGGTGGGCAATGAGAGTTAAATTTGCCCTTCCAGACACCTCCAGCTAGTCTCTCATTGCTCTCCCTATTCCTGTTCATTTTCGGCAGAATTTGCAAGTTGCGCCAAATAGGAGGTTAAAGGCACTGACTCTCCAAGTGGGGAGAGTGTTAGTAAAGTGTCTTGAATGTTGCACCCGAGTACCAGGGGACGAAATGTGAGACACATTTGAACACGTTTCCCGATCACACGGTGGATCATACTCTGGGTTCCACATGCATGTTTTAGCTGAAGGAAGAATCTCTTAAACCTGGAGAGTTGAGACCCATGGAATGGGTACCATGCAATATGACTTCAAAGGGTCTGCATTTGCTCACCGAACCTCACCAATCCTATCACTGCTGCGTTTATGCCGCTGTACACACGCTTGATTCTCTTTCGGAGACATATCAATCCATAGGTTTTAAGATTCTTACTAGTCAGGTATATTCTTAGGCGTTTAATATGGGGTGTTGAGTCCACTTCGTTGAGCAAGCAGTAGCTCTTGTCTATTACATATTTGGCTTATGGAAAGGTATCTGTGCTAGTTTCAATCTCTGGTTTTCTGCAGCACTCCAACTCACCTTTCCCCTTAAGCAAGCATAAGTTGGTTTTCTACATTTGAGACCCTATTCTGTTTTGTAATTCAGTTCCTGTGTAGCCAAGTTTACAATCCGTGTATTAGTGATATCTTATGATGTTTCTTTTTCTGTGTGACTTATTTCACTTAGAATCATCATACCTGAATCCACTCATTATGCTGCTACTGGCCTGATGACATAGATTTCATTGCTGAGTGATATTGCATTGTACGTAAGTACCAGAACTTCTTTATCCATTTTTCGCTTTCTGCGATATTGAACTTGAAACGTAAATGAGGTTCTTGTAAACAGAGCCGTTCCAAACTTTGGGGTGGCTGTGTCTTTTTGATTTTAATTTCACTAATCTATAGGACCAAAAATGGAAGTGCCCTAGGCTCTGTTGCTTTGTTTTTCAGATGTTTCAGGAAACACCATACACTTGTCCAGAGTGGCTGTTGGCAATTTACATCCCGCCCATCAGCATAATAAGGCTCCCAGTTCTCCATGGCCTGTCCTGCCTTTCTGGATTTTACACTTTTTTCAGATGGCCCTTTTGACTGGGGGGCAGTGAGACTTCATTGTAGTGCAGATTTCCTTTGCAAGCTTGCTTGGTTGGCCAAAAAGGGCGTAGGCGTTTTTTCCTGAATATATTCAGGAAAAAAAGAATACGCCCTTTTTGGCCAAGTGCATCATTGTTGACGTTCTGCCTCTTTTCCTATGCTTTACATGCAATTCCAGTCTACCTCCTGAAATCGGTTTCCTGCAATTCTGCCCCGCTTTCAAGTCCTCTTGGCAGCCTTACTTCAATATATTTTTGGACGATAGCTGTCATTTATAACTCTGCAGGTTTGTGAATTACAGTGCCCCTGAGCTCCTTTCTTCAACTCGCTTTCTTGTGAGCTGGCCGCAACACCGCAGGATTGCTTCAGGCCCTAGTGTGGTTCGGGCACGGCAGGCTGAGCCTTTGGTTAATTCCTCTTCCTGGTGGGAAATGAGAGTAAAATTTGCCCGTCCAGACACCTCCAGCTAGTCTCTCATTGGTTCTCCCTATTCCTGTTCATTTTCCGAAGAAATTGCAAACTGGGCCAAACAGGAGGTTAAAGGCACTGACTCTCCAAGTGGGGAGAGTGTTAGTAAAGCATCTGGAATGTTGCACCAGAGTACCAGGGGACAAAAACTGAGACACATTTGAACACGTTTCCCGATCACACGGTGGATCATCCTCTGGGTTCCACATGCATGTTTTAGCTGAAGGAAGAATCCCTTAAACGTGGAGAGTTGAGAACCATGGAATGGGTACCATGCAATATGACTTCAAAGGGTCTGCATTTGCTCACCGAACCTCACCAATCCTATCACTGCTGCGTTTATGCCGCTGTACACACGCTTGATTCTCTTTCGTAGACATATCAATCCATAGGTTTTAAGATTCTTACTAGTCAGGTATATTTTTAGGCGTTTAATATGGGATGTAGAGTCCACTTCGTTGAGCAAGCAGTAGCTCTTGTCTATTACATATTTGGCTTATGGAAAGGTATCTGTGCTAATTTCAATCTCTGGTTTTATGCAGCACCCCAACTCACCTTTCCCCTTAAGCAAGCATAAGTTGGTTTTCTACATTTGAGACCCTATTCTGCTTTGTAATTCAGTTCCTGTGTAGGCAAGTTTACATTCCGTGTATTAGTGATATCTTATGATGTTTCTTTTTCTGTGTGACTTATTTCACTTAGAATCATCGTACCTGAATCCACTCATTATGCTGCTACTGGCCTGATGACATAGATTTCATTGCTGAGTGATATTGCATTGTACGTAAGTACCACAACTTCTTTATCCATTTTTCGCTTTCTGCGATATTGAACTTGTACCGTAACCGAGGTTCTTGTAAACAGAGCCGTCCCAAACTTTGGGGTGGCTGTGTCTTTTTGATTTTAATTTCCCTAATCTATAGGACCATAAGTGGAAGTGCCCTAGGCTCTGTTGCTTTGTTTTTTAGATGTTTCAGGAAACACCATACACTTCTCCAGAGTGGCTGTTGGCAATTTACATCACGCCCATCAGCCTAAGTAGGCTCCCAGTTCTCCATGGTCTGTCCTGCCTTTCTGGATTTTACACGTTTTTCAGATGGCCCTTTTGACCGGTGGGCAGTGAGACTTCATTGTAGTGCAGATTTCCTTTGCAAGCTTGCTTGGTTGGCCAAAAAGGGCGTATGCGTTTTTTCCTGAACATATTCAGGAAAAAAAGAATACGCCCTTTTTGGCCAAGTGCATCATTGTGGATGTTCTGCCTCTTTTCCTATGCTTTACATGCAATTCCAGTCTACCTCCGGAAATCGGTTTCCTGCAATTCTGCCCCGCTTTCAAGTCCTCTTGGCAGCCTTACTTCAATATATTTTTGGACGATAGCTGTCATTTATAACTCTGCAGGTTTGTGAATTACAGTGCCCCTGAGCTCCTTTCTTCAACTCGCTTTCTTGTGAGCTGGCCGCAACACCGCAGGATTGCTTCAGGCCCTAGTGTGATTTCGGCATGGCTCGCTGAGCCTTTGGTTAATTTCTCTTCCTGGTGGGAAATGAGAGTTAAATTTGCCCATCCAGACAGCTCGGGCTACTCTCTCATTGGTTCTCCCTATTCCTGTACATTTTCCGCAGAAATTGCAAACTGGGCCAAACAGGACGTTAAAGGCACTGACTCTCCAAGTGGGGAGAGTGTTAGTAAAGCGTCTGGAATGTTGTACCCGAGTACCAGGGGACGAAAACTGAGACACATTTGAACACGTTTCCCGATCACACGGTGGATCATACTCTGGGTTCCACATGCATGTTTTAGCTGAAGGAAGAATCCCTTAAACCTGGAGAGTTGAGACCCATGGAATGGGTACCATGCAATATGACTTCAAAGGATCTGCATTTGGTCACCGAACTTCACCAATCCTATCACTGCTGCGTTTATGCCGCTATACACACGCTTGATTCTCTTTCGGAGACATATAAATCCATAGGTTGTAAGATTCTTACTAGTCAGGTATATTCTTAGGCGTTTAATATGGGGTGTTGAGTCCACTTCGTTGAGCAAGCAGTAGCTCTTGTCTATTACATATTTGGCTTATGGAAAGGTATCTGTGCTAATTTCAATCTCTGGTTTTATGCAGCACCCCAACTCACCTTTCCCCTTAAATAAGCATAAGTTGGTTTTCTACATTTGAGACCCTATTCTGTTTTGTAATTCAGTTCCTGTGTAGGCAAGTTTACATTCCGTGTATTAGTGATATCTTATGATGTTTCTTTTTCTGTGTGACTTATTTCACTTAGAATCATCGTACCTGAATCCACTCATTATGCTGCTACTGGCCTGATGACATAGATTTCATTGCTGAGTGATATTGCATTGTACGTAAGTACCACAACTTCTTTATCCATTTTTCGCTTTCTGCCATATTGAACTTGTACCGTAAACGAGGTTCTTGTAAACATAGCCGTCCCAAACTTTGGGGTGGCTGTGTCTTTTTGATTTTAATATCCCTAAGCTATAGGACCATAAGTGGAAGTGCCCTAGGCTCTGTTGCTTTGTTTTTTAGATGTTTCAGGAAACACCATACACTTCTCCAGAGTGGCTGTTGGCAATTTACATCCCACCCATCAGCCTAAGTAGGCTCCCAGTTCTCCATGGTCTGTCCTGCCTTTCTGGATTTTACACGTTTTTCAGATGGCCCTTTTGACCGGGGGGCAGTGAGACTTCATTGTAGTGCAGATTTCCTTTGCAAGCTTGCTTGGTTGGCCAAAAAGGGCGTATGCGTTTTTTCCTGAACATATTCAGGAAAAAAAGAATACGCCCTTTTTGGCCAAGTGCATCATTTTGGATGTTCTGCCTCTTTTCCTATGCTTTACATGCAATTCCAGTCTACCTCCGGAAATCGGTTTCCTGCAATTCTGCCCTGCTTTCAAGTCCTCTTGGCAGCCTTACTTCAATATATTTTTGGACGATAGCTGTCATTTATAACTCTGCAGGTTTGTGAATTACAGTGCCCCTGAGCTCCTTTCTTCAACTCGCTTTCTTGTGAGCTGGCCGCAACACCGCAGGATTGCTTCAGGCCCTAGTGTGATTTCGGCATGGCTCGCTGAGCCTTTGGTTAATTTCTCTTCCTGGTGGGAAATGAGAGTTAAATTTGCCCGTCCAGACAGCTCGGGCTACTCTCTCATTGGTTCTCCCTATTCCTGTACATTTTCCGCAGAAATTGCAAACTGGGCCAAACAGGACGTTAAAGGCACTGACTCTCCAAGTGGGGAGAGTGTTAGTAAAGCGTCTGGAATGTTGTACCCGAGTACCAGGGGACGAAAACTGAGACACATTTGAACACGTTTCCCGATCACACGGTGGATCATACTCTGGGTTCCACATGCATGTTTTAGCTGAAGGAAGAATCCCTTAAACCTGGAGAGTTGAGAGCCATGGAATGGGTACCATGCAATATGACTTCAAAGGGTCTGCATTTGGTCACCGAACTTCACCAATCCTATCACTGCTGCGTTTATGCCGCTATACACACGCTTGATTCTCTTTCTGAGACATATAAATCCATAGGTTGTAAGATTCTTACTAGTCAGGTATATTCTTAGGCGTTTAATATGGGGTGTTGAGTCCACTTCGTTGAGCAAGCAGTAGCTCTTGTCTATTACATATTTGGCTTATGGAAAGGTATCTGTGCTAATTTCAATCTCTGGTTTTATGCAGCACCCCAACTCACCTTTCCCCTTAAATAAGCATAAGTTGGTTTTCTACATTTGAGACCCTATTCTGTTTTGTAATTCAGTTCCTGTGTAGGCAAGTTTACATTCCGTGTATTAGTGATATCTTATGATGTTTCTTTTTCTGTGTGACTTATTTCACTTAGAATCATCGTACCTGAATCCACTCATTATGCTGCTACTGGCCTGATGACATAGATTTCATTGCTGAGTGATATTGCATTGTGCGTAAGTACCACAACTTCTTTATCCATTTTTCGCTTTCTGCCATATTGAACTTGTACCGTAAACGAGGTTCTTGTAAACATAGCCATCCCAAACTTTGGGGTGGCTGTGTCTTTTTGATTTTAATTTCCCTAAGCTATAGGACCATAAGTGGAAGTGCCCTAGGCTCTGTTGCTTTGTTTTTTAGATGTTTCAGGAAACACCATACACTTCTCCAGAGTGGCTGTTGGCAATTTACATCCCGCCCATCAGCATAACAAGGCTCCCAGTTCTCCATGGCCTGTCCTGCCTTTCTGGATTTTACACTTTTTCAGATGGCCCTTTTGACCAGGGGGCAGTGAGACTTCATTGTAGTGCAGATTTCCTTTGCAAGCTTGCTTGGTTGGCCAAAAAGGGCGTATGCGTTTTTTCCTGAATATATTCAGGAAAAAACGCATACACCCTTTTTGGCCAAGTGCATCATTGTGGACGTTCTGCCTCTTTTCCTATGCTTTACATGCAATTCCAGTCTACCTCCTGAAATCGGTTTCCTACAATTCTGCCCCGCTTTCAAGTCCTCTTGGCAGCCTTACTTCAATATATTTTTGGACGATAGCTGTCATTTAGAACTCTGCAGGTGTGTGAATTACAGGGCCCCTGAGCTCCTTTCTTCAACTCGCTTTCTTGTGAGCTGGCAGCAACACTGCAGGATTGCTTCAGGCCGTAGTGTCGTTCCGGCACGGCAGGCTGTGCCTTTGGTTAATTCCTCTTCCTGGTGGGAAATGAGAGTTAAATTTGCCCGTCCAGACACCTCCAGCTAGTCTCTCATTGGTTCTCCCTATACCTGTTCATTTTCGGCAGAATTTGCAAGTTGCGCCAAATAGGAGGTTAAAGGCACTGACTCTCCAAGTGGGGAGAGTGTTAGTAAAGTGTCTGGAATGTTGCACCCGAGTACCAGGGGACGAAATCTGAGACACATTTGAACACGTTTCCCGATCACACGGTGGATCATACTCTGGGTTCCACATGCATGTTTTAGCTGAAGGAAGAATCCCTTAAACCTGGAGAGTTGAGACCCATGGAATGGGTACCATGCAATATGACTTCCAAGGGTCTGCATTTGCTCACCGAACCTCACCAATCCTATCACTGCTGCGTTTATGCCGCTGTACACACGCTTGATTCTCTTTCGGAGACATATCAATACATAGGTTTTAAGATTCTTACTAGTCAGGTATATTCTTAGGCGTTTAATATGGGGTGTTGAGTCCACTTCGTTGAGCAAGCAGTAGCTCTTGTCTATTACATATTTGGCTTATGGAAAGGTATCTGTGCTAATTTCAATCTCTGGTTTTCTGCAGCACTCCAACTCACCTTTCCCCTTAAGCAAGCATAAGTTGGTTTTCTACATTTGAGACCCTATTCTGTTTTGTAATTCAGTTCCTGTGTAGCCAAGTTTACAATCCGTGTATTAGTGATATCTTATGATGTTTCTTTTTCTGTGTGACTTATTTCACTTAGAATCATCATACCTGAATCCACTCATTATGCTGCTACTGGCCTGATGACATAGATTTCATTGCTGAGTGATATTGCATTGTACGTAAGTACCACAACTTCTTTATCCATTTTTCGCTTTCTGCGATATTGAACGTGAACCGTAAATGAGGTTCTTGTAAACAGAGCCGTTCCAAACTTTGGGGTGGCTGTGTCTTTTTGATTTTAATTTCCCTAATCTATAGGACCAAAAATGGAAGTGCCCTAGGCTCTGTTGCTTTGTTTTTCAGATGTTTCAGGAAACACCATACACTTGTCCAGAGTGGCTGTTGGCAATTTACATCCCGCCCATCAGCATAATAAGGCTCCCAGTTCTCCATGGCCTGTCCTGCCTTTCTGGATTTTACACTTTTTTCAGATGGCCCTTTTGACTGGGGGGCAGTGAGACTTCATTGTAGTGCAGATTTCCTTTGCAAGCTTGCTTGGTTGGCCAAAAAGGGCGTATGCGTTTTTTCCTGAATATATTCAGGAAAAAAAGAATACGCCCTTTTTGGCCAAGTGCATCATTGTGGACGTTCTGCCTCTTTTCCTATGCTTTACATGCAATTCCAGTCTACCTCCTGAAATCGGTTTCCTGCAATTCTGCCCCGCTTTCAAGTCCTCTTGGCAGCCTTACTTCAATATATTTTTGGACGATAGCTGTCATTTATAACTCTGCAGGTTTGTGAATTACAGTGCCCCTGAGCTCCTTTCTTCAACTCGCTTTCTTGTGAGCTGGCCGCAACACCGCAGGATTGCTTCAGGCCCTAGTGTGGTTCCGGCACGGCAGGCTGAGCCTTTGGTTAATTCCTCTTCCTGGTGGGAAATGAGAGTAAAATTTGCCCTTCCAGACACCTCCAGCTAGTCTCTCATTGGTTCTCCCTATTCCTGTTCATTTTCCGAAGAAATTACAAACTGGGCCAAACAGGAGGTTAAAGGCACTGACTCTCCAAGTGGGGAGAGTGTTAGTAAAGCATCTGGAATGTTGCACCCGAGTACCAGGGGACGAAAACTGAGACACATTTGAACACGTTTCCCGATCACACGGTGGATCATCCTCTGGGTTCCACATGCATGTTTTAGCTGAAGGAAGAATCCCTTAAACCTGGAGAGTTGAGAACCATGGAATGGGTACCATGCAGTATGACTTCAAAGGGTCTGCATTTGCTCACCGAACCTCACCAATCCTATCACTGTTGCATTTATGCCGCTGTACACACGCTTGATTCTCTTTCGTAGACATATCAAGCCATAGGTTTTAAGATTCTTACTAGTCAGGTATATTTTTAGGCGTTTAATATGGGGTGTAGAGTCCACTTCGTTGAGCAAGCAGTAGCTCTTGTCTATTACATATTTGGCTTATGGAAAGGTATCTGTGCTAATTTCAATCTCTGGTTTTATGCAGCACCCCAACTCACCTTTCCCCTTAAGCAAGCATAAGTTGGTTTTCTACATTTGAGACCCTATTCTGTTTTGTAATTCAGTTCCTGTGTAGGCAAGTTTACATTCCGTGTATTAGTGATATCTTATGATGTTTCTTTTTCTGTGTGACTTATTTCACTTAGAATCATCGTACCTGAATCCACTCATTATGCTGCTACTGGCCTGATGACATAGATTTCATTGCTGAGTGATATTGCATTGTACGTAAGTACCACAACTTTTTTATCCATTTTTCGCTTTCTGCGATATTGAACTTGTACCGTAACCGAGGTTCTTGTAAACAGAGCCGTCCCAAACTTTGGGGTGGCTGTGTCTTTTTGATTTTAATTTCCCTAATCTATAGGACCATAAGTGGAAGTGCCCTAGGCTCTGTTGCTTTGTTTTTTAGATGTTTCAGGAAACACCATACACTTCTCCAGAGTGGCTGTTGGCAATTTACATCCCGCCCATCAGCCTAAGTAGGCTCCCAGTTCTCCATGGTCTGTCCTGCCTTTCTGGATTTTACACGTTTTTCAGATGGCCCTTTTGACCGGGGGGCAGTGAGACTTCATTGTAGTGCAGATTTCCTTTGCAAGCTTGCTTGGTTGGCCAAAAAGGGCGTATGCGTTTTTTCCTGAACATATTCAGGAAAAAAAGAATACGCCCTTTTTGGCCAAGTGCATCATTGTGGATGTTCTGCCTCTTTTCCTATGCTTTACATGCAATTCCAGTCTACCTCCGGAAATCGGTTTCCTGCAATTCTGCCCCGCTTTCAAGTCCTCTTGGCAGCCTTACTTCAATATATTTTTGGACGATAGCTGTCATTTATAACTCTGCAGGTTTGTGAATTACAGTGCCCCTGAGCTCCTTTCTTCAACTCGCTTTCTTCTGAGCTGGCCGCAACACCGCAGGATTGCTTCAGGCCCTAGTGTGATTTCGGCATGGCTCGCTGAGCCTTTGGTTAATTTCTCTTCCTGGTGGGAAATGAGAGTTAAATTTGCCCGTCCAGACAGCTCGGGCTACTCTCTCATTTGTTCTCCCTATTCCTGTACATTTTCCGCAGAAATTGCAAACTGGGCCAAACAGGACGTTAAAGGCACTGACTCTCCAAGTGGGGAGAGTGTTAGTAAAGCGTCTGGAATGTTGTACCCGAGTACCAGGGGACGAAAACTGAGACACATTTGAACACGTTTCCCGATCACACGGTGGATCATACTCTGGGTTCCACATGCATGTTTTAGCTGAAGGAAGAATCCCTTATACCTGGAGAGTTGAGAACCATGGAATGGGTACATTGCAATATGACTTCAAAGGGTCTGCATTTGCTCACCGAACCTCACCAATCCTATCACTGCTGTGTTTATGCCGCTGTAAACACGCTTGATTCTCTTTCTGAGACATATAAATCCATAGGTTTTAAGATTCTTACTAGTCAGGTATATTCTTAGGCGTTGAATATGTGGTGTTGAGTCCACTTCGTTGAGCAAGCAGTAGCTCTTGTCTATTACATATTTGGCTTATGGAAAGGTATCTGTGCTAATTTCAATCTCTGCTTTTATGCAGCACCCCAACTCACCTTTCCCCTTAAGCAAGCATAAGTTGGTTTTCTACATTTGAGACCCTATTCTGTTTTGTAATTCAGTTCCTGTGTAGGCAAGTTTACATTCCGTGTATTAGTGATATCTTATGATGTTTCTTTTTCTGTGTGACTTATTTCACTTAGAATCATCGTACCTGAATGCACTCATTATGCTGCTACTGGCCTGATGACATAGATTTCATTGCTGAGTGATATTGCATTGTACGTAAGTACCACAACTTCTTTATCCATTTTTCGCTTTCTGCGATATTGAACTTGTACCGTAAACGAGGTTCTTGTAACCAGAGCCGTCCCAAACTTTGGGGTGGCTGTGTCTTTTTGATTTTAATTTCCCTAATCTATAGGACCATAAGTGGAAGTGCCCTAGGCTCTGTTGCTTTGTTTTTTAGATGTTTCAGGAAACACCATACACTTCTCCAGAGTGGCTGTTGGCAATTTACATCCCGCCCTTCAGTCTAACTAGGCTCCCAGTTCTCCATGGCCTGTCCTGCCTTTCTGGATTTTACACTTTTTTCAGATGGCCCTTTTGACCGGGGGGCAGTGAGACTTCATTGTAGTGCAGATTTCCTTTGCAAGCTTGCTTGGTTGGCCAAAAAGGGCGTATGCGTTTTTTCCTGAATATATTCAGGAAAAAACGCATATGTCCTTTTTGGCCAAGTGCATCATTGTGGACGTTCTGCCTCTTTTCCTATGCTTTACATGCAATTCCAGTCTACCTCCTGAAATCGGTTTCCTGCAATTCTGCCCCACTTTCAAGTCCTCTTGGCAGCCTTACTTCAATATATTTTTGGACGATAGCTGTCATTTATAACTCTGCAGGTTTGTGAATTACAGTGCCCCTGAGCTCCTTTCTTCAACTCGCTTTCTTGTGAGCTGGCCGCAACACCGCAGGATTGCTTCAGGCCCTAGTGTGGTTCCGGCATGGCTCGCTGAGCCTTTGGTTAATTCCTCTTCCTGGTGGGAAATGAGAGTTAAATTTGCCCGTCCAGACACCTCCAGCTAGTCTCTCATTGGTTCTTCCTATTCCTGTTCATCTTCAGCAGAATTTGCAAATTGGGCCAAATAGGAGGTTAAAGGCACTGACTCTCCAAGTGGGGAGAGTGTTAGTAAAGTGTCTGGAATGTTGCACCCGAGTACCAGGGGACGAAATCTGAGACACATTTGAACACGTTTCCCGATCACACGGTGGATCATACTCTGGGTTCCACATGCATGTTTTAGCTGAAGGAAGAATCCCTTAAACATGGAGAGTTGAGAACCATGGAATGGGTACCATGCAATATGACTTCAAAGGGTCTGCATTTGCTCACCGAACCTCACCAATCCTATCACTGCTGCTTTTATGCCGCTGTACACACGCTTGATTCTCTTTCAGAGACATATATATCCATAGGTTTTAAGATTCTTACTAGTCAGGCATATTCTTAGGCGTTTAATATGGGGTGTTGTGTCCACTTCTTTGAGCAAGGAGTAGCTCTTGTCTATTATATATTTTTCTTATGGAAAGGTATCTGTGTTAATTTCAATCTCTGGTTTTATGCAGCACCCCAACTCACCTTTCCCCTTAAGCAAGCATAAGTTGGTTTTCTACATTTGAGACCCTATTCTGTTTTGTAATTCAGTTCCTATGTAGAGAAGTTTACATTCTGTGTATTAGTGATATCTTATGATGTTTCTTTTTCTGTGTGACTTATTTCACTTAGAATCATCGTACCTGAATCCACTCATTATGCTGCTACTGGCCTGATGACATACATTTCATTGCTGAGTGATATTGCATTGTACGTAAGTACCACAACTTCTTTATCCATTTTTCGCCTTCTGCGATATTGAACTTGTACCGTAAACGAGGTTCTTGTAAACAGAGCCGTCCCAAACATTGGGGTGGCTGTGTCTTTTTGATTTTAATTTCCCTAAGCTATAGGACCATAAGTGGAAGTGCCCTAGGCTGTGTTGCTTTGTTTTTTAGATATTTCAGGAACCACCATACACTTCTCCAGAGTGGCTGTTGGCAATTTACATCCTGCCCATCAGCATAACAAGGCTCCCAGTTCTCCATGGCCTGTCCTGCCTTTCAGGATTTTACACTTTTTTCAGATGGTCCTTTTGACCTGGGAGCAGTGAGACTTCATTGTAGTGCAGATTTCCTTTGCAATCTTGCTTGTTTGGCCAAAAAGGGCGTATGCATTTTTTCCTGAATATATTCAGGAAAAAACGCATACGCCCTTTTTGGCCAAGTGCATCATTGTGGACGTTCTGCCTCTTTTCCTATGCTTTACATGCAATTCCAGTCTACCTCCTGAAATTGGTTTCCTGCAATTCTGCCCCGCTTTCAAGTCCTCTTGGCAGCCTTACTTCAATATATTTTTGGACGATAGCTGTCATTTAGAACTCTGCAGGTGTGTGAATTACAGGGCCCCTGAGCTCCTTTCTTCAACTTGCTTTCTTGTGAGCTGACCGCAACACCGCAGGATTGCTTCAGGCCCTAGTGTGGTTCCGGCATGGCTCGCTGAGCCTTTGGTTAATTCCTCTTCTTGGTGGGAAATGAGAGTTAAATTTACCCGGGCAGACACCTCCAGCTTGTCTCTCATTCGTTCTGCCTATTCCTGTTCCTTTTCTGCAGAAATTGCAAACTGGGCCAAACAGGAGGTTAAAGGCACTGACTCTCCAAGTGGGGAGAGTTTTAGTAAAGCGTCTGGAATGTTGCACCCGAGTACCAGGAGACGAATACTGAGACACATTTGAACACGTTTCCCGATCACACGGTGGATTATACTCTGGGTTCCACATGCATGTTTTAGCTGAAGGAAGAATCCCTTAAACCTGGAGAGTTGAGAACCATGGAGTGGGTACCATGCAATATGACTTCAAACGGTCTTCATTTCCTCACCGAACCTCACCAATCCTTACACTGCTGCCTTTATGCCGCTGTACACATGCTTGATTCTCTTTCGGAGACATATAAATCCATAGGTTTTAAGATTCTTACTAGTCAGGTATATTCTTAGGCGTTTAATATGGGGTGTTGAGTCCGCTTCGTTGAGCAAGGAGTAGCTCTTGTCTATTACATATTTGTCTTATGGAAAGCTATCTGTGTTAATTTCAATCTCTGGTTTTCTGCAGCACCCCAACTCACCTTTCCCCTTAAGCAAGCATAAGTTGGTTTTCTACATTTGAGACCCTGTTCTGTTTTGTAATTCAGTTCCTGTGTAGCCAAGTTTACATTCCGTGTATTAGTGATACCTTATGATGTTTCTTTTTCTGTGTGACTTATTTCACTTAGAATCATCGTACCTGAATCCACTCATTATGCTGCTACTGGCCTGATGACATAGATTTCATTGCTGAGTGATATTGCATTGTACGTAAGTACCACAACTTCTTTATCCATTTTTCGCTTTCTGCGATATTGAACTTGTACCGTAAACGAGGTTCTTGTAAACAGAGCTGTCCCAAACTTTGGGGTGGCTGTGTCTTTTTGATTTTAATTTCCCTAATCTATAGGACCATAAGTGGAAGTGCCCTAGGGTCTTTTGCTTCTTTTTTAGATGTTTCATGAAACACCATACACTTCTCCAGAGTGGCTGTTGGCAATTTACATCCCGCCCGTCAGCATAAGAAGGCTCCCAGTTCTCCATGGCCTGTCCTGCCTTTCTGGATTTTACACTTTTTTCAGATGGCCCTTTTGAACGGGGGGCAGTGAGACTTCATTGTAGTGCAGATTTCCTTTGCAAGCTTGCTTGGTTGGCCAAAAAGGGTGTCTGGGTTTTTCCTGAGTATATTCAGGAAAAAACGCATACGCCCTTTTTGGCCAAGTGCATCATTGAGGACGTTCTGCCTCTTTTCCTATGCTTTACATGCAATTCCAGTCTACCTCCTGAAATCGGTTTCCTGCAATTCTGCCCCGCTTTCAAGTCCTCTTGGCAGCCTTACTTCAATATATTTTTGGACGATAGCTGTCATTTATAACTCTGCAGGTTTGTGAATTACAGGGCCCCTGAGTTCCTTTCTTCAACTCGCTTTCTTGTGAGCTGGCCGCAACACCGCAGGATTGCTTCAGGCCCTAGTGTGGTTCCGGTATGGCACGCTGAGCCTTTGGTTAATTCCTCTTCCTGGTGGGAAATGAGAGTTAAATTTGCCCGTCCAGACTCCTCCAGCTAGTCTCTCATTTGTTCTCCCTATTCCTGTTCATTTTCCGCAGAAATTGCAAACTGCGCCAAACAGGAGGTTAAAGGCACTGACTCTCCAAGTGGGGAGAGTGTTAGTAAAGCGTCTGGAATGTTGCACCCGAGTACCAGGGGATGAAAACTGAGACATATTTGAACACGTTTCCCGATCACACGTTGGATCATACTCTGGGTTCCACATGCATGTTTTAGCTGAAGGAAGAATCCCTTAAACCTGAAGAGTTGAGAACCATGGAATGGGAACCCTGCAATATGACTTCAAAGGGTCTGCATTTGCTCACCGAACCTCACCAATCCTATCACTGCTGCGTTTATGCCGCTGTACACACGCTTGATTCTCTTTCAGAGACATATAAATCCATAGGTTTTAAGATTCTTACTAGTCAGGTATATTCTTAGGCGTTTAATATGGGGTGTTGAGTCCACTTGGTTGAGCAAGCAGTAGCTCTTGCCTATTACATATTTGGCTTATGGAAAGGTATCTGTGCTAATTTCAATCTCTGGTTTTATGCAGCACCCCAACTCACCTTTCCCCTTAAGCAAGCATAAGTTGGTTTTCTACATTTGAGACCCTATTCTGTTTTGTAATTCAGTTCCTGTGTAACCAAGTTTACATTCCGTGTATTAGTGATATCTTATGATGTTTCTTTTTCTGTGTGACTTATTTCACTTAGAATCATCGTACCTGAATCCACTCATTATGCTGCTACTGGCCTGATGACATACATTTCATTGCTGAGTGATATTGCATTGTACGTAAGTACCACAACTTCTTTATCCATTTTTCACTTTCTGTGATATTGAACTTGTATTGTAAACGAGGTTCTTGTAAACAGAGCCGTCCCAAACATTGCGGTGGCTGTGTCTTTTTGATTTTAATTTCCCTAATCTATAGGACCATAAGTGGAAGTGCCTTAGGCTGTGTTGCTCTGTTTCTTAGATGTTTCAGGAAACACCATACACTTCTCCAGAGTGGCTGTTGGCAATTTACATCCCGCCCATCAGCATAACAAGGCTCCCAGTTCTCCTTGGCCTGTCCTGCCTTTTTGGATTTTACACTTTTTTCAGATGGCCCTTTTGACCGGGGGGCAGTGAGACTTCATTGTAGTGCAGATTTCCTTTGCAAGCTTGCTTGGTTGGCCAAAAAGGGCGTATGCGTTTTTTCCTGAGTATATTCAGGAAAAAACGCAGACGCCCTTTTTGGCCAAGTGCATCATTGTGGACGTTCTGCCTCTTTTCCTATGCTTTACATGCAATTCCAGTCTACCTCCTGAAATCGGTTTCCTGCAATTCTGCCCCGCTTTCAAGTCCTCTTGGCAGCCTTACTTCAATATATTTTTGGACGATAGCTGTCATTTAGAACTCTGCAGGTGTGTGAATTACAGTTCCCCTGAGCTCCTTTCTTCAACTCGCTTTCTTGTGAGCTGGCCGCAACACCGCAGGATTGCTTCAGGCCCTAGTGTGGTTCCGGCATGGCTCGCTGAGCCTTTCGATAATTCCTCTTCTTGGTGGGAAATGAGAGTTAAATTTGCCCGTCCATAACCCTCCAGCTAGTCTCTCATTGGTTCTCCCTATTCCTGTTCATTTTCCGCAGAAATTGCAAACTGGGCCAAACAGGAGGTTAAAGGCACTGACTCTCCAAGTGGGGGAGAGTGTTAGTAAAGCGTCTGGAATGTTGCACCCGATTACCAGGGGATGAAACCTGAGACACATTTGAACACGTTTCCCAATCACACGGAGGATCATACTCTGGGTTCCACATGCATGTTTTAGCTGAAGGAAGAATCCCTTAAACCTGGAGAGTTGAGAACCATGGAATGGGTACCATGCAATATGACTTCAAAGGGTCTGCATTTGCTCACCGAACCTCACCAATCCTATCACTGCTGCGTTTATGCCGCTGTAAACACGCTTGATTCTCTTTCGGAGACATATCAATCCATAGGTTTTAAGATTCTTACTAGTCAGGTATATTCTTAGGCGTTTAATATGTGGTGTTGAGTCCACTTCGTTGAGCAAGGAGTAGCTCTAGTCTATTACATATTTGGCTTATTGAACGGTATCTGTGCTCATTTCAATCTCTTGTTTTATGCAGCACACCAACTCACCTTTCCCCTTTAGCAAGCATAAGTTGGTTCTACATTTGAGACCCTGTTCTGTTTTGTAATTCATTTCCTGGGTAGCCAAGTTTACATTCCGTGTATTAGGGATATCTTATGATGTTTCTTTTTCTGTGTGACTTATTTCACTTAGAATCATAGTACCTGAATCCACTCATTATGCTGCTACGGGCCTGATGACATAGATTTCATTGCTGAATGATATTCCATTCTACGTATGTACCACAACTTCTTTATCCATTTTTTGCTTTCTACGATATTGAACTTGTACTGTAAACGAGGTTCTTGTAAACAGAGCCGTTCCAAACTTTGGGGTGGCTGTGTCTTTTTGATTTTAATTTCCCTAAGCTATAGGACCATAAGTGGAAGTGCCCTAGGCTCTGTTGCTTTGTTTTTTAGATGTTTCAGGAAACACCATACACTTCTCCAGAGTGGCTGTTGGCAATTTACATCCTGCCCATAAGCACAAAAAGGCTCCCAGTTCTCCATGGCCTGTCCTGCCGTTCTGGATTTTACACTTTTTTCAGATGGCCCTTTTGACCGGGGGGCAGTGAGACTTCATTGTAGTGCAGATTTCCTTTGCAAGCTTGCTTGGTTGGCCAGAAAGGGCGTATGCGTTTCTTCCTGAATATATTCAGGAAGAAACGCATACGCCCTTTTTGGCCAAGTGCATCATTGTCGACGTTCTGAGTCTTTTCATATGTTTTCAATGCAGTTCCTGTCTACCTCCTGAAATCGGTTTCCTGCAATTCTGCCTTGCTGTCAGTGCCTCTTCATAGCCTTACCTCAATATACGTTTGGAAAATAGTTGGCCTTTATAACTCTGCAGGTTTTTGAATTGCAGTGGCCCTTAGCTCCATTTTTCAGCTCTTATTTTTGTGATCTTGCCTCATATCCACAGGATTTCTTCAGGCCCTATCCTTCTTCTGGGGCGCCTTGCTCTGCCTTTGGTTAATTCTTCTTCCTGATGTGAAATTAGAGTGACATGTGCCCATTGAAACCGCTACAGCTATTTTCTCACTGGTTCTCCCTATTCCCATTCATCCTCCGCACTAACTGCAGACTGTGCGATACCGGAACTTAAAGGCATTGACTCTCCATGTGGAGATGTTGTTAGTAAAGTGGCTGGAATGTTGATCCGGAGCCCCAGGAGAGGAAAATGAGGTGCGTTTTAGAAACCTTTCCCGATCATATGGTATACCATCTGCTGGATTCCCCACGCATGGTTTAGCTGTAGGAAGATTCCCTTCAACCTGGAGTGTTGGGACCCTTGGAATGAGTAGTATGAAGCATTGCATTAAACTTTCGGCAGTTGCTCACCAAAGCTCACCAATGCTCTCAGCCCCAAGTGTCCAGCCTTATGTCTTATCCAGCTGTGGGTTTATATGTGGTCATTACAGGTTGCATCACAGCCCCTGAGCGAATTTTGTAAGAATTTTTCTCTCTTTCATTGTTTCTGCGTTTTGGTTTTAAAATTTATTTCTATAATGGGGTTTAGCTCATTTTCACTGCTGTGTTTGTGCCGCTCTGCACACACTTGATTCCCTTATGGAGATATATCAATACATGGGTTTTAAGATTCTTATTACTCAGATATATTTCTCTGCGGTGTATAGGGTGTGTTGAGGCCAGTTCATTGAGCAAGGTGTAGATCTTGTCTAATACCTATTTGGTTTATTGAACGGTATCTGTGCTAATTTCAAACTCTGGTTTTATGCATCACCCCACCTCTCCTTTCCCCTTAAGCTGACATAAGTGTGTTTTCTAAATGTGAGACACTGTTCTGTTTTGTAATTCATTTTTTGTGCAGCCATATTTATCCTCCCTCTATAAGTGATATCTTATGATATGTTTCTTTTTCTGTTTGACTTATTTCAAGTAGTATTATCGGACCTAAATCCACTCTTTATCCTTCTACTAGCCTTATTACATTGATTTCATGGTGAAGAGATATTCCATTGTACATAAGTACCACATTTTCTTTATCCATTGTTCTCTTTCCTGGGATATTTAAGGTGTACTGAAGTTGAGGTTCTTGTAAACAGAGTAGCCCTAAACTGTGGTGTGCTTGTGTCTTGTTGATTTTTAGACTTCCCTAGATATACTTCCATGATTGGAAGTGCCCTATGCTCTGTAGCTCTGTTTTTTAGATGATTTAGGAACCACCATACACTTCTCCAGAGTGGCTCTCGGCAGTTCACACACTGTCCATCAGCGTATAAAGGCTCCCTGTTCTCCATGGCCTGTCCTGCATTTCTGGTTTTTACAATTTTTTCGGATGGCCCTTTTGACCGGTGGGAAATGAGACTTCTTTGTTGTGCACATTTGCATTGCTTGCTTGCTTGGTTGCCCATAAAGTGCGTATGCGTTTTTTCCTGGATATATTCAGGAAAAAACGCATACTCCCTTTTGGGCCAACTACATCATTGTCGAAATTCTGCCGCTTTTCATGTACTTTAAGGACGAGTCCAATCTATCTCTTGAAATCTGTTTCTTGCAATTCTGTCTTGCATTCAGATCCTCTTCTTTGCCTTACCTCAACATATTTTTGGACGTTAGTTTTCATTTATAACTCTGCAGGTTTGTGAATTGCAGTGACCCTGAGCTCCATTTTTTAAGTTGCTCTTTTGTGAGCTGGCCTCAAAGCCGCAGGATTGCTTCAGGCCCTATTTTGGCTCCGGCGAGGCGGGCTGAGCCTTTTTTTAATTCTTACTCTTAATGGGAAATTAGAGTGACATGTGCCCGTCCAAACCCCTACAACTATTCTCTCATTGGTTCCCCCTCTTCCCGTTCATCCTCCTCACAATTTGCAAAATGTGTGAAACAGAAGTTTAAATGTGCTGATTCTCTAAGTGGGGAGATTCTAAGTAACGTGGCTGGAATGATGAACAGGAGCACCAGGAGAGGATAAATGAGGTGCATTTTAGACACATCTCCCGATCACATGGTGTTTTCCATGCATGTTTTCCATGCATGTTTTAGCTGTAGGAAGATTCCTTGAACCTGCAGATTTGGGACCCATTGAATGGGTACCAGGTAGTATTACTTTAAAGGGTGTGCATTTCCTCACCCAACCTCACATTTCTCTTAGCGCGAACAGTTTCCAGCCTTATGTCTCATCCTGCTGTGGGTCTAGATGTGTTCAATCCATGTTGCATCACCGTCCCTGAGGAAAAGTTGTAAGAGGTTTTCTCTGTCTCTCTGTCGTTTATTTTTTTCAATTTATTACTATATTGGTTACAACTGATTTTCAAAGCTCTGTTTCTTGCTGCTGTACATCCACTTGATTCACGTACAGAGAGACATCAATAAATTCTTTTTCAGATTCTTACCAGTCATAGATATTCTTTTCCGGTGACTTGAGTGTGCTGAGTGCAGTTCTTTTAGCTACCGTGTAGGCCTTGTTGATTATCAGTTTGGTATTTGGAATGGTATCTTTGCTAATTTCAACCTCCTGGATGATGCCTCACCCCTCCCCACCTTTCCCGTTTAGCAGCCTTACGCGTGTTTTCTACATATTTGACTATGTTTTTGTTTTGTAATTTATTTCATGTGTAGCCATTTTGGATTCCACCTTTAAGTGATATCTTATGATATGTGTCTTTTTCTTTTTGAATTATGTCACTTAGAATGATCATACGTAACTCCTCCGGAGTTGTTACAACTGGCCATATTTCATTGATTTCCAGGCTGAGTAATATTCCACTCTACATAAGTACCACATCTCTATCCATTTTTTCCCTCCAGAGACATTTAAGTTATATCCTAGTCGAGGATCTTTTAAACAGAGAGGCAGTAAACATTGGGGTGCCTGTGTCCTCTCGATTTTTGTTTTTCCCAAGATATACGCCCATGAGTGCAAGTGCCCTATGCTCTGTAGCTCATTTTTTAGATGCTTTAGTAAACACAATACACTTCTCCAGAATGGCCGTTGGCAATATACATTTCCACTATAAGCCTCACAGGGCTCCCTCTTCTCCTTGCCCTGTCCTGCATTTCTGGTGTTTACACTTTATGAGGATGGCTTTTCTGACTGATGCGAAGTGATATCTTTTGTAGTATTGATTTCCAGTGCCCACCTGTTTGGTTGGCTAAAAAAGTGTATGCCCTTTTCTTGAATATATACAGAAAAAAACGCATACAGCCTTTTTGGCCAACTGCAATGTTGGCAATGTTCAGCCCCTTTTCTTGTGCTTAATGGCGAGTCCTTTCTACCTCCTCAAATCCCTTTCCTGTCATTCTCCCTTGCTTACCAATCCTTTTCTTTGACTTTCCTCAAGACATTTTTCAGTGATAGATATTTTCAACTCTGCAGTTTCGTGAATTTTACTGTCCCTGAGTTCCATTGTTCAACTTGTGTTTATGGGAACTGGCCACAAAGCAGTGGGATTTCCTCAAGCCCTATACTGTTTCCATGGGCAACCCTAGCCTTTGGTCAATTCGTCTTCCTGATTGGAAATTAGAGTGACATGTGCCTGTCTGAACACCTAGGACTTGTCTCTCATTGTTCCTCATCCTTCCGCTTCATCCTCTGGGCAAATTCCAAACTGTACGCAACAGGATGTTGACAGTGCTGACATCTCCAAGTGGGGAGACTGTTAGTAAAGACGCTGGAGGGGTGAACCCGAGCACCAGGAGATGAGGAGATGAGATGCCTTTTCCAAATTCTTCCCGATCAGACGGTATACCATCCTCTGGGTGTGACAGACATGTTTTAGCAGTAGGAAGGGTCCCATTCATGTAAGGAGAACACCAGGGCTTTTTCAAAATCAGTGTCTCCCCGAAACCCAAACTGGGGAAATTTTTAAGCTACGGCTACACATATGTTCATTAAGGGCCTTGGGAAGTAGGCAGAGTCCAAACTTTAGATGATTGAAGTCTTCAGGGTCAGAAGCACTCACCACCGGCTTCCCTTAGGTTACACTTTAACTGTCATTGATAGATGATGTCAATAAAAATATCTATTCTTTTTCCGATTATTTCCCCTTATAGGTTATTGCAAAATATTGAGTGTAGTTCCCTGTGCTATACAGTAGTTCCTTGTTGATGATCTATTTTATACATAGCAGTGTGTATGTTTTAATTCCAAACTGTTAATTTATCCCTCCTCCCACCTTTCCCCTTTGGTAATAATAAATTATAAGATTTTATACTTCTCAGAAATGGGGGAGCTGAAAGAGAGGTATCATTTTCAATGGAAAAGCATTTAAAACAAGATTGAAGCTTTAACCAAGATTATTAGATGTACATCCTTGGAAAGAAATCACTTCATTTCTCTAATATTGACCTGACAAATAAGACAAACCTTTTCACTGAACTTGCTTATAATAAAGTGATGGAAATATCAAATGGAAGTGTTAGAAACATCTTATTTTACCCGAGCCTTATAAACTGTTCTATGTTAACTACAGTTTGGCTCACACATCTGTTCATTGAAGTTACAGTAGTCTCAATTTCTGTTACTGATCCTCCAGAGTGGACCCCAACAAGTGTCCCCCTGCCCAGTGTCATTGGGGCCAACAGATCGAGACTGAGTTTGGTTCACAAGCAAAGGAAACTTTATATTTTGATCAGAGAATGGAGAGGTGAGAGCATGCACTACCCCGTGGGCTGTGGGCTGGGCTGCTGTGTAGAGATCCTGTCAGAGTCAGTGGGAGGGAGGGGGCGGAGCTCTCGAGGGCCGGGTTGGCTGCAGCTCAGGCTCTATATCTCGGAGTCTGCACTGGGCCCCAGGAGCTGAGGTGTCGACCCAGCCATTCTGCACTAGGAAATCTGGTCTGAAGTGCCGGGTGTGGAACCTCTGTATGCGGGACCCTAGGAGCACGTGAAATTAGACAAAGCACAAAGGATAAAAAAGGTCAGACTTGACTTTATTGCCCAGATTCTATTTTTATCTCCCAGGGATTTTTAATGGGCTTTGCTGGGGACAAACCCCTCCTCTGCCTTTTGTCCCATTCCTCATTCTTGGAGTGCTGAGGGTGCAGACCCTTCTTCTGTAACTGCTGAGTGCTGAGTTGGGAGCCCTCATACCAGGGGACGAGGGTCAGAACTTCTCCCCAGCAGCCTCCAGGTGACGTTGATTGGCCCCAGGACCCCTGCCTCCCTGCTCGTCCGCCTGAGCACCAGCATTGGAAGTGTTATAGATTCTAATGACCTTTAAGGGTCCAGGAAAGAGATGTGCAGAGACGCTGTGGGGGCCGGTTTCACCCCGCCCCACATTTGTTCGGCCACCTTAGGCTGACCGTTTCTGCCAGCCTAGATGCTCTGTCCAGTAGTCTGCTCTTTCTTCAATTAGGTCCCTGAATTAACGTAAAAACAGCACCAGGTGTCAGAGCCCTGCCCGCTCAACTCCCAGACAGTCCAGGGTCAGTGGTGATCAAGGACCATGATGGCCACTGAGTCAACAGCCTTTTGAAGTAAACAGGAGTCCAGCCGGTCTTATTGGCCACCATCATCACGGTGTCTGTAGGCTTTTCTATGGTGACAGTGTGATATACGGTTCCCCCGCCAAGATTATTAGCTCCCCTCCGGGTGCAGTAAGTCCTGCAAGCAGTAGTCTACTCCTTCGGGACACACTATTGTTGTTTTATGAGAGAAACTCCAGGTCAAGTGATGTTCACACGAGTCGTCATGGTGCCCTGCTGCCCCCGGTTATCTCTCTGGATGTTGGAGTTGGAGGGCCTCCTCACTCGAGGTCGGTGTGCCCACGGAGCGAACCCTGCAACTTCAGGGCATGGTTGGTGATTAGGATCACCACGTGGGGTCCTTTTCCCTTAGGAGGGAGGTGGCCTTTTGGGCTGCTGATTTCCAGGTTTTTAGATACCGCCAGTATCTTGGCCAGATGTGGCAGTGGGCCAAGCCCCTTGGTGACTGTAGTTTATCCTACCTGGATGGCATTCTTGCGTTGTTCCATTTCAAGTGGTCCCAGTTTTTGCACTAATTCTCCAATGGCGATTCACCTTTCACCGGGAATGGAAAGGTCAAAGGGTTTAGCTCAATTAGGGAGTTCCAGGGCAAGGGTCTGAATTGACTGCTCTTTCCATTCTTGAAAGGCCACTTCTGGATTCTGTTCAAAAGGATCATCATCTTTTCCTTTCAGTGTTTCATATAGAGGCCCAGCTAGTAGACTGTAGTTAGGGATCCAGAAGCAGCAAACCCTGGCCTCCCCAGGAACCCCTAAGCTGTCTTCTCGTTTTAGAAAGGGGTAAGGCTGCAAATGGTTTCTTCCCTTTCCTGGGATGGGCTTCTCCGACCTTGTGTGAGAATGAAGCCCAGGCAGGTCACCGCAGTCTGTGATATTTGAGCTTTTTCTTGGACAACTTCTATCCTTTATTGGCTTGGTAGTTCAGAGGCCTCCTTAGTAGGGCTGGCGATCAGAATGTCGTCTGCATATTGAAGGAGGGTTTCCTTTTCCAGAGGTAGAACTTTTCGGTCTTTAGCTAAGCTTTCCCCAAAGATGGTGTGGGAATTTTTGAACCCTTGGGGCAAGACGGCCCGGAAGTATTGTTTAGTTGTATGTTGAGTCCTGCCACTCACAAGCCAAAATTTCTTGTGACTCTGGGACTAATGGAATACAAAAGAAGGCATCATTGAAGACTAATACAGAATACCATGTCCTGGTGGTTGGTAGAATGACCAGCAGGGTGTAGGAATTAGGAGCAACTGGAGGTATATCCTCGGTGGCTTCACTGACTGTCCTGACATCCTTTACCAGGTCCCCAGCAGCCCATGGAGCTCTCGTGGTCAGGCCAATCCCAGGATATGGAGCTCTCCTGGGCAGGTACCCCACCCCCAACCCAGCCCACGGGGCTCTCGTGGTCAGGCCCCTCCCAGGATACAGAGCTACCCTTGCAGGTACCGTGGCAGGGCTGGGCACACAGGAACCGTGCACATAGCCCTCATTGAAGAGCACCCCCAGCTCACCTGTCGCTCAGAGCTGACACAGAGCACCTCAGAGCAGGACTTGAACTAACAAACAGCAGCTCCGACAGGTCTGTGACCCTGGGCATCACTCTGTGTGGCCTCCCTCCACCTGGTCTTCCAGAGACTTCCACTGCACCCGGGGCACCAGGCCTCTGTCTCCAACCACCACCCACCCCTCCTCTCCCTGACTCCTGGGTTCCTCTCATTAGGAGAGGGTTTTCTTGAAGTTGTCTCCCACTCATGGGCCAGATAAAATGATTAGAAAACAAGCCAAAGCTGCAGCCCCTTGTCTATCCTGACTCTCAGGAGCCCACACCTGTTCCTTGGACCTGGCCGGTTCAGCAAGTTCCATTTTCTGCAACTGTGAGCCCCTGAGGGGTGACGATTGGCTGACCTGGGCAGCCTTACGGTGCCGGCCAGCCCTCCCCAGGTGTGCCTGGGTTGAGATCAATATAAATACCACTCCAGGCAGCAAGAGCCCCTGCAGCTGTGTCTGACGCCATTTTCTCTGCCCTGTCAGCAGTCTCGGGGCTGGGCTGGTGGGAGGGAGTGAGAGGCCACGGCTTTGTGGGTGGCCCAGTGTGAGTGGGGCTCTGCTGGACTTTCTGCAGCAGTTGCCAGGCTGCCACCTGCTAAAGAAGAGGATGTGTCACCCATACCTGCTGCTGGAATTGCTCCCTGGGCAGAGGTGAGGAAGGAAAAAAGCAGTGGGGGCAGGGACAGGACGGGTATCTCAGGCAGGGAAATGGAAATCTTCCAGAAGAGCACCCAGGGCCAGGACCATCCTGGCTGGCCTGCAGGCACCAAGTCAGCTGGCATGCTGTCACTCGTGTGGCTCCATGGCCCTTCCTCTAGGCTTTCAAGTCCTTGTATATATTCAGGTGTTTTACCTGGGAAGGGTGGGAACAGTTCAGCAGCAACTGGCCTGGGGCTCAGCTCACGTTTACTCACAGATGCCTCGGCACAGTGCCCCAGCTTTGCAATGAGGACGCTTGTTGTGTGGGGGCTGCTGGCTGAATGGGAGACGATTCCCCACCACTGACCAACTTCAGAATTGTTTACAACTGGAGCAAGTGCCCTGATACGGTTTTCCTCTGAGTAACTGGTGGGTTCTGTTTTTTTTTTTCTCTTTTTTGTTTTTGGTTCAAGGTAGATTTTATTCCTCTTTTTTGTATTTACAGATATAAGCATGGAAATAATTTATTCATATAAATACATGTATGTGAAGGGAATAATTGTTTTTTCTGTTTTATTTTTTAAATTTTATTTCTTTTTAATTTTGAATTTTATTTTATATTTTTATACAGCAGGTTCTTATTGGTTATCTATTTTATACATATAAATGTTTACATGCCAATCCCAATCTCTCAACTCCTCCCACCACCACCACCCCCAAGAGCTTTCCCCCCTTGTTGTCCATACGATTGTTGTCTACATCTGTTGCTCTATTTATGCCTTGCAAAACGGTTAATCTGTACAGGTTTTCTAGGTTCCACATATATGCATGAATATACAAGATTTGTTTTTCTCTTTCTGACTTACTTCACTCTGTATGACAGTCTCTAGATCCATCGACGTCTCTACAAATGACCCAATTTCATTCCTTTCATGGCTTAGTAATATTCCATTTTATATATGTACCACATCTTTATGCATTCGTCTGTCTGTGGGCATTTAGGTTGCTTCCATTACCTCGATATTGTAAATAGTGATGCAATGAACATTACGGTGAATGTCTCTTTTTGATTTATGGTTTTGTCTGGGTATATGTCCAGTACTGGGATTGCTGTATCATATGGTAATTCTATTATTAGTTTCTTAAGAAACTCCATATTGTTCTCCATAGTGACTGTATCAATTTATATTCCCAACAATAGTGGAAGAGGCTTCCTTTTCTCCACACCCTTTCCAGCATTTGTTGTTTGTAGATTTTCAGATGATGCCCATTCTAACAGGTGTGAGGTGATACCTCATTGTTGAGTCCATTTCGATGAACAAAGGGTAGGTCTTGTCTATTACATATTTGGCTTATGGAACGGTATCTGTGCTAATTTCAAACTCTGGTTTTATGCAGCACCCCAACTCACCTTTCCCCTTAAGCAAGCATAAGTTGGTTTTCTAAACTTGAGACCCTGTTCTGTTTTGTAATTCAGTTCATGTGTAGCCAAGTTTACATTCCGTGCATTAGTGATACCTTATGATGTTTCTTTTTCTGTGTTACTTATTTCACTTAGAATCACCGTGCCTCAATCCACTCATTATGCTGGTACAGGCCTTGTGACACAGATTTCATTGCTGAGTGATATTGCATTGTACATAAGTACCACAACTTCTTTATCCAGTTTTTGCTCTCTGTGATATTGAACTTGGACCGTAAACGAGGTTCTTGTAAACAGAGCCGTCCCAAATTTTGGGGTGGCTGTGTCTTTTTGATTTTAATTTCCCTAAGCTATAGGACCATAAGTGGAAATGCCCTAGACTCTGTTGCTTTGTTTTTCAGATGTTTCAGGAAACACCATACACTTCTCCAGAGTGGCTGTTGGCAATTTACATCCCGCCCATCAGCATAACAAGGCTCCTTTTTCCCCATGGCCTGTCTTGCCTTTCTGGATTTTACACTTTTTTCAGATGGCCCTTTAGACCGGGGGGAAGTGACACTTCATAGTAGTTCGGATTTCCATTGCAAGCTTGCTTGGTTTGCCAAAAAGGGTGTATGTGTTTTTTCCTGAATATATTCAGGAACAAACTCATACGCCCTTTTTTTGCCAAGTGCATCATTGTCGATGTTCTGCCTCTTTTCCTATGCTTTAAATGCAAATCCAGTCTACCTCCTGAAATCGGTTTCCTGAAATTCTGCCCCGCTTTCAAGTCCTCTTGGCAGCCTTACTTCAATATATTTTTGGACGTTATCTGTCATTTATAACTCTGCAGGTTTGTGAATTACAGGGCCCCTGAGCTCCTTTCTTCAACTCGCTTTCTTGTGAGCTGGCCGCAAACCCGCAAGACTGCTTCAGGCCCTAATCTGCTTCTGGCAGGGCACGCTGAGCCTTTGGTTAATTCCTCTTCCTGGTGGGAAATGAGTGTTAAATATGCCCGTCCAGACACCTACCTCACTCTCAACCCCTTGGTGATGTGGGTCCTCTGGTTTGTGGCCACCTTTGCTGGGTTCCTCACCTTTCGATGATGTGGCCCCACTAGTGTGAGGACACTCCTGCCTAGTTCTCATCTACGTGGTTATGTGGACCCCCTGGTGAGAGTCTGTTCCTGGCTGTGTTCCTCACCCTTCTGTGAGGGAGGTCACTGCTGATAGGTCACTCCTGCATGGCTGGCACACATTGCCTTGGTGAAGTCAGCCATGTGGTGGCAGTAGGAGCGTGCTGAGGATCTCCTCCCCTCGTTGATGAGGGCCCTCTTGCGTCAGGCCCTAACTGCTGGGCTCACCAACTTTTCTTAGTGAGCCCAATGATGCTTGGGCACTCCTCTTAGGATCCCATCTCGATGGGGATGTGGGCCTTCTGCTCTGAAGTCCCAACGGCTGGGTTGTTCACATTTTCATGATGTGGGCTCTCTGGTGTTAGTTCACAGAGGCCTGGATCCCATAGCCTCTGTGCTCTTGGCCACCTGTTGGGAGGTTCCAACTGCTGGATTCCTCACTTTTATAATTTTTTGGGTCTTCTGTTGTGAGGATCCTCCTGCCTGCCTCACTCCCAGCCCCTTCGTGATGTGTGTCGTCTGGTCTGAGGCCACATGTGCTGGGTTCCTCACCTTTCGATGATGTGGGACCAATGGTCTTAGGAGACTCCTGCCTGGTTCACATCCCCTTGGTGATGTGGGCCCTCTGTTGAGAGTCTGATCCTGGCTGGGTTCCTCACCCATCTGTGAGGTGGGCCGTCTGCTGTGAGGTCACTCCTGCCTGGCTTGCTCACCTCGCCTTGTGGACATGAGCCCTCTGGTGGCACTTGGAGCCTGCTGGGAGCCTCCTCCCCTCGGTGATGAGGGCCCTCTGGCGTCAGGCCCTAACTGCTGGTCTCCCCACATTTTGTGATGTGCGCCCAGTGGTGCGAGGACACTCCAGCCAGGTTCACCTCCCCATTGGGATGTGGGCCTTCTGCTCTGAGGTACCAACGCCTGGGTTGCTCACAGTTTCATGATGTGGGCTCTCTGCTATTAGTTCACTCCTGCCTGCATCCCATAGCTTCTGTGCTCTCGGCCACCTGCTGGGAGGTTCCAACTGCTGGATTCCTCACCTTTCTTATTCTTTGGGCCCTCTGTTTTTAGGCTACTCCTGCCTGCCTCACTCCCATTCCCTTTGTGATATGTGTCCTCTGATTTGAGGCCACATGTGCTGGGTTCCGCACCTTTCGATGATGTGGCCCCACTGGAGGGAAGACAGTCCTGACTGGTTCCCATCCCCTTGCTGATGTGGGCCCTCAGGTGAGAGTCTGATCCTGGCTGGGTTCCCCACCCGTCTGTGAGGTGGCCCCTCTGCTGTGAGGTCATTCATGCCTGTCTGGCACACGTCACCTTGGCGACGTGGGCCCTCTGGTGGCAGTTGGAGTGTGCTGGGATCCTCCTCCCCTCAGTGATGAGGGCCCTCTTGCCTTAGGCCATAACTGCTGGGCTCCCCACATTTTCTGATGTGTGCCAAGTGAGTGAGGACACTCTTGCCAGGTTCCCATCCCCATGGGGATATGGGCCTTCTGCTCTGAGGTCAAAACAGCTGGCTTGCTCACAGTACCATGATGTGGGCCCTCTGCTGTGAGTTCACTCCGGCAAGGATCCCTTATCATCGGTGCTCTGAGCCGCCTGCTGGGAGGTTCCAACTGCTGGATTCCTCAACTTTTTTATTCTATGTGCCCTCTGTTGTGAGGCTCCTCCTGCCTGCCTCACTGCCAGCCCCTTGGTGATGACTGTCCTATGGCTTGAGGCCACATGTGCTGCGTTCCTCACCTTTCGATGATGTGGCCCCACTCGTGTGAGGACACTCCTGCCTGGTTCCCATCCCCTTGGTGAGGTGGGCCCTCTGGCGAGAGTCTAATCCTGGCTGGGTTCCTCAACATTCTGTGAGGTAGGCCCTCTGCTGTGAGGTCACTCCTGCCTGGCTGGCACACGTCACCTTGGAGACGTGAGCCCTCTGGTGGCAGTTGGAGCGTGCAGGGTGCCTCCTCCTCTCGGTGATGACGGCCCTCTGGCATCAGGCCCTAAATGGTGGGCTCCCCACATTTTCTGATGTGCGCCCAGTGGTGCGAGGACACTCCAGCCAGGTTCCCATTCCCATGGGGATGTGGGCCTTCTGCGCTGAGGTCCCAACGCCTGGGTTGCTCACAGTTTTATGATGTGGGCCCTCTGCTGTGAGTTCACTGCGGCCTGGATCCCATAGCCTCGGTGTTCTGAGCCGCCTGCTGGAAGGTCTAAATGCTGGAATCCTCACGTTTTTTATATTATGTGCCCTGTGTTGTGAGGCTACTCCTGCCTGCCTCACTCCAAGGCCCTTGGTGATGTGGGTCCTCTGGTTTGAGGACACATGTGCTGGGTTCCTCACCTTAAGATGATGAGGCCCCACTGGTGTGAGGATAATCCTGACTGGTTCCCATCCCCTTTGTGATGTGGGCCCTCTGGTGAGAGTCTGATCCTGGCTGGGTTCCTCACCCATCTGTGAGGTGGGCCCTCTACTATCAGGTAACTCTTGCCTGGCTTGCTCACCTCGCCTTGTTAACATGAGCCCTCTGGTGGCACTTGGACCCTGCTGGGAGCCTCCTCACCTCTGTGATGAGGGCCCTCTGACGTCAGGCCCTAACTGCTGGGCTCCCCAACTTTTCTTAGTGAGCCCAGTGATGCTCAGGCACTCCTCTTAGGTTCCCATCTCCGTGGGGATGTGGGCCTTCTGCTCTGAGGTTCCAACGGCTGGGTTGATCACAATTTCATGATGTGGGCTCTCTGGTGTTAGTTCACTGTGGCCTGGATCCCATAGCCTCTGTGCTCTTGGCCGCCTGCTGGGAGGTTCCAACTGCTGGATTCCTCACTTTTTTAATTTTTTAGGCCCTCTGTTGTGAGGATCCTCCTGCCTGCCTCACTCCCAGCCCCTTCGTGATGTGTGTCGTCTGGTCTGAGGCCACATGTGCTGGGTTCCTCACCTTTCGATGATGTGGGACCAATGGTCTTAGGAGACTCCTGCCTGGTTCACATCCCCTTGGTGATGTGGGCCCTCTGTTGAGAGTCTGATCCTGGCTGGGTTCCTCACCCTTCTGTGAGGTGGGCCGTCTGCTGTGAGGTCACTCCTGCTTGGCTTGCTCACCTCGCCTTGTGGACATGAGCCTTCGGTGGCACTTGGAGCCTGCTGGGAGCCTCCTCCCCTTGGTGATGAGGGCCCTCTGGCGTCAGGCCCTAACTGCTGGGCTCCCCACATTTTGTGATGTGCGCCCAGTGGTTCGAAGACACTCTATCCAGGTTCACATCCCCATTGGGATGTGGGTCTTCTGCTCTGAAGTCCCAACGGCTGGGTTGTTCACAGTTTCATGATGTGGGCTCTCTGCTGTTAGTTCACTCTGGCCTGGATGCCATAGCCTCTGTGCTCTGGGCCGCCTGCTGGGAGGTTCCAACTGCTCGATTCCTCAACTTTTGTATTCTATGGGTCCTGTGTTGCGATGCTCCTCCTGCCTGCCTCACTCGTAACCCCTTCGTGATGTGGGTCCTCTGGTTTGAGGCCACATGTGCTGGGTTCCGCAACTTTCAATGATGTGGCCCCACTGGTGTGAGGACACTCCTGCCTGGTTCCCATCCCCTTGGTGATGTGGGCCTTCTGGTGACAGTCTTATCCTGGCTGGGTTCCTCACTCTTCTGTGAGGTAGGCCCTCTGCTGTGAGGTCAATCCTGCCTGACTTGCACACATCACCTTGGCGACGTGGGCCCTCTGTTGGCACATGGAACCTGCTGGGAGCCTCCTGCCCTCGGTGATGACGGCCCTCTAGCATCAGGCCATAACTGCTGGGCTCCCCACGTTTTCTGATGTGAGCCCAGTGATGCCAGGACACTCCTGTCAGGTTCCCATCCCCATGGGGATGTGGGCTTTCTGCTCTGAGGTCCCAACGCCTGGGTTGCTCACAGTTTCATGATGTGGGCTCTCTGGTGTTAGTTCACTCCTGCCTGCATCCCATAGCTTCTGTGCTCTCGGCCGCCTGCTGGGAGGTTCCAAATGCTGGATTCCTCACCTTTTTTATTCTTTGGGCCCTCTGTATTTAGGCTACTCCTACCTGCCTCACTCCCATCCCCTTTGTGATGTATGTCCTCTGATATGAGGCCGCATGTGCTGGGTTCCTCACCTTTCGATGATGTGGCCCCACTGGTGGGAGGACAGTCCTGACTGGTTTCCATCCCCTTGGTGTTGTGGGCCCTCTGGCGAGAGTCTCATCCTGCCTCGGTTCCTCACCCTTCTGTGAGATAGGCCCTCTGCTGTGAGGTCACTACTGCCTGGCTGACGCATGCCTCCTTGTAGACGTGGGCCCTCTGTTGGCAGTTGGAACCTGCTGGGAGTCTCCTCCCCTCAGTTATGAGGGCCCCCTGGCGTCAGGCCCTAACTGCTGGGCTCCTAACATTTTCTGATATGTGCTAAGTGGTGCGAGGCCACTCCTGCCAGGTTCCCATCCCAATGGGGATGTGGGCCTTCTGTTCTGAGGTCCCAACGGCTGGGCTGCTCACAGGTTCATGATGTGGGCCGTCTGTTGTGAGTTCACTGTGGCCTGGATCTCATAGCCTCGGTGCTCTGGGCCACTTGCTGGGAGGTTCCAACTGCTGGATTCCTCAACTTTTATATTCTATGGACCCTGTGTTGTGAGGCTGGTCCTGCCAGCCTCGTTCCGAACCCCTTAGTGATGTGGTTCCTCTGGTTTGAGGCTACATGTGCTGGGATCCTCACCTTTCGATGATGTTGTCCCACTGGTTTGGGGACACTCCTGCCTTGTTCCCATCCCCTTGGTGATGTGGACCCTCTGGTGAGAGTCTGATCCTGGCTGTGTTCCTCACCCTTCTGTGAGGTGGGCCCTCTGCTGTGAGGTCACTCCTCACCTTTCTTATTTTTGGGCCCTCTTTTGTGAGGCTCCTCCTGCCTGCCTCACTCCCAGCCCCTTGATGATGGGTGTCCTATGGTTTGAAGCCACATGTTCTGGGTTCCTCAGCTTTAGATGATGTGGCCCTACTCATGTGAGGACACTCCTGCCTGGTTCGAATCCATTTGGTGATGTGGGCCCTCTGGTGCAAGTGTGATCCTGACTGGGTTCATCACACTTCTCTGAGGTGGGCCCTCTGTTGTGAGGTCATTCGTGCCTGGTTGGCACACATCACCTTGGCGACGTCAGCCCTCTGGTGGCAGTTGGAGCCTGCTGGGAGCCTCCTTCCCTTGGTGATGAGGGTCCTCTGGCGTCAGGCCCTAACTGCTGGTCTCCCAAAATTTTCTGATACGTTCTCAGTGGTGCGAGGACACTCCTACCAGATTTATATCCCCATGGGGATGTGGGCCTCCTGCTCTGAGGTCCCAATGGCTGGGTTGCTCAGTTTCATGACATGGGCCCTCTTCTGTGAGTTCACTGTGGCCTGGATCCCATAGCCTCGGTGCTCTGGGCCGCCTGCTGGGAGGTTCCAACTGCTGGATTCCTCACTTTTTTGTTCTATGGGCCCAGTGTTGTGAGGCTACTCCTGCCTGCCTCACTCCGAGGCCCTTGGTGATGTGGGTCCTCTGGTTTGAGGACACATGTGCTGAGTACCTCACCTTTCGATGATGTGGCCCCACTGGTGTGAAGACACTCCTGCCTGGTTCCCATCCCCTTGGTGATGTGGGCCCTCTGGTGAGAGTCTGATGTTGGCTGATTTTCTCACCCTTCTGTGAGCTGGGACCTCTGCTGTGAGGTAACTCCTGCCTGGCTTGCTCACGTTGCCTTGACAACGTGAGCCTTCAGGTGGCAGTTGGAGCCTGCTGGGAATCTCCTCCCCTCGGTTATGAGAGCTCTGGATAAAACACATATGCCCTCTTTTGCCAAGTGCATTATTTTCCAAGTTCTGTCTCTTTTCCTATGCTTTAAGAGCGACTCCCGTGTACCTTCTGAAATCGGTTTCCAGCAATTCTGCACCGTTTTCAAGTCCTCTTCGCAGCCTTACTTCAGTATAATTTTGGATGATACCTGTAATTTATAACTCTGCAGGTTTGTGAATTACAGTGCCCCTGAGCTCCTTTCTTCAACACGCTTTCTTGTGAGCTGGCCGCAACACCGCAGGATTGCTTCAGGCCCTAGTGTGGTTCCGGCATGGCTCGCTGAGCGTTTGGTTAATTCCTCTTCCTGGTGGGAAATGAGAGTTAAATTTGCCCGTCCAGACTCCTCCAGCTAGTCTCTCATTGGTTCTCCCTATTCCTGTTCATTTTCCGCAGAAATTGCAAACTGGGCCAAACAGGAGGTTAAAGGCACTGACTCTCCAAGTGGGGAGAGTGTTAGTAAAGCGTCTGGAATGTTGCACCCGAGTACCAGGGGACAAAAACTGAGACACATTTGAACACGTTTCCCGATCACACGGTGGATCGTACTCTGGGTTCCACATGCATGTTTTAGCTGAAGGAAGAATCCCTTAAACCTGGAGAGTTGAGAACCATGGAATGGGTACCATGCAATATGACTTCAAAGGGTCTGCATTTGCTCACAGAACCTCACCAATCCTATCACTGCTGCGTTTATGCCGCTGTACACACGCTTGATTCTCTTTCGGAGACATATAAATCCATAGGTTTTAAGATTCTTACTAGTCAGGTATATTCTTAGGCGTTTAATATGGGGTGTTGAGTCCACTTCATTGAGCAAGCAGTAGCTCTTGTCTATTACATATTTGTCTTATGGAAAGGTATCTGTGCTAATTTCAATCTCTGGTTTTATGCAGCACCCCAACTCACCTTTCCCCTTAAGCAAGCATAAGTTGGTTTTCTACATTTGAGACCCTATTCTGTTTTGTAATTCAGTTCCTGTGTAGCCAAGTTTACATTCCGTGTATTAGTGATACCTTATGATGTTTCTTTTTCTGTGTGACTTATTTCACTTAGAATCATCGTACCTGAATCCACTCATTATGCTGCTAATGGCCTGATGACATAGATTTCATTGCTGAGTGATATTGCATTGTACGTAAGTACCACAACTTCTTTATCCATTTTTCGCTTTCTGCGATATTGAACTTGTACCGTAAACGAGGTTCTTGTAAACAGAGCCGTCCCAAACTTTGGGGTGGCTGTGTCTTTTTGATTTTAATTTCCCTAATCTATAGGACCATAAGTGGAAGTGCCCTAGGCTCTGTTGCTTTGTTTTTTAGATGTTTCAGGAAACACCATACACTTCTCCAGAGTGGCTGTTGGCAATTTACATCCCACCAATCAGCATAAGAAGGTTCCCAGTTCTCCATGGCCTGTCCTGCCTTTCTAGATTTTACAATTTTTTCAGAATGCCCTTTTGACCAGGGACAGTGAGACTTCATTGTAGTGCAGATTTCCTTTGCAAGCTTGCTTGGTTGGCCAAAAAGGGCGTATGCGTTTTTTCCTGAATATACTCAGGAAAAAACGCATACGCCCTTTTTGGCCAAGTGCATCATTGTGGACGTTCTGCCTCTTTTCCTATGCTTTACATGCAATTCCAGTCTACCTCCTGAAATCGGTTTCCTGCAATTCTGCTCCGCTTTCAAGTCCTCTTGGCAGCCTTACTTCAATATATTTTTGGATGATAGCTGTCATTTATAACTCTGCAGGTTTGTGAATTACAGGGCCCCTTAGCTCTTTCTTCAACTCGCTTTCTTGTGAGCTGGCCGCAACACTGCAGGATTGCTTCAGGCCCTAGTGTGGTTCCAGCATGGCTCGCTGAGCCTTTGGTTAATTCCTCTTCCTGGTGGGAAATGAGAGTTAAATTTGCCCGTCCAGACACCTCCAGCTAGTCTCTCATTGGTTCTCCCTATTCCTGTTCATTTTCTGCAGAAATTGCAAACTAGGCCAACCAGGAGGTTAAAGGCACTGACTCTCCAAGTGGGGAGAGTGTTAGTAAAGCGTCTGGAATGTTGCACCCGAGTACCAGGGGACGAAAACTGAGACACATTTGAACACGTTTCCCGATCACACGGTGGATCATACTCTGGGTTCCACATGCATGTTTTAGCTGAAGGAAGAATCCCTTAAACCTGGAGAGTTGAGAACCATGGAATGGGTACCGTGCAATATGACTTCAAACGGTCTTCATTTGCTCACAGAACCTCACCAGTACTTTCACTGCTGCCTTTATGCCGCTGTACACACGCTTGATTTTCTTTCAGAGACATATAAATCCATAGGTTTTAAGATTCTTACTAGTCAGGTATATTCTTAGGCGTTTAATATGGGGTGTTGAGTCCACTTCGTTGAGCAAGGAGTAGCTCTTGTCTATTACATATTTGTCTTATGGAAAGGTATCTGTGTTAATTTCAATCTCTGGTTTTATGCAGCACCCCAACTCACCTTTCCCCTTAAGCAAGCATAAGTTGGTTTTCTACATTTGAGACCCTGTTCTGTTTTGTAATTCAGTTCCTGTGTAGCCAAGCTTACATTCCGTGTATTAGTGATATCTTATGATGTTTCTTTTTCTGTGTGACTTATTTCACTTAGAATCATCGTACCTGAATTCACTCATTATCCTGCTATGGGCCTGATGACATAGATTTCATTTCTGAGTGATATTGCATTGTACGTTAGTACCACAACTTCTTTATCCATTTTTCGCTTTCTGTGATATTGAACTTGTACCGTAAATGAGGTTCCTGTAAACAGAGCCGACCCCAATTTTGGGGTGGCTGTGTCTTTTTGATTTTAATTTCCCTAAGCTATAGGACCATAAGTGGAAGTGCCCTAGGCTCTGGTGCTTTGTTTTTTAGATGTTTCAGGAAACACCATACACTTCTCCAGAGTGGCTGTTGGCAATTTACATCACGCCCATCAGCATAACTAGGCTGCCAGTTCTCCATGGCCTGTTCTCTCTTTCTGGGTTTTACACTTTTTTCAGATGGCCCTTCTGCCCGGGGGGCAGTGAGACTTCATTGTAGTGCAGATTTCCTTTGCAAGCTTGCTTGGTTGGCCAAAAAGGGCGTATGCGTTTTCTCCTGAATATATTTAGGAAAAAAAGCATACGCCCTTTTTGGCCAACTGCATCATTGTGGACGTTCTGCCTCTTTTCCTATGCTTTACATGCAATTCCAGTCTACCTCCTGAAATCGGTTTCCTGCAATTCTGCCCCGCTTTCAAGTCCTCTTGGCAGCCTTACTTCAATATATTTTTGGATGATAGCTGTCATTTATAACTCTGCAGGTTTGTGAATTACAGGGCCCCTGAGCTCCTTTCTTCAACTCGCTTTCTTGTGAGCTGGCCGCAACACCGCAGGATTGCTTCAGGCCCTAGTGTGGTTCTGGCATGGCTCGCTGAGCCTTTGGTTAATTCCTCTTCTTGGTGGGAAATGAGAGTTAAATTTACCCGTCCAGACACCTCCAGCTAGTCTCTCATTTGTTCTCCCTATTCCTGTTCATTTTCCGCAGAAATTGCAAACTGGGCCAAACAGGAGGTTAAAGGCACTGACTCTCCAAGTGGGGAGAGTGTTAGTAAAGCTTCTGGAATGTTGCACCCGAGTACCAGGGGACGAAAACTGAGACACATTTGAACACATTTCCCGATCACACAGTGGATCATACTCTGGGTTCCACATGCATGTTTTAGCTGAAGGAAGAATCCCTTAAACCTGGAGAGTTGAGAACCATGGAATGGGTACCATGCAATATGACTTCAAAGGGTCTGCATTTGCTCACCGAACCTCACCAATCCTATCACTGCTGCATTTATGCCGCTGTACACACACTTGATTCTCTTTCGGAGACATATAAATCCATAGGTTTTAAGATTCTTACTTGTCAGGTATATTCTTAGGCCTTTAATATGGGGTGTTGAGTCCACTTCGTGGAGCAAGCAGTAGCTCTTGTCTATTACATATTTGGCTTATGGAAAGGTATCTGTGGTAATTTCAAACTCTGGTTTTATGCAGCACCCCAACTCACCTTTCCCCTTAAGCAAGCATAAGTTGGTTTTCTACATTTGAGACCCTATTCTGTTTTGTAATTCAGTTCCTGTGTAGCCAAGTTTACATTCCGTGTATTAGTGATATCTTATGATGTTTCTTTTTCTGTGTGACTTATTTCACTTAGAATCATCGTACCTGAATCCACTCATTATGCTGCTACTGGCCTGATGACATAGATTTCATTGCTGAGTGATATTGCATTGTACGTAAGTACCACAACTTCTTTATCCATTTTTCGCTTTCTGCGATATTGAACTTGTACCGTAAACGAGGTTCTTGTAAACAGAGCCATCCCAAACTTTGGGGTGGCTGTGTCTTTTTGATTTTAATTTCCCTAAGCTATAAGACCATAAGTGGAAGTGCCCTAGGCTCTGTTGCTTTGTTTTTTAGATGTTTCAGGAAACACCATACACTTCTCCAGAGTGGCTGTTGGCAATTTACATCCCACCCATCAGCCTAACTAGGCTCCCACTTCTCCATGGCCTGTCCTGCCTTTCTGGATTTTACACTTTTTTCAGATGGCCCTTTTGACCGGGGGGCAGTGAGACTTCATTGTAGTGCAGATTTCCTTTGCAAGCTTGCTTGGTTGGCCAAAAAGGGCGTATGTGCTTTTTCCTGAATATATTCAGGAAAAAACGCATACGCCCTTTTTGGCCAAGTGCCTCATTGTGGACGTCCTGCCTCTTTTCCTATGCTTTACATGCAATTCCAGTCTACCTCCTGAAATCGGTTTCCTGCAATTCTGCCCCGCTTTCAAGTCCTCTTGGCAGCCTTACTTCAATATATTTGTGGACGATAGCTGTCATTTATAACTCTGCAGGTTTGTGAATTACAGTGCCCCTGAGCTCCTTTCTTCAACTCGCTTTCTTGTGAGCTGGCCGCAACACCGCAGGATTGCTTCAGGCCCTAGTGTGGTTCCGGCATGGCTCGCTGAGCCTTTGGTTAATTCCTCCTCCTGGTGGGAAATGAGAGTTAAATTTGCCCGTCCAGACACCTCCAGCTAGTCTCTCATTGGTTCTCCCTATTCCTGTTCATTTTCCGCAGAAATTGCAAACTGGGCCAAACAGGAGGTTAAAGGCACTGACTCTCCAAGTGGGGAGAGTGTTAGTAAAGCATCTGGAATGTTGCACCCGAGTACCAGGGGACGAAAACTGAGACACATTTGAACACGTTTCCCGATCACACGGTGGATCATACTCTGGGTTCCACATGCATGTTTTAGCTGAAGGAAGAATACCTTAAACCTGGAGAGTTGAGACCCATGGAATGGGTACCATGCAATATGAATTCAAAGGGTCTGCATTTGCTCACCGAACCTCACCATTCCTATCACTGCTGCGTTTATGCCGCTGTACACACGCTTGATTCTCTTTCGGAGACATATAAATCCATAGGTTTTTTAAGATTCTTACTAGTCAGGTATATTCTTAGGCGTTTAATATGGGGTGTTGAGTCCACTTCGTTGAGCAAGCAGTAGCTCTTGTCTATTACATATTTAGCTTATGGAAAGGTATCTGTGCTAATTTCAATCTCTGGTATTATGCAGCACCCCAACTCACCTTTCCCCTTAAGCAAGCATATGTTGGTTTTCTACATTTGAGACCCTATTCTGTTTTGTAATTCAGTTCCTGTGTAGCCAAGTTTACATTCCTTGTATTAGTGATATCTTATGATGTTTCTTTTTCTGTGTGACTTATTTCACTTAGAATCATCGTACCTGAATCCACTCATTATGCTGCTACTGGCCTGATGACATAGATTTCATTGCTGAGTGATATTGCATTGTACGTAAGTACCACAACTTCTTTATCCATTTTTCGCTTTCTGCGATATTGAACTTGTACCGTAAACGAGGTTCTTGTAAACAGAGCCGTCCCAAACTTTGGGGTGGCTGTGTCTTTTTGATTTTAATTTCCCTAATCTATAGGACCATAAGTGGAAGTGCCCTAGGCTCTGTTGCTTTGTTTTTTAGATGTTTCAGGAAACACCATACACTTCTCCAGAGTGGCTGTTGGCAATTTACATCCCGCCCATCAGCATAAGAAGGCTCCCAGTTCTTCATGGCCTGTCCTGCCTTTCTAGATTTTACACTTTTTTCAGAATGCCCTTTTGACCGGGGGGCAGTGAGACTTCATTGTAGTGCAGATTTCCTTTGCAAGCTTGCTTGGTTGGCCAAAAAGGGCGTATGCATTTTTTCCTGAATATATTCAGGAAAATACGCATACGCCCTTTTTGGCCAAGTGCATCATTGTGGACGTTCTGCCTCTTTTCCTATGCTTTACATGCAATTCCAGTCTACCTCCTGAAATCGGTTTACTGCAATTCTGCCCTGCTTTCAAGTCCTCTTGGCAGCCTTACTTCAATATATTTTTGGACGATAGCTGTCATTTAGAACTCTGCAGGTGTGTGAATTACAGGGCCCCTGAGCTCCTTTCTTCAGCTCGCTTTCTTGTGAGCTGGCCGCAACACTGCAGGATTGCTTCAGGCCCTAGTGTGGTTCCGGCATGGCTCGCTGAGCCTTTGGTTAATTCCTCTTTCTGGTGGGAAATGAGAGTTAAATTTGCCCGTCCAGACTCCTCCAGCTAGTCTCTCATTGGTTCTCCCTATTCCTGTTCATTTTCCGCAGAAATTGCAAACTGGGCCAAACAGGAGGTTAAAGGCACTGACTCTCCAAGTGGGGAGAGTGTTAGTAAAGCGTCTGGAATGTTGCACCCGAGTACCAGGGGACGAAAACTGAGACACATTTGAACACGTTTCCCGATCACACGGTGGATCATACTCTGGGTTCCACATGCATGTTTTAGCTGAAGGAAGAATCCCTTAAACCTGGAGAGTTGAGAACCATGGAATGGGTACCATGCAATATGACTTCAAAGGGTCTGCATTTGCTCACCGAACCTCACCAAACCTATCACTGCTGCATTTTTGCCGCTGTACACACGCTTGATTCTCTTTCGGAGACATATAAATCCATAGGTTTTAAGATTCTTACTAGTCAGGTATATTCTTAGGCGTTTAATATGGGGTGTTGAGTCCACTTCGTTGAGCAAGCAGTAGCTCTTGTCTATTACATATTTGGCTTATGGAAAGGTATCTGTGTTAATTTCAATCTCTGGTTTTATGCAGCACCCCAACTCACCTTTCCCCTTAAGCAAGCATAAGATGGTTTTCTACATTTGAGACCCTATTCTGTTTTGTAATTCAGTTCCTGTGTAGCCAAGTTTACATTCCGTGTATTAGTGATATCTTATGATGTTTCTTTTTCTTTGTGACTTATTTCACTTAGAATCATCGTACCTGAATCCACTCATTATGCTGCTACTGGCCTGATGACATAGATTTCATTGCTGAGTGATATTGCATTGTACGTAAGTACCACAACTTCTTTATCCATTTTTCGCTTTCTGCGATATTGAACTTGTACCGTAAACGAGGTTCTTGTAAACAGAGCCGTCCCAAACTTTGGGGTGGCTGTGTCTTTTTGATTTTAATTTCCCTAATCTATAGGACCATAAGTGGAAGTGCCCTAGGCTCTGTTGCTTTGTTTTTTAGATGTTTCAGGAAACACCATACACTTCTCCAGAGTGGCTGTTGGCAATTTACATCCCGCCCATCAGCATAAGAAGGCTCCCAGTTCTTCATGGCCTGTCCTGCCTTTCTAGATTTTACACTTTTTTCAGAATGCCCTTTTGACCGGGGGGCAGTGAGACTTCATTGTAGTGCAGATTTCCTTTGCAAGCTTGCTTGGTTGGCCAAAAAGGGCGTATGCATTTTTTCCTGAATATATTCAGGAAAATACGCATACGCCCTTTTTGGCCAAGTGCATCATTGTGGACGTTCTGCCTCTTTTCCTATGCTTTACATGCAATTCCAGTCTACCTCCTGAAATCGGTTTCCTGCAATTCTGCCCTGCTTTCAAGTCCTCTTGGCAGCCTTACTTCAATATAATTTTGGACGATAGCTGTCATTTAGAACTCTGCAGGTGTGTGAATTACAGGGCCCCTGAGCTCCTTTCTTCAACTCGCTTTCTTCTGAGCTGGCCGCAACACTGCAGGATTGCTTCAGGCCCTAGTGTGATACTGGCATGGCATGCTGAGCCTTAGGTTAATTCCTCTTCCTGGTGAGAAATGAGAGTTAAATTTGCCCATCCAGACACCTCCAGCTAGTCTCTCATTGGTTCTCCCTATTCCTGTTCATTTTCCGCCGAAATTGCAAACTGGGACCAACAGCAGATTAAAGGCACTGACTCTGCAAGTGGGGAGAGTGTTAGTAAAGCGTCTGGAATGTTGCACCCGAGTACCAGGGGACGAAATCTGAGACACATTTGAACACGTTTCCCGATCACACGGTGGATCATACTCTGGGTTCCACATGCATGTTTTAGCTGAAGGAAGAATCCCTTAAACCTGGAGAGTTGAGAACCATGGAATGGGTACCATGCAATATGACTTCAAAGGGTCTGCATTTGCTCACCGAACCTCACCAATCCTTTCACTGCTGCGTTTATGCCGCTGTACACACGCTTGATTCTCTTTCGGAGACATATAAATCCATAGGTTTTAAGATTCTTACTAGTCAGGTATATTCTTAGGCGTTTAATATGGGGTGTTGAGTCCACTTCGTTGAGCAGGGAGTAGCTCTTTTCTATTACATATTTGTCTTATGGAAAGGTATCTGTGCTAATTTCAATCTCTGGTTTTATGCAGCACCCCAACTCACCTTTCCCCTTAAGCAAGCATAAGTTGGTTTTCTACATTTGAGACCCTATTCTGTTTTGTAATTCAGTTCCTGTGTAGCCAAGTTTACATTCTGTGTATTAGTGATATCTTATGATGTTTCTTTTTCTGTGTGACTTATTTCACTTAGAATCATCGTACCTCAATCCACTCATTATGCTGCTACTGGCCTGATGACATAGATTTCATTGCTGAGTGATATTGCATTGTACGTAAGTACCACAACTTCTTTATCCATTTTTCGCTTTCTGTGATATTGAACTTGTACCGTAAACGAGGTTCTTGTAAACAGAGCCGTCCCAAACTTTGGGGTAGCTGTGTCTTTTTGATTTTAATTTCCCTAAGCTATAGCACCATAAGTGGTAGTGCCCTAGGCTCTGTTGCTTTGTTTTTTAGATGTTTCAGGAAACACCATACACTTCTCCAGAGTGGCTGTTGGCAATTTACATCACGCCCATTGGCATAACAAAACACCCAGTTCTCCATGGCCTGTCCTGCCTTTCTGGATTTTACTCTTTTTTCAGATGGTCCTTTTGACCTGGGAGCAGTGAGACTTCATTGTAGTGCAGATTTCCTTTGCAAGCTTGCTTGGTTGGCCAAAAAGTGCGTATGCGTTTTTTCCTGAATATATTCAGGAAAAAACGCATACGCCCTTTTTGGCCAAGTGCATCATTGTGGACGTTCTGCCTCTTTTCCTATGCTTTACATGCAATTCCAGTCTACCTCCTGAAATCGGTTTCCTGCAATTCTGCCCCGCTTTCAAGTCCTCTTGGCAGCCTTACTTCAATATATTTTTGGACGATAGCTGTCATTTAGAACTCTGCAGGTGTGTGAATTACAGTTCCCCTGAGCGCCTTTCTTCAACTCGCTTTCTTGTGAGCTGGCCGCAACACCGCAGGATTGCTTCAGGCCCTAGTGTGGTTCCGGCAAATCTCGCTGAGCCTTTCGATAATTCCTCTTCTTGGTGGGAAATGAGAGTTAAATTTGCCCGTCCATAACCCTCCAGCTAGTCTCTCATTGGTTCTCCCTATTCCTGTTCATTTTCCGCAGAAATTGCAAACTGGGCCAAACAGGAGGTTAAAGGCACTGACTCTCCAAGTGGGGGAGAGTGTTAGTAAAGCGTCTGGAATGTTGCACCCGATTACCAGGGGATGAAAACTGAGACACATTTGAACACGTTTCCCGATCACACGGTGGATCATACTCTGGGTTCCACATGCATGTTTTAGCTGAAGGAAGAATCCCTTAAACCTGGAGAGTTGAGAACCATGGAATGGGTACCATGCAATATGACTTCAAAGGGTCTGCATTTGCTCACCGAACCTCACCAATCCTATCACTGCTGCGTTTATGCCGCTGTAAACACGCTTGATTCTCTTTCGGAGACATATAAATCCATAGGTTTTAAGATTCTTACTAGTCAGGTATATTCTTAGGTGTTTAATATGTGGTGTTGAGTCCACTTCGTTGAGCAAGGAGTAGCTCTAGTCTATTACATATTTGGCTTATTGAACGGTATCTGTGCTCATTTCAATCTCTTGTTTTATGCAGCACACCAACTCACCTTTCCCCTTTAGCAAGCATAAGTTGGTTCTACATTTGAGACCCTATTCTGTTTTGTAATTCATTTCCTGGGTAGCCAAGTTTACATTCCGTGTATTAGGGATATCTTATGATGTTTCTTTTTCTGTGTGACTTATTTCACTTAGAATCATCGTACCTGAATCCACTCATTATGCTGCTACGGGCCTGATGACATAGATTTCATTGCTGAATGATATTGCATTCTACGTATGTACCACAACTTCTTTATCCATTTTTTGCTTTCTACGATATTGAACTTGTACCGTAAACGAGGTTCTTGTAAACAGAGCCGTTCCAAACTTTGGGGTGGCTGTGTCTTTTTGATTTTAATTTCACTAAGCTATAGGACCATAAGTGGAAGTGCCCTAGGCTCTGTTGCTTTGTTTTTTAGATGTTTCAGGAAACACCATACACTTCTCCAGAGTGGCTGTTGGCAATTTACATCCTGCCCATAAGCACAAAAAGGCTCCCAGTTCTCCATGGCCTGTCCTGCCGTTCTGGATTTTACACTTTTTTCAGATGGCCCTTTTGACCGGGGGGCAGTGAGACTTCATTGTAGTGCAGATTTCCTTTGCAAGCTTGCTTGGTTGGCCAGAAAGAGCGTATGCGTTTCTTCCTGAATATATTCAGGAAGAAACGCATACGCCCTTTTTGGCCAAGTGCATCATTGTCGACGTTCTGAGTCTTTTCATATGTTTTCAATGCAGTTCCTGTCTACCTCTTGAAATCGGTTTCCTGCAATTCTGCCTTGCTGTCAGTGCCTCTTCATAGCCTTACCTCAATATACTTTTGGAAAATAGTTGGCCTTTATAACTCTGCAGGTTTTTGAATTGCAGTGGCCCTTAGCTCCATTTTTCAGCTCTTATTTTTGTGATCTTGCCTCATATCCACAGGATTTCTTCAGGCCCTATCCTTCTTCTGGGGCGCCTTGCTCTGCCTTTGGTTAATTCTTCTTCCTGATGTGAAATTAGAGTGACATGTGCCCATTGAAACCGCTACAGCTATTTTCTCACTGGTTCCCCCTATTCCCATTCATCCTCCGCACTAACTGCAGACTGTGCGATACCGGAACTTAAAGGCATTGACTCTCCATGTGGAGATGTTGTTAGTAAAGTGGCTGGAATGTTGATCCGGAGCCCCAGGAGAGGAAAATGAGGTGCGTTTTAGAAACCTTTCCCGATCATATGGTATACCATCTGCTGGATTCCCCATGCATGGTTTAGCTGTAGGAAGATTCCCTTCAACCTGGAGTGTTGGGACCCTTGGAATGAGTAGTATGAAGTATTGCATTAAACTTTCGGCAGTTGCTCACCAAAGCTCACCAATGCTCTCAGCCCCAAGTGTCCAGCCTTATGTCTTATCCAGCTGTGGGTTTATATGTGGTCATTCCAGGTTGCATCACAGCCCCTGAGCGAATTTTGTAAGAATTTTTCTCTCTTTCATTGTTTCTGCGTTTTGGTTTTAAAATTTATTTCTATAATGGGGTTTAGCTCATTTTCACTGCTGTGTTTGTGCCGCTCTGCACACACTTGATTCCCTTATGGAGATATATCAATACATGGGTTTTAAGATTCTTATTACTCAGATATATTTCTCTGCGGTGTATAGGGTGTGTTGAGGCCAGTTCATTGAGCAAGGTGTAGATCTTGTCTAATACCTATTTGGTTTATTGAACGGTATCTGTGCTAATTTCAAACTCTGGTTTTATGCATCACCCCACCTCTCCTTTCCCCTTAAGCTGACATAAGTGTGTTTTCTAAATGTGAGACACTGTTCTGTTTTGTAATTCATTTTTTGTGCAGCCATATTTATCCTCCCTCTATAAGTGATATCTTATGATATGTTTCTTTTTCTGTTTGACTTATTTCAAGTAGTATTATCGGACCTAAATCCACTCTTTATCCTTCTACTAGCCTTATTACATTGATTTCATGGTGAAGAGATATTCCATTGTACATAAGTACCACATTTTCTTTATCCATTGTTCTCTTTCCTGGGATATTTAAGGTGTACTGAAGTTGAGGTTCTTGTAAACAGAGTAGCCCTAAACTGTGGTGTGCTTGTGTCTTGTTGATTTTTAGACTTCCCTAGATATACTTCCATGATTGGAAGTGCCCTATGCTCTGTAGCTCTGTTTTTTAGATGATTTAGGAACCACCATACACTTCTCCAGAGTGGCTCTCGGCAGTTCACACACTGTCCATCAGCGTATAAAGGCTCCCTGTTCTCCATGGCCTGTCCTGCATTTCTGGTTTTTACAATTTTTTCGGATGGCCCTTTTGACCGGTGGGAAATGAGACTTCTTTGTTGTGCACATTTGCATTGCTTGCTTGCTTGGTTGCCCATAAAGTGCGTATGCGTTTTTTCCTGGATATATTCAGGAAAAAACGCATACTCCCTTTTGGGCCAACTACATCATTGTCGAAATTCTGCCGCTTTTCATGTACTTTAAGGACGAGTCCAATCTATCTCTTGAAATCTGTTTCTTGCAATTCTGTCTTGCATTCAGATCCTCTTCTTTGCCTTACCTCAACATATTTTTGGACGTTAGTTTTCATTTATAACTCTGCAGGTTTGTGAATTGCAGTGACCCTGAGCTCCATTTTTTAAGTTGCTCTTTTGTGAGCTGGCCTCAAAGCCGCAGGATTGCTTCAGGCCCTATTTTGGCTCCGGCGAGGCGGGCTGAGCCTTTTTTTAATTCTTACTCTTAATGGGAAATTAGAGTGACATGTGCCCGTCCAAACCCCTACAACTATTCTCTCATTGGTTCCCCCTCTTCCCGTTCATCCTCCTCACAATTTGCAAAATGTGTGAAACAGAAGTTTAAATGTGCTGATTCTCTAAGTGGGGAGATTCTAAGTAACGTGGCTGGAATGATGAACAGGAGCACCAGGAGAGGATAAATGAGGTGCATTTTAGACACATCTCCCGATCACATGGTGTTTTCCATGCATGTTTTCCATGCATGTTTTAGCTGTAGGAAGATTCCTTGAACCTGCAGATTTGGGACCCATTGAATGGGTACCAGGTAGTATTACTTTAAAGGGTGTGCATTTCCTCACCCAACCTCACATTTCTCTTAGCGCGAACAGTTTCCAGCCTTATGTCTCATCCTGCTGTGGGTCTAGATGTGTTCAATCCATGTTGCATCACCGTCCCTGAGGAAAAGTTGTAAGAGGTTTTCTCTGTCTCTCTGTCGTTTATTTTTTTCAATTTATTACTATATTGGTTACAACTGATTTTCAAAGCTCTGTTTCTTGCTGCTGTACATCCACTTGATTCACGTACAGAGAGACATCAATAAATTCTTTTTCAGATTCTTACCAGTCATAGATATTCTTTTCCGGTGACTTGAGTGTGCTGAGTGCAGTTCTTTTAGCTACCGTGTAGGCCTTGTTGATTATCAGTTTGGTATTTGGAATGGTATCTTTGCTAATTTCAACCTCCTGGATGATGCCTCACCCCTCCCCACCTTTCCCGTTTAGCAGCCTTACGCGTGTTTTCTACATATTTGACTATGTTTTTGTTTTGTAATTTATTTCATGTGTAGCCATTTTGGATTCCACCTTTAAGTGATATCTTATGATATGTGTCTTTTTCTTTTTGAATTATGTCACTTAGAATGATCATACGTAACTCCTCCGGAGTTGTTACAACTGGCCATATTTCATTGATTTCCAGGCTGAGTAATATTCCACTCTACATAAGTACAACATCTCTATCCATTTTTTCCCTCCAGAGACATTTAAGTTATATCCTAGTCGAGGATCTTTTAAACAGAGAGGCAGTAAACATTGGGGTGCCTGTGTCCTCTCGATTTTTGTTTTTCCCAAGATATACGCCCATGAGTGCAAGTGCCCTATGCTCTGTAGCTCATTTTTTAGATGCTTTAGTAAACACAATACACTTCTCCAGAATGGCCGTTGGCAATATACATTTCCACTATAAGCCTCACAGGGCTCCCTCTTCTCCTTGCCCTGTCCTGCATTTCTGGTGTTTACACTTTATGAGGATGGCTTTTCTGACTGATGCGAAGTGATATCTTTTGTAGTATTGATTTCCAGTGCCCACCTGTTTGGTTGGCTAAAAAAGTGTATGCCCTTTTCTTGAATATATACAGAAAAAAACGCATACAGCCTTTTTGGCCAACTGCAATGTTGGCAATGTTCAGCCCCTTTTCTTGTGCTTAATGGCGAGTCCTTTCTACCTCCTCAAATCCCTTTCCTGCCATTCTCCCTTGCTTACCAATCCTTTTCTTTGACTTTCCTCAAGACATTTTTCAGTGATAGATATTTTCAACTCTGCAGTTTCGTGAATTTTACTGCCCCTGAGTTCCATTGTTCAACTTGTGTTTATGGGAACTGGCCACAAAGCAGTGGGATTTCCTCAAGCCCTATACTGTTTCCATGGGCAACCCTAGCCTTTGGTCAATTCGTCTTCCTGATTGGAAATTAGAGTGACATGTGCCTGTCTGAACACCTAGGACTTGTCTCTCATTGTTCCTCATCCTTCCGCTTCATCCTCTGGACAAATTCCAAACTGTACGCAACAGGATGTTGACAGTGCTGACATCTCCAAGTGGGGAGACTGTTAGTAAAGACGCTGGAGGGGTGAACCCGAGCACCAGGAGATGAGGAGATGAGATGCCTTTTCCAAATTCTTCCCGATCAGACGGTATACCATCCTCTGGGTGTGACAGACATGTTTTAGCAGTAGGAAGGGTCCCATTCATGTAAGGAGAACACCAGGGCTTTTTCAAAATCAGTGTCTCCCCGAAACCCAAACTGGGGAAATTTTTAAGCTACGGCTACACATATGTTCATTAAGGGCCTTGGGAAGTAGGCAGAGTCCAAACTTTAGATGATTGAAGTCTTCAGGGTCAGAAGCACTCACCACCGGCTTCCCTTAGGTTACACTTTAACTGTCATTGATAGATGATGTCAATAAAAATATCTATTCTTTTTCCGATTATTTCCCCTTATAGGTTATTGCAAAATATTGAGTGTAGTTCCCTGTGCTATACAGTAGTTCCTTGTTGATGATCTATTTTATACATAGCAGTGTGTATGTTTTAATTCCAAACTGTTAATTTATCCCTCCTCCCACCTTTCCCCTTTGGTAATAATAAATTATAAGATTTTATACTTCTCAGAAATGGGGGAGCTGAAAGAGAGGTATCATTTTCAATGGAAAAGCATTTAAAACAAGATTGAAGCTTTAACCAAGATTATTAGATGTACATCCTTGGAAAGAAATCACTTCATTTCTCTAATATTGACCTGACAAATAAGACAAACCTTTTCACTGAACTTGCTTATAATAAAGTGATGGAAATATCAAATGGAAGTGTTAGAAACATCTTATTTTACCCGAGCCTTATAAACTGTTCTATGTTAACTACAGTTTGGCTCACACATCTGTTCATTGAAGTTACAGTAGTCTCAATTTCTGTTACTGATCCTCCAGAGTGGACCCCAACAAGTGTCCCCCTGCCCAGTGTCATTGGGGCCAACAGATCGAGACTGAGTTTGGTTCACAAGCAAAGGAAACTTTATATTTTGATCAGAGAATGGAGAGGTGAGAGCATGCACTACCCCGTGGGCTGTGGGCTGGGCTGCTGTGTAGAGATCCTGTCAGAGTCAGTGGGAGGGAGGGGGCGGAGCTCTCGAGGGCCGGGTTGGCTGCAGCTCAGGCTCTATATCTCGGAGTCTGCACTGGGCCCCAGGAGCTGAGGTGTCGACCCAGCCATTCTGCACTAGGAAATCTGGTCTGAAGTGCCGGGTGTGGAACCTCTGTATGCGGGACCCTAGGAGCACGTGAAATTAGACAAAGCACAAAGGATAAAAAAGGTCAGACTTGACTTTATTGCCCAGATTCTATTTTTATCTCCCAGGGATTTTTAATGGGCTTTGCTGGGGACAAACCCCTCCTCTGCCTTTTGTCCCATTCCTCATTCTTGGAGTGCTGAGGGTGCAGACCCTTCTTCTGTAACTGCTGAGTGCTGAGTTGGGAGCCCTCATACCAGGGGACGAGGGTCAGAACTTCTCCCCAGCAGCCTCCAGGTGACGTTGATTGGCCCCAGGACCCCTGCCTCCCTGCTCGTCCGCCTGAGCACCAGCATTGGAAGTGTTATAGATTCTAATGACCTTTAAGGGTCCAGGAAAGAGATGTGCAGAGACGCTGTGGGGGCCGGTTTCACCCCGCCCCACATTTGTTCGGCCACCTTAGGCTGACCGTTTCTGCCAGCCTAGATGCTCTGACCAGTAGTCTGCTCTTTCTTCAATTAGGTCCCTGAATTAACGTAAAAACAGCACCAGGTGTCAGAGCCCTGCCCGCTCAACTCCCAGACAGTCCAGGGTCAGTGGTGATCAAGGACCATGATGGCCACTGAGTCAACAGCCTTTTGAAGTAAACAGGAGTCCAGCCGGTCTTATTGGCCACCATCATCACGGTGTCTGTAGGCTTTTCTATGGTGACAGTGTGATATACGGTTCCCCCGCCAAGATTATTAGCTCCCCTCCGGGTGCAGTAAGTCCTGCAAGCAGTAGTCTACTCCTTCGGGACACACTATTGTTGTTTTATGAGAGAAACTCCAGGTCAAGTGATGTTCACACGAGTCGTCATGGTGCCCTGCTGCCCCCGGTTATCTCTCTGGATGTTGGAGTTGGAGGGCCTCCTCACTCGAGGTCGGTGTGCCCACGGAGCGAACCCTGCAACTTCAGGGCATGGTTGGTGATTAGGATCACCACGTGGGGTCCTTTTCCCTTAGGAGGGAGGTGGCCTTTTGGGCTGCTGATTTCCAGGTTTTTAGATACCACCAGTATCTTGGCCAGATGTGGCAGTGGGCCAAGCCCCTTGGTGACTGTAGTTTATCCTACCTGGATGGCATTCTTGCGTTGTTCCATTTCAAGTGGTCCCAGTTTTTGCACTAATTCTCCAATGGCGATTCACCTTTCACCGGGAATGGAAAGGTCAAAGGGTTTAGCTCAATTAGGGAGTTCCAGGGCAAGGGTCTGAATTGACTGCTCTTTCCATTCTTGAAAGGCCACTTCTGGATTCTGTTCAAAAGGATCATCATCTTTTCCTTTCAGTGTTTCATATAGAGGCCCAGCTAGTAGACTGTAGTTAGGGATCCAGAAGCAGCAAACCCTGGCCTCCCCAGGAACCCCTAAGCTGTCTTCTCGTTTTAGAAAGGGGTAAGGCTGCAAATGGTTTCTTCCCTTTCCTGGGATGGGCTTCTCCGACCTTGTGTGAGAATGAAGCCCAGGCAGGTCACCGCAGTCTGTGATATTTGAGCTTTTTCTTGGACAACTTCTATCCTTTATTGGCTTGGTAGTTCAGAGGCCTCCTTAGTAGGGCTGGCGATCAGAATGTCGCCTGCATATTGAAGGAGGGTTTCCTTTTCCAGAGGTAGAACTTTTCGGTCTTTAGCTAAGCTTTCCCCAAAGATGGTGTGGGAATTTTTGAACCCTTGGGGCAAGACGGCCCGGAAGTATTGTTTAGTTGTATGTTGAGTCCTGCCACTCACAAGCCAAAATTTCTTGTGACTCTGGGACTAATGGAATACAAAAGAAGGCATCATTGAAGACTAATACAGAATACCATGTCCTGGTGGTTGGTAGAATGACCAGCAGGGTGTAGGAATTAGGAGCAACTGGAGGTATATCCTCGGTGGCTTCACTGACTGTCCTGACATCCTTTACCAGGTCCCCAGCAGCCCATGGAGCTCTCGTGGTCAGGCCAATCCCAGGATATGGAGCTCTCCTGGGCAGGTACCCCACCCCCAACCCAGCCCACGGGGCTCTCGTGGTCAGGCCCCTCCCAGGATACAGAGCTACCCTTGCAGGTACCGTGGCAGGGCTGGGCACACAGGAACCGTGCACATAGCCCTCATTGAAGAGCACCCCCAGCTCACCTGTCGCTCAGAGCTGACACAGAGCACCTCAGAGCAGGACTTGAACTAACAAACAGCAGCTCCGACAGGTCTGTGACCCTGGGCATCACTCTGTGTGGCCTCCCTCCACCTGGTCTTCCAGAGACTTCCACTGCACCCGGGGCACCAGGCCTCTGTCTCCAACCACCACCCACCCCTCCTCTCCCTGACTCCTGGGTTCCTCTCATTAGGAGAGGGTTTTCTTGAAGTTGTCTCCCACTCATGGGCCAGATAAAATGATTAGAAAACAAGCCAAAGCTGCAGCCCCTTGTCTATCCTGACTCTCAGGAGCCCACACCTGTTCCTTGGACCTGGCCGGTTCAGCAAGTTCCATTTTCTGCAACTGTGAGCCCCTGAGGGGTGACGATTGGCTGACCTGGGCAGCCTTACGGTGCCGGCCAGCCCTCCCCAGGTGTGCCTGGGTTGAGATCAATATAAATACCACTCCAGGCAGCAAGAGCCCCTGCAGCTGTGTCTGACGCCATTTTCTCTGCCCTGTCAGCAGTCTCGGGGCTGGGCTGGTGGGAGGGAGTGAGAGGCCACGGCTTTGTGGGTGGCCCAGTGTGAGTGGGGCTCTGCTGGACTTTCTGCAGCAGTTGCCAGGCTGCCACCTGCTAAAGAAGAGGATGTGTCACCCATACCTGCTGCTGGAATTGCTCCCTGGGCAGAGGTGAGGAAGGAAAAAAGCAGTGGGGGCAGGGACAGGACGGGTATCTCAGGCAGGGAAATGGAAATCTTCCAGAAGAGCACCCAGGGCCAGGACCATCCTGGCTGGCCTGCAGGCACCAAGTCAGCTGGCATGCTGTCACTCATGTGGCTCCATGGCCCTTCCTCTAGGCTTTCAAGTCCTTGTATATATTCAGGTGTTTTACCTGGGAAGGGTGGGAACAGTTCAGCAGCAACTGGCCTGGGGCTCAGCTCACGTTTACTCACAGATGCCTCGGCACAGTGCCCCAGCTTTGCAATGAGGACGCTTGTTGTGTGGGGGCTGCTGGCTGAATGGGAGACGATTCCCCACCACTGACCAACTTCAGAATTGTTTACAACTGGAGCAAGTGCCCTGATACGGTTTTCCTCTGAGTAACTGGTGGGTTCTGTTTTTTTTTTCTCTTTTTTGTTTTTGGTTCAAGGTAGATTTTATTCCTCTTTTTTGTATTTACAGATATAAGCATGGAAATAATTTATTCATATAAATACATGTATGTGAAGGGAATAATTGTTTTTTCTGTTTTATTTTTTAAATTTTATTTCTTTTTAATTTTGAATTTTATTTTATATTTTTATACAGCAGGTTCTTATTGGTTATCTATTTTATACATATAAATGTTTACATGCCAATCCCAATCTCTCAACTCCTCCCACCACCACCACCCCCAAGAGCTTTCCCCCCTTGTTGTCCATATGATTGTTGTCTACATCTGTTGCTCTATTTATGCCTTGCAAAACGGTTAATCTGTACAGTTTTTCTAGGTTCCACATATATGCATGAATATACAAGATTTGTTTTTCTCTTTCTGACTTACTTCACTCTGTATGACAGTCTCTAGATCCATCGACGTCTCTACAAATGACCCAATTTCATTCCTTTCATGGCTTAGTAATATTCCATTTTATATATGTACCACATCTTTATGCATTCGTCTGTCTGTGGGCATTTAGGTTGCTTCCATTACCTCGATATTGTAAATAGTGATGCAATGAACATTACGGTGAATGTCTCTTTTTGATTTATGGTTTTGTCTGGGTATATGTCCAGTACTGGGATTGCTGTATCATATGGTAATTCTATTATTAGTTTCTTAAGAAACTCCATATTGTTCTCCATAGTGACTGTATCAATTTATATTCCCAACAATAGTGGAAGAGGCTTCCTTTTCTCCACACCCTTTCCAGCATTTGTTGTTTGTAGATTTTCAGATGATGCCCATTCTAACAGGTGTGAGGTGATACCTCATTGTTGAGTCCATTTCGATGAACAAGGGGTAGGTCTTGTCTATTACATATTTGGCTTATGGAACGGTATCTGTGCTAATTTCAAACTCTGGTTTTATGCAGCACCCCAACTCACCTTTCCCCTTAAGCAAGCATAAGTTGGTTTTCTAAACTTGAGACCCTGTTCTGTTTTGTAATTCAGTTCATGTGTAGCCAAGTTTACATTCCGTGCATTAGTGATACCTTATGATGTTTCTTTTTCTGTGTTACTTATTTCACTTAGAATCACCGTGCCTCAATCCACTCATTATGCTGGTACAGGCCTGGTGACACAGATTTCATTGCTGAGTGATATTGCATTGTACATAAGTACCACAACTTCTTTATCCAGTTTTTGCTCTCTGTGATATTGAACTTGGACCGTAAACGAGGTTCTTGTAAACAGAGCCGTCCCAAATTTTGGGGTGGCTGTGTCTTTTTGATTTTAATTTCCCTAAGCTATAGGACCATAAGTGGAAATGCCCTAGACTCTGTTGCTTTGTTTTTCAGATGTATCAGGAAACACCATACACTTCTCCAGAGTGGCTGTTGGCAATTTACATCCCGCCCATCAGCATAACAAGGCTCCTTTTTCCCCATGGCCTGTCTTGCCTTTCTGGATTTTACACTTTTTTCAGATGGCCCTTTTGACCGGGGGGAAGTGACACTTCATAGTAGTTCGGATTTCCATTGCAAGCTTGCTTGGTTTGCCAAAAAGGGCGTATGTGTTTTTTCCTGAATATATTCAGGATCAAACTCATACGCCCTTTTTTTGCCAAGTGCATCATTGTCGATGTTCTGCCTCTTTTCCTATGCTTTAAATGCAAATCCAGTCTACCTCCTGAAATCGGTTTCCTGAAATTCTGCCCCGCTTTCAAGTCCTCTTGGCAGCCTTACTTCAATATATTTTTGGACGTTATCTGTCATTTATAACTCTGCAGGTTTGTGAATTACAGGGCCCCTGAGCTCCTTTCTTCAACTCGCTTTCTTGTGAGCTGGCCGCAAACCCGCAAGACTGCTTCAGGCCCTAATCTGCTTCTGGCAGGGCACGCTGAGCCTTTGGTTAATTCCTCTTCCTGGTGGGAAATGAGTGTTAAATATGCCCGTCCAGACACCTATCTCACTCTCAACCCCTTGGTGATGTGGGTCCTCTGGTTTGTGGCCACCTTTGCTGGGTTCCTCACCTTTCGATGATGTGGCCCCACTAGTGTGAGGACACTCCTGCCTGGTTCTCATCTACGTGGTTATGTGGACCCCCTGGTGAGAGTCTGTTCCTGGCTGTGTTCCTCACCCTTCTGTGAGGGAGGTCACTGCTGATAGGTCACTCCTGCATGGCTGGCACACATTGCCTTGGTGAAGTCAGCCATGTGGTGGCAGTAGGAGCGTGCTGAGGATCTCCTCCCCTCGTTGATGAGGGCCCTCTTGCGTCAGGCCCTAACTGCTGGGCTCACCAACTTTTCTTAGTGAGCCCAATGATGCTTGGGCACTCCTCTTAGGATCCCATCTCGATGGGGATGTGGGCCTTCTGCTCTGAAGTCCCAACGGCTGGGTTGTTCACATTTTCATGATGTGGGCTCTCTGGTGTTAGTTCACAGAGGCCTGGATCCCATAGCCTCTGTGCTCTTGGCCACCTGTTGGGAGGTTCCAACTGCTGGATTCCTCACTTTTTTAATTTTTTGGGTCTTCTGTTGTGAGGATCCTCCTGCCTGCCTCACTCCCAGCCCCTTCGTGATGTGTGTCGTCTGGTCTGAGGCCACATGTGCTGGGTTCCTCACCTTTCGATGATGTGGGACCAATGGTCTTAGGAGACTCCTGCCTGGTTCACATCCCCTTGGTGATGTGGGCCCTCTGTTGAGAGTCTGATCCTGGCTGGGTTCCTCACCCATCTGTGAGGTGGGCCGTCTGCTGTGAGGTCACTCCTGCCTGGCTTGCTCACCTCGCCTTGTGGACATGAGCCCTCTGGTGGCACTTGGAGCCTGCTGGGAGCCTCCTCCCCTCGGTGATGAGGGCCCTCTGGCGTCAGGCCCTAACTGCTGGTCTCCCCACATTTTGTGATGTGCGCCCAGTGGTGCGAGGACACTCCAGCCAGGTTCACCTCCCCATTGGGATGTGGGCCTTCTGCTCTGAGGTACCAACGCCTGGGTTGCTCACAGTTTCATGATGTGGGCTCTCTGCTATTAGTTCACTCCTGCCTGCATCCCATAGCTTCTGTGCTCTCGGCCACCTGCTGGGAGGTTCCAACTGCTGGATTCCTCACCTTTCTTATTCTTTGGGCCCTCTGTTTTTAGGCTACTCCTGCCTGCCTCACTCCCATTCCCTTTGTGATATGTGTCCTCTGATTTGAGGCCACATGTGCTGGGTTCCGCACCTTTCGATGATGTGGCCCCACTGGAGGGAAGACAGTCCTGACTGGTTCCCATCCCCTTGCTGATGTGGGCCCTCAGGTGAGAGTCTGATCCTGGCTGGGTTCCCCACCCGTCTGTGAGGTGGCCCCTCTGCTGTGAGGTCATTCATGCCTGTCTGGCACACGTCACCTTGGCGACGTGGGCCCTCTGGTGGCAGTTGGAGTGTGCTGGGATCCTCCTCCCCTCAGTGATGAGGGCCCTCTTGCCTTAGGCCATAACTGCTGGGCTCCCCACATTTTCTGATGTGTGCCAAGTGAGTGAGGACACTCTTGCCAGGTTCCCATCCCCATGGGGATATGGGCCTTCTGCTCTGAGGTCAAAACAGCTGGCTTGCTCACAGTACCATGATGTGGGCCCTCTGCTGTGAGTTCACTCCGGCAAGGATCCCTTATCATCGGTGCTCTGAGCCGCCTGCTGGGAGGTTCCAACTGCTGGATTCCTCAACTTTTTTATTCTATGTGCCCTCTGTTGTGAGGCTCCTCCTGCCTGCCTCACTGCCAGCCCCTTGGTGATGACTGTCCTATGGCTTGAGGCCACATGTGCTGCGTTCCTCACCTTTCGATGATGTGGCCCCACTCGTGTGAGGACACTCCTGCCTGGTTCCCATCCCCTTGGTGAGGTGGGCCCTCTGGCGAGAGTCTAATCCTGGCTGGGTTCCTCAACGTTCTGTGAGGTAGGCCCTCTGCTGTGAGGTCACTCCTGCCTGGCTGGCACACGTCACCTTGGAGACGTGAGCCCTCTGGTGGCAGTTGGAGCGTGCAGGGTGCCTCCTCCTCTCGGTGATGACGGCCCTCTGGCATCAGGCCCTAAATGGTGGGCTCCCCACATTTTCTGATGTGCGCCCAGTGGTGCGAGGACACTCCAGCCAGGTTCCCATTCCCATGGGGATGTGGGCCTTCTGCGCTGAGGTCCCAACGCCTGGGTTGCTCACAGTTTTATGATGTGGGCCCTCTGCTGTGAGTTCACTGCGGCCTGGATCCCATAGCCTCGGTGTTCTGAGCCGCCTGCTGGAAGGTCTAAATGCTGGAATCCTCACGTTTTTTATATTATGTGCCCTGTGTTGTGAGGCTACTCCTGCCTGCCTCACTCCAAGGCCCTTGGTGATGTGGGTCCTCTGGTTTGAGGACACATGTGCTGGGTTCCTCACCTTAAGATGATGAGGCCCCACTGGTGTGAGGATAATCCTGACTGGTTCCCATCCCCTTTGTGATGTGGGCCCTCTGGTGAGAGTCTGATCCTGGCTGGGTTCCTCACCCATCTGTGAGGTGGGCCCTCTACTATCAGGTAACTCTTGCCTGGCTTGCTCACCTCGCCTTGTTAACATGAGCCCTCTGGTGGCACTTGGACCCTGCTGGGAGCCTCCTCACCTCTGTGATGAGGGCCCTCTGACGTCAGGCCCTAACTGCTGGGCTCCCCAACTTTTCTTAGTGAGCCCAGTGATGCTCGGGCACTCCTCTTAGGTTCCCATCTCCATGGGGATGTGGGCCTTCTGCTCTGAGGTTCCAACGGCTGGGTTGATCACAATTTCATGATGTGGGCTCTCTGGTGTTAGTTCACTGTGGCCTGGATCCCATAGCCTCTGTGCTCTTGGCCGCCTGCTGGGAGGTTCCAACTGCTGGATTCCTCACTTTTTTAATTTTTTAGGCCCTCTGTTGTGAGGATCCTCCTGCCTGCCTCACTCCCAGCCCCTTCGTGATGTGTGTCGTCTGGTTTGAGGCCACATGTGCTGGGTTCCTCACCTTTCGATGATGTGGGACCAATGGTCTTAGGAGACTCCTGCCTGGTTCACATCCCCTTGGTGATGTGGGCCCTCTGTTGAGAGTCTGATCCTGGCTGGGTTCCTCACCCTTCTGTGAGGTGGGCCGTCTGCTGTGAGGTCACTCCTGCTTGGCTTGCTCACCTCGCCTTGTGGACATGAGCCTTCGGTGGCACTTGGAGCCTGCTGGGAGCCTCCTCCCCTTGGTGATGAGGGCCCTCTGGCGTCAGGCCCTAACTGCTGGGCTCCCCACATTTTGTGATGTGCGCCCAGTGGTTCGAAGACACTCTATCCAGGTTCACATCCCCATTGGGATGTGGGTCTTCTGCTCTGAAGTCCCAACGGCTGGGTTGTTCACAGTTTCATGATGTGGGCTCTCTGCTGTTAGTTCACTCTGGCCTGGATGCCATAGCCTCTGTGCTCTGGGCCGCCTGCTGGGAGGTTCCAACTGCTCGATTCCTCAACTTTTGTATTCTATGGGTCCTGTGTTGCGATGCTCCTCCTGCCTGCCTCACTCGTAACCCCTTCGTGATGTGGGTCCTCTGGTTTGAGGCCACATGTGCTGGGTTCCGCAACTTTCAATGATGTGGCCCCACTGGTGTGAGGACACTCCTGCCTGGTTCCCATCCCCTTGGTGATGTGGGCCTTCTGGTGACAGTCTTATCCTGGCTGGGTTCCTCACTCTTCTGTGAGGTAGGCCCTCTGCTGTGAGGTCAATCCTGCCTGACTTGCACACATCACCTTGGCGACGTGGGCCCTCTGTTGGCACATGGAACCTGCTGGGAGCCTCCTGCCCTCGGTGATGACGGCCCTCTAGCATCAGGCCATAACTGCTGGGCTCCCCACGTTTTCTGATGTGAGCCCAGTGATGCCAGGACACTCCTGTCAGGTTCCCATCCCCATGGGGATGTGGGCTTTCTGCTCTGAGGTCCCAACGCCTGGGTTGCTCACAGTTTCATGATGTGGGCTCTCTGGTGTTAGTTCACTCCTGCCTGCATCCCATAGCTTCTGTGCTCTCGGCCGCCTGCTGGGAGGTTCCAAATGCTGGATTCCTCACCTTTTTTATTCTTTGGGCCCTCTGTATTTAGGCTACTCCTACCTGCCTCACTCCCATCCCCTTTGTGATGTATGTCCTCTGATATGAGGCCGCATGTGCTGGGTTCCTCACCTTTCGATGATGTGGCCCCACTGGTGGGAGGACAGTCCTGACTGGTTTCCATCCCCTTGGTGTTGTGGGCCCTCTGGCGAGAGTCTCATCCTGCCTCGGTTCCTCACCCTTCTGTGAGATAGGCCCTCTGCTGTGAGGTCACTACTGCCTGGCTGACGCATGCCTCCTTGTAGACGTGGGCCCTCTGTTGGCAGTTGGAACCTGCTGGGAGTCTCCTCCCCTCAGTTATGAGGGCCCCCTGGCGTCAGGCCCTAACTGCTGGGCTCCTAACATTTTCTGATATGTGCTAAGTGGTGCGAGGCCACTCCTGCCAGGTTCCCATCCCAATGGGGATGTGGGCCTTCTGTTCTGAGGTCCCAACGGCTGGGCTGCTCACAGGTTCATGATGTGGGCCGTCTGTTGTGAGTTCACTGCGGCCTGGATCTCATAGCCTCGGTGCTCTGGGCCACTTGCTGGGAGGTTCCAACTGCTGGATTCCTCAACTTTTATATTCTATGGACCCTGTGTTGTGAGGCTGGTCCTGCCAGCCTCGTTCCGAACCCCTTAGTGATGTGGTTCCTCTGGTTTGAGGCTACATGTGCTGGGATCCTCACCTTTCGATGATGTTGTCCCACTGGTTTGGGGACACTCCTGCCTTGTTCCCATCCCCTTGGTGATGTGGACCCTCTGGTGAGAGTCTGATCCTGGCTGTGTTCCTCACCCTTCTGTGAGGTGGGCCCTCTGCTGTGAGGTCACTCCTCACCTTTCTTATTTTTGGGCCCTCTTTTGTGAGGCTCCTCCTGCCTGCCTCACTCCCAGCCCCTTGATGATGGGTGTCCTATGGTTTGAAGCCACATGTTCTGGGTTCCTCAGCTTTAGATGATGTGGCCCTACTCATGTGAGGACACTCCTGCCTGGTTCGAATCCATTTGGTGATGTGGGCCCTCTGGTGCAAGTGTGATCCTGACTGGGTTCATCACACTTCTCTGAGGTGGGCCCTCTGCTGTGAGGTCATTCGTGCCTGGTTGGCACACATCACCTTGGCGACGTCAGCCCTCTGGTGGCAGTTGGAGCCTGCTGGGAGCCTCCTTCCCTTGGTGATGAGGGTCCTCTGGCGTCAGGCCCTAACTGCTGGTCTCCCAAAATTTTCTGATACGTTCTCAGTGGTGCGAGGACACTCCTACCAGATTTATATCCCCATGGGGATGTGGGCCTCCTGCTCTGAGGTCCCAATGGCTGGGTTGCTCAGTTTCATGACATGGGCCCTCTTCTGTGAGTTCACTGTGGCCTGGATCCCATAGCCTCGGTGCTCTGGGCCGCCTGCTGGGAGGTTCCAACTGCTGGATTCCTCACTTTTTTGTTCTATGGGCCCAGTGTTGTGAGGCTACTCCTGCCTGCCTCACTCCGAGGCCCTTGGTGATGTGGGTCCTCTGGTTTGAGGACACATGTGCTGAGTACCTCACCTTTCGATGATGTGGCCCCACTGGTGTGAAGACACTCCTGCCTGGTTCCCATCCCCTTGGTGATGTGGGCCCTCTGGTGAGAGTCTGATGTTGGCTGATTTTCTCACCCTTCTGTGAGCTGGGACCTCTGCTGTGAGGTAACTCCTGCCTGGCTTGCTCACGTTGCCTTGACAACGTGAGCCTTCAGGTGGCAGTTGGAGCCTGCTGGGAATCTCCTCCCCTCGGTTATGAGAGCTCTGGATAAAACACATATGCCCTCTTTTGCCAAGTGCATTATTTTCCAAGTTCTGTCTCTTTTCCTATGCTTTAAGAGCGACTCCCGTGTACCTTCTGAAATCGGTTTCCAGCAATTCTGCACCGTTTTCAAGTCCTCTTCGCAGCCTTACTTCAGTATAATTTTGGATGATACCTGTAATTTATAACTCTGCAGGTTTGTGAATTACAGTGCCCCTGAGCTCCTTTCTTCAACACGCTTTCTTGTGAGCTGGCCGCAACACCGCAGGATTGCTTCAGGCCCTAGTGTGGTTCCGGCATGGCTCACTGAGCGTTTGGTTAATTCCTCTTCCTGGTGGGAAATGAGAGTTAAATTTGCCCGTCCAGACTCCTCCAGCTAGTCTCTCATTGGTTCTCCCTATTCCTGTTCATTTTACGCAGAAATTGCAAACTGGGCCAAACAGGAGGTTAAAGGCACTGACTCTCCAAGTGGGGAGAGTGTTAGTAAAGCGTCTGGAATGTTGCACCCGAGTACCAGGGGACGAAAACTGAGACACATTTGAACACGTTTCCCGATCACACGGTGGATCATACTCTGGGTTCCACATGCATGTTTTAGCTGAAGGAAGAATCCCTTAAACCTGGAGAGTTGAGAACCATGGAATGGGTACCATGCAATATGACTTCAAAGGGTCTGCATTTGCTCACAGAACCTCACCAATCCTATCACTGCTGCGTTTATGCCGCTGTACACACGCTTGATTCTCTTTCGGAGACATATAAATCCATAGGTTTTAAGATTCTTACTAGTCAGGTATATTCTTAGGCGTTTAATATGGGGTGTTGAGTCCACTTCATTGAGCAAGCAGTAGCTCTTGTCTATTACATATTTGTCTTATGGAAAGGTATCTGTGCTAATTTCAATCTCTGGTTTTATGCAGCACCCCAACTCACCTTTCCCCTTAAGCAAGCATAAGTTGGTTTTCTACATTTGAGACCCTATTCTGTTTTGTAATTCAGTTCCTGTGTAGCCAAGTTTACATTCCGTGTATTAGTGATACCTTATGATGTTTCTTTTTCTGTGTGACTTATTTCACTTAGAATCATCGTACCTGAATCCACTCATTATGCTGCTAATGGCCTGATGACATAGATTTCATTGCTGAGTGATATTGCATTGTACGTAAGTACCACAACTTCTTTATCCATTTTTCGCTTTCTGCGATATTGAACTTGTACCGTAAACGAGGTTCTTGTAAACAGAGCCGTCCCAAACTTTGGGGTGGCTGTGTCTTTTTGATTTTAATTTCCCTAAGCTATAGGACCATAAGTGGAAGTACACTAGGCTCTGTAGCTTTGTTTTTTAGATGTTTCAGGAAACACCATACACTTCTGCAGAGTGGCTGTTGGAAATTTACATCCCGCCCATCAGCCTAACTAGGCTCCCAGTTCTCCATGGCCTGTTCTGTCTTTCTGGGTTTTACACTTTTTTCAGATGGCCCTTCTGACCGTGGGGCTGTGAGACTTCATTGTAGTGCAGATTTCCTTTGCAAGCTTGCTTGTTTGGCCAAAAAGTGTGTATGCGTTTTTTCCTGAATATATTCAGGAAAAAACGCATACGCCCTTTTTGGCCAACTGCATCATTGTGGACGTTCTGCCTCTTTTCCTATGCTTTACATGCAATTCCAGTCTACCTCCTGAAATCGGTTTCCTGCAATTCTGCCCCGCTTTCAAGTCCTCTTGGCAGCCTTACTTCAATATATTTTTGGACGATAGCTGTCATTTATAACTCTGCAGGTTTGTGAATTACAGTGCCCCTGAGCTCCTTTCTTCAACTCGCTTTCTTGTGAGCTGGCCGCAACACCGCAGGATTGCTTCAGGCCCTAGTGTGGTTCTGGCATGGCTCGCTGAGCCTTTGGTTAATTCCTCTTCTTGGTGGGAAATGAGAGTTAAATTTACCCATCCAGACATCTCCAGCTAGTCTCTCATTGGTTCTCCCTATTCCTGTTCATTTTCCGCAGAAATTGCAAACTGGGCCAAACAGGAGGTTAAAGGCACTGACTCTCCAAGTGGGGAGAGTGTTAGTAAAGCGTCTGGAATGTTGCACCCGAGTACCAGGGGACGAAAACTGAGACACATTTGAACACGTTTCCCGATCACACGGTGGATCATACTCTGGGTTCCACATGCATGTTTTAGCTGAAGGAAGAATCCCTTAAACCTGGAGAGTTGAGAACCATGGAATGGGTACCATGCAATATGACTTCAAAGGGTCTGCATTTTCTCACCGAACCTCACCAATCCTATCACTGCTGCATTTATGCCGCTGTACACACGCTTGATTCTCTTTTGGAGACATATAAATCCATTGGTTTTAAGATTCTTACTAGTCAGTTATATTCTTAGGCGTTTAATATGGGGTGTTGAGTCCACTTCGTTGAGCAAGCAGTAGCTCTTGTCTATTACATATTTGGCTTATGGAAAGGTATCTGTGCTAATTTTAATCTCTGGTTTTATGCAGCACCCCAACTCACCTTTCCCCTTAAGAAAGCATAAGTTGGTTTTCTACATTTGAGACCCTATTCTGTTTTGTAATTCAGTTCCTGTCTAGCCAAGTTTACATTCCGTGTATTAGTGATATCTTATGATGTTTCTTTTTCTGTGTGACATATTTCACTTAGAATCATCGTACCTGAATCCACTCATTATGCTGCTATGAGCCTGATGACAGAGATTTCATTGCTGAGTGACATTGCAGTGTACGTTAGTACCACAACTTCCTTATCCATTTTTAGTTTTCTGCGATATTGAACTTGTACTGTAAACGAGGTTCTTGTAAACAGAGCCGTCCCAAACTTTGGGGTAGCTGTGTCTTTTTGATTTTAATTTCCCTAAGCTATAGGACCATAAGTGGAAGTGCCCTTGGCTCTGTTGCTTTGTTTTTTAGATGTTTCAGGAAACACCATACACTTCTCTTGAGTGGCTGTTGGCAATTTACATCCCGCCCATCAGCATAACAAGGCTCCCAGTTCTCCATGGCCTGTCCTACCTTTCTAGAATTTACACTTTTTTCAGATGGCCCTTTTGACCGGGGGGCAGTGAGACTTCATTGTAGTGCAGATTTCCTTTGCAAGCTTGCTTGGTTGGCCAAAAAGGGCGTATGCGTTTTTTCCTGAATATATTCAGGAAAAAACGCATACGCCCTTTTTGGCCAAGTGCATCATTGTGGACGTTCTGCTTCTTTTCCTATGCTTTACATGGAATTCCAGTCTACCTCCTGAAATCGGTTTCCTGCAATTCTGTCCCACTTTCAAGTCCTCTTGGCAGCCTTACTTCAATATATTTTTGGACGATAGCTGTCATTTATAACTCTGCAGGTTTGTGAATTACAGTGCCCCTGAGCTCCTTTCTTCAACTCGCTTTCTTGTGAGCTGGCCGCAACACTGCAGGATTGCTTCAGGCCCTAGTGTGGTCCTGGCATGGCATGCTGAGCCTTAGGTTAATTCCTCTTCCTGGTGGGAAATGAGAGTTAAATTTGCCCGTCCAGACACCTCCAGCTAGTCTCTCATTGGTTCTCCCTATTCCTGTTCATTTTCTGCAGAAATTGCAAACTGGGCCAAACAGGAGGTTAAAGGCACTGACTCTCCAAGTGGGGAGAGTGTTAGTAAAGCGTCTGGAATGTTGCACCCGAGTACCAGGGGACGAAAACTGAGACACATATGAACACGTTTCCCGATCACACGTTGGATCATACTCTGCGTTCCACATGCATGTTTTAGCTGAAGGAAGAATCCCTTAAACCTGGAGAGTTGAGAACCGTGGAATGGGTACCATGCAATATGACTTCAAAGGGTCTGCATTTGCTCACCGAACCTCACCAATCCTATCACTGCTGCGTTTATGCCGCTGTACACACACTTGATTCTCTTTCGGAGACATATAAATCCATAGGTTTTAAGATTCTTACTAGTCAGGTATATTCTTAGGCGTTTAATATTGGGTGTTGTGTCTACTTCGTGGAGCAAGCAGTAGCTCTTGTGTATTACATATTTGGCTTATGGAAAGGTATCTGTGGTAATTTCAAACTCTGGTTTTATGCAGCACCCCAACTCACCTTTCCCCTTAAGCAAGCATAAGTTGGTTTTCTACATTTGAGACCCTATTCTGTTTTGTAATTCAGTTCCTGTGTAGCCAAGTTTACATTCCGTGTATTAGTGATATCTTATGATGTTTCTTTTTCTGTGTGACTTATTTCACTTAGAATCATCGTACCTGAATCCACTCATTATGCTGCTACTGGCCTGATGACATAGATTTCATTGCTGAGTGATATTGCATTGTACGTAAGTACCACAACTTCTTTATCCATTTTTCGCTTTCTGCGATATTGAACTTGTACCGTAAACGAGGTTCTTGTAAACAGAGCCGTCCCAAATTTTGGGGTGGCTGTGTCTTTTTGATTTTAATTTCCCTAAGCTATAAGACCATAAGTGGAAGAGCCCTAGGCTCTGTTGCTTTGTTTTTTAGATGTTTCAGGAAACACCATACACTTCTCCAGAGTGGCTGTTGGCAATTTACATCCCGCCCATCAGCCTAACTAGGCTCCCACTTCTCCATGGCCTGTCCTGCCTTTCTGGATTTTACACTTTTTTCAGATAGCCCTTTTGACCGGGGGGCAGTGAGACTTCATTGTAGTTCAGATTTCCTTTGCAACCTTGCTTGGTTGCCCAAAAAGGGCGAATGCGCTTTTTCCTGAATATATTCAGGAAAAAACGCATACGCCCTTTTTGGCCAAGTGCATCATTGTGGACGTTCTGCCTCTTTTCCTATGCTTTACATGCAATTCCAGTCTACCTCCTGAAATCGGTTTCCTGCAATTCTGCCCCGCTTTCAAGTCCTCTTGGCAGCCTTACTTCAATATATTTGTGGACGATAGCTGTCATTTATAACTCTGCAGGTTTGTGAATTACAGTGCCCCTGAGCTCCTTTCTTCAACTCGCTTTCTTGTGAGCTGGCCGCAACACCGCAGGATTGCTTCAGGCCCTAGTGTGGTTCCGGCATGGCTCGCTGAGCCTTTGGTTAATTCCTCCTCCTGGTGGGAAATGAGAGTTAAATTTGCCCGGCCAGACACCTCCAGCTAGTCTCTCATTGGTTCTCCCTATTCCTGTTCATTTTCCGCAGAAATTGCCAACTGGGCCAAACAGGAGGTTAAAGGCACTGACTCTCCAAGTGGGGAGAGTGTTAGTAAAGCGTCTGGAATGTTGCACCCGAGTACCAGGGGACGAAAACTGAGACACATTTGAACACGTTTCCCGATCACACGGTGGATCATACTCTGGGTTCCACATGCATGTTTTAGCTGAAGGAAGAATACCTTAAACCTGGAGAGTTGAGACCCATGGAATGGGTACCATGCAATATGAATTCAAAGGGTCTGCATTTGCTCACCGAACCTCACCATTCCTATCACTGCTGCGTTTATGCCGCTGTACACACGCTTGATTCTCTTTCGGAGACATATCAATCCATAGGTTTTAAGATTCTTACTAGTCAGGTATATTCTTAGGCGTTTAATATGGGGTGTTGAGTCCACTTCGTTGAGCAAGCAGTAGCTCTTGTCTATTACATATTTGGCTTATGGAAAGGTATCTGTGCTAATTTCAATCTCTGGTTTTATGCAGCACCCCAACTCACCTTTCCCCTTAAGCAAGCATAAGTTGGTTTTCTACATTTGAGACCCTATTCTGTTTTGTAATTCAGTTCCTGTGTAGCCAAGTTTACCTTCCGTGTATTAGTGATATCTTATGATGCTTCTTTTTCTGTGTGACTTATTTCACTTAGAATCATCGTACCTGAACCCACTCATTATGCTGCTACGGGCCTGATGACATAGATTTAATTGCTGAGTGATATTGCATTGTACGTAAGGACCACAACTTCTTTATCCATTTTTCGCTTTCTGTGATATTGAACTTGTACCGTAAACGAGGTTCTTGTAAACAGAGCCGTCCCAAACTTTGGGGTGGCTGTGTCTTTTTGATTTTAATTTCCCTAATCTATAGGACCGTAAGTGGAAGAGCCCTAGGCTCTGTTGCTTTGTTTTTTAGATGTTTCAGGAAACACCATACACTTCTCCAGAGTGGCTGTTGGCAATTTACATCACGCCCATCAGCATAAGAAGGCTCCCAGTTCTCCATGGCCTGTCCTGCCTTTCTGGATTTTACACTTTTTTCAGATGGCCGTTTTGACCGGGGGGCAGTGATACTTCATTGTAGTGCAGATTTCCTTTGCAAGCTTGCTTGGTTGGCCAAAAAGGGCGTATGCGTTTTTTCCGGAATATATTCAGGAAAAAACGCATACGCCCTTTTTGGCCAAGTGCATCATTGTGGACGTTCTGCCTCTTTTCCTATGCTTTACATGCAATTCCAGTCTACCTCCTGAAATCGGTTTCCTGCAATTCTGCCCCGCTTTCAAGTCCTCTTGGCAGCCTTACTTCAATATATTTTTGGATGATAGCTGTCATTTAGAACTCTGCAGGTGTGTGAATTACAGGGCCCCTGAGCTCCTTTCTTCAACTCGCTTTCTTGTGAGCTGGCCGCAACACCGCAGGATTGCTTCAGGCTCTAGTGTGGTTCCGGCATGGCTCGCTGAGCCTTTGGTTAATTCCTCTTCTTGGTGGGAAATGAGAGTTAAATTTGCCCGTCCAGACACCTCCAGCTAGTCTCTCATTGGTTCTCCCTATTCCTGTTCATTTTCCGCAGAAATTGCAAACTGGGCCAAACAGGAGGTTAAAGGCACTGACTCTCCAAGTGGGTAGAGTGTTAGTAAAGCGTCTGGAATGTTGCACCCGAGTACCAGGGGGCGAAAACTGAGACACATTTGAACACGTTTCCCGATCACACGGTGGATCATCCTCTGGGTTCCACATGCATGTTTTAGCTGAAGGAAGAATCCCTTAAACCTGGAGAGTTGAGAACCATGGAATGGGTACCATGCAATATGACTTCAAAAGGTCTGCATTTGCTCACCGAACCTCACCAATCCTATCACTGCTGCGTTTATGCCGCTGTACACACGCTTGATTCTCCTTCGGAGACATATAAATCCATAGGTTTTAAGATTCTTACTAGTCAAGTATATTCTTAGGCGTTTAATATGGGGTGTTGAGTCCACTTCGTTGAGCAAGCAGTAGCTCTTGTCTATTACATATTTGGCTTATGGAAAGGTATCTGTGCTAATTTCCATCTCTGGTTTTATGCAGCACCCCAACTCACCTTTCCCCTTAAGCAAGCATAAGTTGGTTTTCTACATTTGAGACACTATTCTGTTTTGTAATTCAGTTCCTGTGTAGCCAACTTTACATTCCGTGTATTAGTGATATCATATGATGTTTCTTTTTCTGTGTGACATATTTCACTTAGAATCATCGTACCTGAATCCACTCATTATGCTGCTACGGGCATGATGACATAGATTTCATTGCTGAGTGATATTGCATTGTACGTAAGTACCACAACTTCTTTATCCATTTTTCGCTTTCTGCGATATTGAACTTGTACCGGAAACGAGGTTCTTGTAAACAGAGCCATCCCAAACTTTGGGGTGGCTGTGTCTTTTTGATTTTAATTTCCCTAAGCTATAGGACCATAAGTGGAAGTGCCCTAGGCTCTGTTGCTTTGTTTTTTAGATGTTTCAGGAAACACCATACACTTCTCCAGAGTGGCTGTTGGCAATTTACATCCCGCCCATCAGCATAACAAGGCTCCCAGTTCTCCATGGCCTGTCCTGCCTTTCTGGATTTTACACTTTTTTCAGATGGCCCTTTTGACCGGGGGGCAGTGAGACTTCATTGTAGTGCAGATTTCCTTTGCAAGCTTGCTTGGTTGGCCAAAAAGGGCGTATGCGTTTTTTCCTGAATATATTCAGGAAAAAACGCATACGCCCTTTTTGGCCAAGTGCATCATTGTGGACGTTCTGCCTCTTTTCCTATGCTTTACATGCAATTCCAGTCTACCTCCTGAAATCGGTTTCCTGCAATTCTGCCCCGCTTTCAAGTCCTCTTGGCAGCCTTACTTCAATATATTTTTGGACGATAGCTGTCATTTATAACTCTGCAGGTGTGTGAATTACAGGGACCCTGAGCTCCTTTCTTCAACTCGCTTTCTTGTGAGCTGGCCGCAACACCGCAGGATTGCTTCAGGCCCTAGTGTGGTTCCGGCATGGCTCGCTGAGCCTTTCGTTAATTCCTCTTCCTGGTGGGAAATGAGAGTTAAATTTGCCCGTCCAGACTCCTCCAGCTAGTCTCTCATTGGTTCTCCCTATTCCTGTTCATTTTCCGCAGAATTTGCAAACTGGGCCAAACAGGAGGTTAAAGGCACTGACTCTCCAAGTGGGGAGAGTGTTAGTAAAGCGTCTGGAATGTTGCACCCGAGTACCAGGGGACGAAAACTGAGACACATTTGAACACGTTTCCCGATCACACGGTGGATCATACTCTGGGTTCCACATGCATGTTTTAGCTGAAGGAAGAATCCCTTAAACCTGGAGAGTTGAGACCCATGGAATCGGTACCATGCAATATGACTTCAAAGGGTCTGCATTTGCTCACCGAACCTCACCAATCCTATCACTGCTGCGTTTATGCCGCTGTACACATGCTTGATTCTCTTTCGGAGACATATAAATCCATAGGTTTTAAGATTCTTACTAGTCAGGTATATTCTTAGGCGTTTAATATGGGGTGTTGAGTCCACTTCGTTGAGAAAGCAGTAGCTCTTGTCTATTACATATTTGGCTTATGGAAAGGTATCTGTGCTAATTTCAATCTCTGGTTTTATGCAGCACCCCAACTCACCTTTCCCCTTAAGCAAGCATAAGTTGGTTTTCGACATTTGAGACTCTATTCTGTTTTGTAATTCAGTTCCTCTGTAGCCAAGTTTACATTCCATGTATTAGTGATATCTTATGATGTTTCTTTTTCTGTGTGACATATTTCACTTAGAGTCATCGTACCTGAATCCACTCATTATGCTGCTATGGGCCTGATGAAAGAGATTTCATTGCTGAGTGATATTGCATTGTACGTAAGTACCACAACTTCTTTATCCACTTTTCGCTTTCTGCGATATTGAACTTTTACCGGAAACGAGGTTCTTGTAAACAGAGCCGTCCCAAACTTTGGGGTGGCTGTGTCTTTTTGATTTTAATTTCCCTAAGCTATAGGACCATAAGTGGAAGTGCCCTAGGCTCTGTTGCTTTGTTTTTTAGATGTTTCAGGAAACACCATACACTTCTCCAGAGTGGCTGTTGGCAATTTACATCACGCCCATCAGCATAACAAGGCTCCCAGTTCTCCATGGCCTGTCCTGCCTTTCTGGATTTTACACATTTTTCAGATGGCCCTTTTGACCGGGGGGCAGTGAGACTTCATTGTAGTGCAGATTTCCTTTGCAAGCTTGCTTGGTTGGCCAAAAAGGGCGTATGCGTTTTTTCCTGAATATATTCAGGAAAAAACGCATACGCCCTTTTTGGCCAAGTGCATCATTGTGGACGTTCTGCCTCTTTTCCACTGCTTTACATGCAATTCCAGTCTACCTCCTGAAATCGGTTTCCTGCAATTCTGCCCCGCTTTCAAGTCCTCTTGGCAACCTTACTTCAATATGTTTTTGGACAATAGCTGTCATTTATAACTCTGCAGGTGTGTGAATTACAGGGACCCTGAGCTCCTTTCTTCAACTCGCTTTCTTGTGAGCTGGCCGCAACACCGCAGGATTGCTTCAGGCCCTAGTGTGGTTCCGGCATGGCTCGCTGAGCCTTTGGTTAATTCCTCTTCCTGGTGGGAAATGAGAGTTAAATTTGCCCGTCCAGACTCCTCCAGCTAGTCTCTCATTGGTTCTCCCTATTCCTGTTCATTTTCCGCAGAATTTGCAAACTGGGCCAAACAGGAGGTTAAAGGCACTGACTCTCCAAGTGGGGAGAGTGTTAGTAAAGCGTCTGGAATGTTGCACCCGAGTACCAGGGGACGAAAACTGAGACACATTTGAACACGTTTCCCGATCACACGGTGGATCATACTCTGGGTTCCACATGCATGTTTTAGCTGAAGGAAGAATCCCTTAAACCTGGAGAGTTGAGAACCATGGAATGGGTACCATGCAATATGACTTCAAAGGGTCTGCATTTGCTCACCGAACCTCACCAATCCTATCACTGCTGCGTTTATGCCGCTGTACACACGCTGGATTCTCTTTCGGAGACATATAAATCCATAGGTTTTAAGATTCTTACTAGTCAGGTATATTCTTAGGCGTTTAATATGGGGTGTTGAGTCCACTTCGTTGAGCAAGCAGTAGCTCTTGTCTATTACATATTTGGCTTATGGAAAGGTATCTGTGCTAATTTCAATCTCTGGTTTTATGCAGCACCCCAACTCACCTTTCCCCTTAAGCAAGCATAAGTTGGTTTTCTACATTTGAGACCCTATTCTGTTTTGTAATTCAGTTCCTGTGTAGCCAAGTTTACATTCCATGTATTAGTGATATCTTATGATGTTTCTTTTTCTGTGTGACTTATTTCACTTAGAATCATCGTACCTGAATCCACTCATTATGCTGCTACTGGCCTGATGACATAGATTTCATTGCTGAGTGATATTGCATTGTACGTAAGTACCACAACTTCTTTATCCATTTTTCACTTTCTGCGATATTGAACTTGTACCGTAAACGAGGTTCTTGTAAACAGAGCCGTCCCAAACTTTGGGGAGCCTGTGTCTTTTTGATTTTAATTTCCCTAATCTATAGGACCGTAAGTGGAAGTGCCCTAGGCTCTGTTGCTTTGTTTTTTAGATGTTTCAGGAAACACCATACACTTCTCCAGAGTGGCTGTTGGCAATTTACATCACGCCCATCAGCATAACAAGGCTCCCAGTTCTCCATGGCCTGTCCTGCCTTTCTGGATTTTACACTTTTTTCAGATGGCCCTTTTGACCGGGGGGCAGTGAGACTTCATTGTAGTGCAGATTTCCTTTGCAAGCTTGCTTGGTTGGCCAAAAAGGGCGTATGCGTTTTTTCCTGAATATATTCAGGAAAAAACGCATACGCCCTTTTTGGCCAAGTGCATCATTGTGGACGTTCTGCCTCTTTTCCTATGCTTTACATGCAATTCCAGTCTACCTCCTGAAATCGGTTTCCTGCAATTCTGCCCCACTTTCAAGTCCTCTTGGCAGCCTTACTTCAATATATTTTTGGACGATAGCTGTCATTTAGAACTCTGCAGGTGTGTGAATTACAGGGCCCCTGAGCTCCTTTCTTCAACTCGCTTTCTTGTGAGCTGGCCGCAACACCGCAGGATTGCTTCAGGCTCTAGTGTGGTTCCGGCATGGCTCGCTGAGCCTTTGGTTAATTCCTCTTCTTGGTGGGAAATGAGAGTTAAATTTGCCCGTCCAGACACCTCCAGCTAGTCTCTCATTGGTTCTCCCTATTCCTGTTCATTTTCCGCAGAAATTGCAAACCGGGCCAAACAGGAGGTTAAAGGCACTGACTCTCCAAGTGGGGAGAGTGTTAGTAAAGCGTCTGGAATGTTGCACCCGAGTACCAGGGGACGAAAACTGAGACACATTTGAACACGTTTCCCGATCACACGGTGGATCATACTCTGGGTTCCACATGCATGTTTTAGCTGAAGGAAGAATCCCTTAAACCTGGAGAGTTGAGAACCATGGAATGGGTACCATGCAATATGACTTCAAAGGGTCTGCATTTGCTCACCGAACCTCATCAATCCTATCACTGCTGCGTTTATGCCGCTGTACACACGCTGGATTCTCTTTCGGAGACATATAAATCCATAGGTTTTAAGATTCTTACTAGTCAGGTATATTCTTAGGCGTTTAATATGGGGTGTTGAGTCCACTTCGTTGAGCAAGCAGTAGCTCTTGTCTATTACATATTTGGCTTATGGAAAGGTATCTGTGCTAATTTCAATCTCTGGTTTTATGCAGCACCCCAACTCACCTTTCCCCTTAAGCAAGCATAAGTTGCTTTTTGGATTTGAGACCCTGTTCTGTTTTGTAATTAAGTTCCTGTGTAGCCAAGCTTACATTCCGTGTATTAGTGATATCTTATGATGTTTCTTTTTCTGTGTGACTTATTTCACTTAGAATCATCGTACCTGAATCCACTCATTATCCTGCTATGGGCCTGAGGACATAGATTTCATTGCTGAGTGATATTGCATTGTACGTAAGTACCACAACTTCTTTATCCATTTTTCGCTTTCTGCGATATTGAACTTGTACCGTAAATGAGGTTCTTGTAAACAGAGCCGTCCCAAACTTTGGGGTGGCTGTGTCTTTTTGATTTTAATTTCCCTAAGCTATAGGACCATAAGTGGAAGTGCCCTAGGCTCTGTTGCTTTGTTTTTTAGATGTTTCAGGAAACACCATACACTTCTCCAGAGTGGCTGTTGGCAATTTACATCACGCCCATCAGCATAACAAGGCTCCCAGTTCTCCATGGCCTGTCATGCCTTTCTGGATTTTACACTTTTTTCAGATGGCCCTTTTGACCGGGGGGCAGTGAGACTTCATTGTAGTGCAGATTTCCTTTGCAAGCTTGCTTGGTTGGCCAAAAAGGGCGTATGCGTTTTTTCCTGAATATATTCAGGAATATATTCAGGAAAAAACGCATACGCCCTTTTTGGCCAAGTGCATCATTGTGGACGTTCTGCCTCTTTTCCTATGCTTTACATGCAATTCCAGTCTACCTCCTGAAATCGGTTTCCTGCAATTCTGCCCCGCTTTCAAGTCCTCTTGGCAGCCTTACTTCAATATATTTTTGGACGATAGCTGTCATTTAGAACTCTGCAGGTGTGTGAATTACAGGGCCCCTGAGCTCCTTTCTTCAACTCGCTTTCTTGTGAGCTGGCCGCAACACCGCAGGATTGCTTCAGTCCCTAGTGTGGTTTCGGCATGGCTCGCTGAGCCTTTGGTTAATTCCTCTTCCTGTTGGGAAATGAGAGTTAAATTTGCCCGTCCAGACTCCTCCAGCTAGTCTCTCATTGGTTCTCCCTATTCCTGTTCATTTTCCGCAGAAATTGCAAACTTGGCCAAACAGGAGGTTAAAGGCACTGACTCTCCAAGTGGGGAGAGTGTTAGTGAAGCGTCTGGAATGTTGCACCCGAGTACCAGGGGACGAAAACTGAGACACATTTGAACACGTTTCCCGATCACATGGTGGATCATACTCTGGGTTCCACATGCATGTTTTAGCTGAAGGAAGAATCCCTTACTCCTGGAGAGTTGAGACCCATGGAATGGGTACCATGCAATATGACTTCAAAGGGTCTGCGTTTGCTCACCGAACCTCACCAATCCTATCACTGCTGAGTTTATGCCGCTGTACACACGCTGGTTTCTCTTTCGGAGACATATAAATCCATAGGTTTTAAGATTCTTACTAGTCAGGTATATTCTTAGGCGTTTAATATGGGGTGTTGGGTCCACTTCGTTGAGCAAGGAGTAGCTCTTGTTTATTACATATTTGGCTTATGGAACGGTATCTGTGCTAATTTCAATCTCTGGTTTTATGCAGCACCCCAACTAACCTTTCCCCTTAAGCAAGCATAAGTTGGTTTTCTACATTTGAGACCCTGTTCTGTTTTGTAATTCAGTTCCTGTGTAGCCAAGTTTACATTCCATGTATTAGTGATATCTTATGATGTTTCTTTTTCTGTGTGACTTATTTCACTTAGAATTATCGTACCTGAATCCACTCATTATGCTGCTACTGGCCTGATGACATAGATTTCATTGCTGAGTGATATTGCAGTGTACGTAAGTACCACAACTTCTTTATCCATTTTTCGCTTTCTGTGATATTGAACTTGTACCGTAAACAAGGTTCTTGTAAACAGAGCCGACCCAAACTTTTGGGTGGCTTGTCTTTTTGATTTCAATTTCCCTAAGCTATAGGATCATAAGTGGAAGTGCCCTAGGCTCTGTTGCTTTGTTTTTTAGATGTTTCAGGAAACACCATACACTTCTCCAGAGTGGCTGTTGGCAATTTACATCCCGCCCATCAGCATAACAAGGTTCCCAGTTCTCCATGGCCTGTCCTGCCTTTCTGGATTTTACACTTTTTTCAGATGGCCCTTTTGACCGGGGGGCAGTGAGACTTCATTGTAGTGCAGATTTCCTTTGCAAGCTTGCTTGGTTGGCCAAAAAGTTCGTATGGGTTTTTTCCTGAATATATTCAGGAAAAAACGCATACGTCCTTTTTGGCCAAGTGCATCATTGTGGACGTTCTGCCTCTTTTCCTATGCTTTCCATGAAATTCCAGTCTACCTCCTGAAATCGGTTTCCTGCAATTCTGCCCAACTTTCAAGTCCTCTTGGCTGCCTTACTTCAATATATTTTTTGACGATAGCTGTCATTTATAACTCTGCATGTTTGTGAATTACAGTGCCCCTGAGCTCCTTTCTTCAACTCGTTTTCTTGTGAGCTGGCCGCAACGCCGCAGGATTGCTTCAGGCCCTAGTGTGGTTCCGGCATGGCACGCTGAGCCTTTGTTTAATTCCTCTTCTTGGTGGGAAATGAGAGTTAAATTTGCCCGTCCAGACTCCTCCAGCTAGTCTCTCATTGGTTCTCCCTATTCCTGTTCATTTTCCGCAGAAATTGCAAACTGGGCCAAACAGGAGGTTAAAGGCACTGACTCTCCAAGTGGGGAGAGTGTTAGTAAAGCGTCTGGAATGTTGCACCCAAGTACTAGGGGACGAAAATGAGACACATTTGAACACGTTTCCCAATCACACGGTGGATCATACTCTGGGTTCCACATGCATGTTTTAACTGAAGGAAGAATCCCTTAAACCTGGAGAGTTGAGAACCATGGAATGGGTACCATGCAATATGAATTCAAAGGATCTGCATTTGCTCACCGAACCTCACCAATCCTATCACTGCTGCTTTTATGTCACTGTACACACGCTGGATTCTCTTTTGGAGACATATAAATCCATAGGTTTTAAGATTCTTACTAGTCAGGTATATTCTTAGGCGTTTAATATGGGGTGTTGAGTCCACTTCGTTGAGCAAGCAGTAGCTCTTGTCTATTACATATTTGGCTTATGGAAAGACATCTGTGTTAATTTCAATCTCTGGTTTTATGCAGCACCCCAACTCACCTTTCCCCTTAAGCAAGCATAAGTTGGTTTTCTACATTTGAGACCCTATTCTGTTTTGTAATTCAGTTCCTGTGTAGCCAAGTTTACATTCCGTGTATTAGTGATATCTTATGATGTTTCTTTTTCTGTGTGACTTATTTCACTTAGAATCATCGTACCTGAATCCACTCATTATGCTGCTACTGGCCTGATGACATAGATTTCATTGCTGAGTGATATTGCATTGTACGTAAGTACCACAACTTCTTTATCCATTTTTCGCTTTCTGCGATATTGAACTTGTACCATAAACGAGGTTCTTGTAAACAGAGCCGTCCCAAACTTTGGGGTGGCTGTGTCTTTTTGATTTTAATTTCCCTAATCTATAGGACCATAAGTGGAAGTGCCCTAGGCTCTGTTGCTTTGTTTTTTAGATGTTTCAGGAAACACCATACACTTCTCCAGAGTGGCTGTTGGCAATTTACATCCCGCCCATCAGCCTAACTAGGCTCCCAGTTCTCCATGGCCTGTCCTGCCTTTCTGGATTTTACACTTTTTTCAGATGGCCCTTTTGACCGGGGGGCAGTGAGACTTCATTGTAGTGCAGATTTCCTTTGCAAGCTTGCTTGGTTGGCCAAAAAGGGCGTATGCGTTTTTTCCTGAATATATTCAGGAAAAAACGCATACGCCCTTTTTGGCCAAGTGCATCATTGTGGACGTTCTGCCTCTTTTCCTATGCTTTACATGCAATTCCAGTCTACCTCCTGAAATCGGTTTCCTGCAATTCTGCCCCGCTTTCAAGTCCTCTTGGCAGCCTTACTTCAATATATTTTTGGATGATAGCTGTCATTTATAACTCTGCAGGTGTGTGAATTACAGGGCCCCTGAGCTCCTTTCTTCAACTCGCTTTCTTGTGAGCTGGCCGCAACACCGCAGGATTCCTTCAGGCCCTAGTGTGGTTCCGGCATGGCTCGCTGAGCCTTTGGTTAATTCCTCTTCCTGTTGGGAAATGAGCATTAAATTTGCCCGTCCAGACTCCTCCAGCTAGTCTCTCATTGGTTCTCCCTATTCCTGTTCATTTTCCGCAGAAATTGCAAACTGGGCCAAACAGGAGGTTTAAGGCACTGACTCTCCAAGTGGGGAGAGTGTTAGTAAAGCATCTGGAATGTTGCACCCGAGTACCAGGGGACGAAAACTGAGACACATTTGAACACGTTTCCCGATCACACGGTGGATCATCCTCTGGGTTCCACATGCATGTTTTAGCTGAAGGAAGAATCCCTTAAACCTGGAGAGTTGAGAACCATGGAATGGGTACCATGCAATATGACTTCAAAGGGTCTGCATTTGTTCACCGAACCTCACCAATCCTATCACTGCTGCGTTTATGCCGCTGTACACATGCTTGATTCTCTTTCTTAGACATATAAATCCATAGGTTTTAAGATTCTTACTAGTCAGGTATATTCTTAGGCGTTTAATATGGGGTGTTGAGTCCACTTCGTTGAGCAAGCAGTAGCTCTTGTCTATTACATATTTGTCTTATGGAAAGGTATCTGTGTTAATTTCAATCTCTGGTTTTATGCAGCACCCCAACTCACCTTTCCCCTTAAGCAAGCATTAGTTGGTTTTCTGCATTTGAGACCGTTTTCTGTTTTCTAATTCCGTTCCTGTGTAGCCAAGCTTACATTCCGTGTATTAGTGATATCTTATGATGTTTCTTTTTCTGTGTGACTTATTTCACTTAGAATCATCGTACCTGAATCCACTCATTATGCTGCTACTGGCCTGATGACATAGATTTCATTGCTGAGTGATATTGCATTGTAGGTTAGTACCACAACTTCTTTATCCATTTTTCGCTTTCTGTGATATTGAACTTGTACCGTAAATGAGGTTCTTGTAAACAGAGCCATCCCAAATTTTGTGGTGGCTGTGTCTGTTTGATTTTAATTTCCCTAAGCTATAGGACCATAAGTGGAAGTACCCTAGGCTCTGTTGCTGTGTTTTTTAGATGTTTCAGGAAACACCATACACTTCTGCAGATTGGCTGTTGGCAATTTACATCCCGCCCATCAGCCTAACTAGGCTCCCAGTTCTCCATGGCCTGTCCTGCCTTTCTGGATTTTACACTTTTTTCAGATGGCCCTTTTGACCGGGGGGCAGTGAGACTTCATTGTAGTGCAGATTTCCTCTGCAAGCTTGCTTGGTTGACCAAAAAGGGCGTATGTGTTTTTTTCTGAATATATTCAGGAAAAAACGTATACGCCCTTTTTGGCCAAGTGCATCATTGTTGACGTTCTGACTCTTTTCCTATGCTTTACATCCAATTCCAGTCTACCTCCTGAAATCAGTTTCCTGCAATTCTGCTCCGCCTTCAAGTCCTCTTGGCAGACTTACTTCAATATATTTTTGGACGATAGCTGTCATTTAGAACTCTGCAGGTTTGTGAATTACAGTGCCCCTGAGCTCCTTTCTTCAACTCGCTTTCTCGTGAGCTGGCCGCAATAGTGCAGGATTGCTTCAGGCTCTAGTTTGCTACTGGCATGGCACGCTGAGGCTTTGGTTAATTCCTCTTCCTGGTGGGAAATGAGAGTTAAATTTGCCCGTCCAGACACCTCCAGCTAGTCTCTCATTGGTTCTCCCTATTCCTGTTCATTTTCTGGAGAAATTGCAAACTGTGCCAAACAGGAGGTTAAAGGCACTGACTCTCCAAGTGGGGAGAGTGTTAGTAAAGCGTCTGGAATGTTGCACCCGAGTACCAGGGGACGAAAACTGAGACACATTTGAACACGTTTCCCGATCACATGGTGGATCATCCTCTGGGTTCCACATGCATGTTTTAGCTGAAGGAAGAATCCCTTAAACCTGGAGAGTTGAGACCCATGGAATGGGTACCATGCAATATGACTTCAAAGGGTCTGCATTTGCTCACCGAACCTCAACAATCCTTTGTCTGCTGCGTTTATGCTGCTGTACACCCGCTTGATTCTCTTTCGGAGACATATAAATCCATAGGTTTTAAGATTCTTACTAGTCAGGTATATTCTTAGGCGTTTAATATGGGGTGTTGAGTCCACTTCGTTGAGCAAGCAGTAGCTCTTGTCTATTACATATTTGGCTTATGGAAAGGTATCTGTGCTAATTTCAATCTCTGGTTTTATGCAGCACCCCAACTCACCTTTCCCCTTAAGCAAGCATAAGTTGGTGTTCTACATTTGAGACCCTATTCTGTTTTGTAATTCAGTTCTTGTGTAGCCAAGTTTACATTCCGTGTATTAGTGATATCTTATGATGTTTCTTTTTCTGTGTCACATATTTCACTTAGAATCATCGTACCTGAATGCACTCATTATGCTGCTATGGGCCTGATGACAGAGATTTCATTGCTGAGTGATATTGCATTGTACGTTAGTACCACAACTTCTTTATCCATTTTTCGCTTTCTGCGATATTGAACTTGTACTGTAAACGAGGTTCTTGTAAACAGAGCCGTCCCAAACTTTGGGGTGGCTGTGTCTTTTTGATTTTAATTTCCCTAAGCTATAGGACCATAAGTGGAAGTGCCCTAGGCTCTGTTGCTTTGTTTTTTAGATGTTTCAGGAAACACCATACACTTCTCCAGAGTGGCTGTTGGCAATTTACATCCCGCCCATCAGCATAAGAAGGCTCCCAGTTCTCCATGGCCTGTCCTGCCTTTCTGGATTTTACACTTTTTTCAGATGGCCCTTTTGACCGGGGGGCAGTGAGACTTCATTGTAGTGCAGATTTCCTTTGCAAGCTTGCTTGGGTGGCCAAAAAGGGCATATGCGTTTTTTCCTGAATATATTCAGGAAAAAACGCATACGCGCTTTTTGGCCAAGTGCATCATTGTGGACGTTCTGCCTCTTTTCCTATGCTTTACATGCAATTCCAGTCTACCTCCTGAAATTGGTTTCCTGCAATTCTGCCCCGCTTTCAAGTCCTCTTGGGAGCCTTACTTCAATATATTTTTGGACGATAGCTGTCATTTATAACTCTGCAGGTTTGTGAATTACAGGGCCCCTGAGCTCCTTTCTTCAACTCGCTTTCTTGTGAGCTGGCCGCAACACCGCAGGATTGCTTCAGGCCCTAGTGTGGTTCCGGCATGGCTCGCTGAGCCTTTGGTTAATTCCTCTTCTTGGTGGGAAATGAGAGTTAAATTTGCCCGTCCAGACACCTCCAGCTAGTCTCTCATTAGTTCTCCCTATTCCTGTTCATTTTCCGCAGAAATTGCAAACTGGGCCAAACAGGAGGTTAAAGGCACTGACTCTCCAAGTGGGGAGAGTGTTAGTAAAGCGTCTGGAATGTTGCACCCGAGTACCAGGGGACGAAAACTGAGACACATTTGAACACGTTTCCCGATCACACGGTGGATCATACTCTGGGTTCCACATGCATGTTTTAGCTGAAGGAAGAATCCCTTAAACCTGGAGAGTTGAGAACCATGGAATGGGTACCATGCAATATGACTTCAAAGGGTCTGCATTTGCTCACCAAACCTCACCAATCCTATCACTGCTGCGTTTATGCCGCTGTACACACGCTTGATTCTCTTTCGGAGATATATACATCCATAGGTTTTAAGATTCTTACTAGTCAGGTATATTCTTAGGCGTTTAATATGGGGTGTTGAGTCCACTTCGTTGAGCAAGCAGTAGCTCTTCTCTATTACATATTTGGCTTATGGAAAGGTATCTGTGCTAATTTCAATCTCTGGTTTTATGCAGCACCCCAACTCACCTTTCCCCTTAAGCAAGCATAAGTTGGTTTTCTACATTTCAGACCCTATTCTGTTTTGTAATTCAGTTCCTGTGTAGCCAAGTTTACATTCCGTGTATTAGTGATATCTTATGATGTTTCTTTTTCTGTGTGACTTATTTCACTTAGAATTATCGTACCTGAATCCACTCATTATGCTGCTACTGGCCTGATGACATAGATTTCATTGCTGAGTGATATTCCACTGTACGTTAGTACCAAAACTTCTTTATCCATTTTTCGCATTCTGCGATATTGAACTTGTACCGTAAATGAGGTTCTTGTAAACAGAGCCGTCCCAAACTTTGGGGTGGCTGTGTCTTTTTGATTTTAATTTCCCTATTCTATAGGACCATAATTGGAAGTGCCCTAGGCTCTGTTGCTTTGTTTTTTAGATGTTTCAGGAAACACCATACACTTCTCCAGAGTGGCTGTTGGCAATTTACATCACGCCCATCAGCATAACAAGGCTCCCATTTCTGCATGGCGTGTCCTGCCTTTCTGGATTTTACACTTTTTTCAGATGGCCCTTTTGACAGGGGGGCAGTGAGACTTCATTGTAGTGCAGATTTCCTTTGCAAGCTTGCTTGGTTGGCCAAAAAGTGCGTATGCATTTTTTCCTGAATATATTCAGGAAAAAACGCATACGCCCTTTTTGGTCAAGTGCATCATTGTAGATGTTCTGCCTCTTTTCCTATGCTTTACATGCAATTCCACTCTACCTCCTGAAATCGGTTTCCTGCAATTCTGCCCCACATTCAATTGTTCTTGGCAGCCTTACTTCAATATATTTTTGGACGATAGCTGTCATTTATAACTCTGCAGGTTTGTGAATTACAGTGCCCCTGAGCTCCTTTCTTCAATTCGCTTTCTTGTGAGCTGGCCGCAACACCGCAGGATTGCTTCAGGCCTTAGTGTGGTTCCGGCATGGCACGCATAGCCTTTGTTTAATTCCACTTCCTACTGGGAAATGAGAGTTAAATTTGACCATCCAGACACCTCCAGCTAGTCTCTCATTGGTTCTCCCTATTCCTGTTCATTTTCCGCAGAATTTGCAAACTGGGCCAAACAGGAGTTTAAAGGCACTGACTCTCCAAGTGGGGAGAGTGTTAGTAAAGCATCTGGAATGTGGCACCGGAGTACCAGGGGACGAAAACTGAGACACATCTGAACATGTTTCCCGATCACACGGTGGATCTTACTCTGGGTTCCACATGCATGTTTTAGCTGAAGGAAGAATCCCTTAAACCTGGAGAGTTGAGACCCATGGAACGGGTACCATGCAATATGACTTCAAAGAGTCTGCATTTGCTCACCGAACCTCACCAATCCTATCACTGCTGCGTTCATGCCGCTGTACACACTCTTGATTCGCTTTCAGAGACATATAAATCCATAGGTTTTAAGATTCTTACTAGTCAGGTATATTCTTAGGCGTTTAATATGTGGTGTTGAGTGTTCTTCGTTGAGCAAGGAGTAGCTCTTGTCTATTACATATTTGGCTTATGGAAAGGTATCTGTGTTAATTTCAATCTCTGGTTTTATGCAGCACCCCACCTCACCTTTCCCCTTAAGCAAGCATAAGATGGTTTTCTACATTTGAGACCCTATTCTGTTTTGTAATTCAGTTCCTGTGTAGCCAAGTTTACATTCCGTGTATTAGTGATATCTTATGATGTTTCTTTTTCTGTGTGACTTATTTCACTTAGAATCATCGTAGGTGAATCCACTCATTATGCTGCTACTGGCCTGATGACATAGATTTCATTGCTGAGTGATATTGCATTGTACGTAAGTACCACAACTTCTTTATCCATTTTTGCTTTCTGCGATATTGAACTTGTACCGTAAATGAGGTTCTTGTAAACAGAGCCGTCCCAAACTTTGGGGTGGCTGTGTCTTTTTGATTTTAATTTCCCTAAGCTATAGGACCATAAGTAGAAGTGCCCTAGGCTCTGTTGCTTTGTTTTATAGATGCTTCAGGAAACACCATACACTTCTCCAGAGTGGCTGTTGGCAATTTACATCCCGCCCATCAGCATAACAAGGCTCCCAGTTCTCCATGGCCTGTCCTGCCTTTCTGGATTTTACACTTTTTTCAGATGGCCCTTTTGAACAGGGAGCAGTGAGACTTCATTGTAGTGCAGATTTCCATTGCAAGCTTGCTTGGTTGGCCAAAAAGGGCGTATGCGTTTTTTCCTGAATATATTCAGGAAAAAACGCATATGCCCTTTTTGGCTAAGTGCATCATTGTGGACGTTCTGCCTCTTTTCCTAGGCTTTACATGCAATTCCCCTCTGCCTCCTGAAATTGGTTTCCTACAATTCTGCCTCGCTTTCATGTCCTCTTGGCAGCCTTACTTCAATATATTCTTGGACGATAGCTGTCATTTAGAACTCTGCAGGTTTGTGAAATACAGTGCCCCTGAGCTACTTTCTTCAACTCGCTTTCTTGTGAGCTGGCCGCAACACCGCAGGATTGCTTCAGGCCATACTGTGGTTCCGGCACGGCACGCTGAGCCTTTGGTTAATTCCTCTTCCGGGTGGGCAACGAGAGTTAAATTTGCCCATCCAGACACCTCCAGCTACTCTCTCATTGGTTCTCCCTATTCCTATTCATCTTACGCAGAAATTGCAAACTGGGCCAAACAAGAGGTTAAAGGCACTGACTCTACAAGTGGGGAGAGTGTTAGGAAAGCGTCTGGAATGTTGCACCCGAGTATCAGGGGACGAAAACTGAGACACATTTGAACACGTTTCCCGATCACACGGTGGATCATACTCTGGGCTCCACATGCATGTTTTAGCTGAAGGAAGAATCCCTTAAACCTGGAGAGTTGAGACCCATGGAATGGGTACCATGCAATATGACTTCAAAGGGTCTGCATTTGCTCACCGAACCTCACGAATCCTATCACTGCTGCGTTTATGCCGCTGTACACACGCTTGATTCTCTTTCAGAGACATATAAATCCATAGGTTTTAAGATTCTTACTAGTCAGGTATAATCTTAGGCGTTTAATATGTGGTGTTGAGTCCACTTCGTTGAGCAAGCAGTAGCTCTTGTCTATTACATATTTGGCTTATGGAAAGGTATCTGTGCTAATTTCAATCTCTGGTTTTATGCAGCACCCCAACTCACCTTTCCCCTTAAGCAAGCATAAGTTGGTTTTCGACATTTGAGACCCTATTCTGTTTTGTAATTCAGTTCCTGTGTAGCCAAGTTTACATTCCGTGTATTAGTGATACCTTATGATGTTTCTTTTTCTCTGTGACTTATTTCACTTAGAATCATTGTACCTGAATCCACTCATTATGCTGCTACTGGCCTGATGACATAGATTTCATTGCTGAGTGATATTGCATTGTACGTAAGTACCACAACTACTTTATCCATTTTTCGCTTTCTGCGATATTGAACTTGTACCATAAACGAGGTTCTTGTAAACAGAGCCGTCCCAAACTTTGGGGTGGCTGTGTCTTTTTGATTTTAATTTCCCTAATCTATAGGACCATAAGTGGAAGTGCCCTAGGCTCTGTTGCTTTGTTTTTTAGATGTTTCAGGAAACAGCATACACTTCTCCAGAGTGGCTGTTGGCAATTTACATCCCGCCCATCAGCATAAGAAGGCTCCCAGTTCTCCATGGCCTGTCCTGCCTTTCTGGATTTTACACTTTTTTCAGATAGCCCTTTTAACCGGGGGGCAGTGAGACTTCATTGTAGTGCAGATTTCCTTTGCAAGCTTCCTTGGTTGGCCAAAAAGGGCGTATGCGTTTTTTCCTGAATATATTCAGGATAAAACGCATACGCCCTTTTGGCCAAGTGCATCATTGTGGACGTTCTGCCTCTTTTCCTATGCTTTACATGCAATTCCTGTCTACCTCCTGAAATCGGTTTCCTGCAATTCTGCCCCACTTTCAAGTCCTCTTGGCAGCCTTACTTCAATATATTTTTGGACGATAGCTGTCATTTATAACTCTGCAGGTGTGTGAATTACGGTGCCCCTGAGCTTCTTTCTTCACCTCGCTTTCTTGTGAGCTGGCCGCAACACCGCAGGATTGCTTCAGGCCCTAGTGTGGTTCCGGCATATCTCGCTGAGCCTTTGGTTAATTCCTCTTCCTGGTGGGAAATGAGAGTTAAATTTGCCCGTCCAGACACCTCCAGCTAGTCTCTCATTGGTTCTCCCTATTCCTGTTCATTTTCCGCAGAAATTGCAAACTGGGCCAAACAGGAGGTTAAAGGCACTGACTCTCCAAGTGGGGAGATTGTTAGTAAAGCGTCTGGAATGTTGCACCCGAGTACCAGGGGACGAAAACTGAGACACATTTGAACACGTTTCCCGATCACACGGTGGATCATACTCTGGGTTCCACATGCATGTTTTAACTGAAGGAAGAATCCCTTAAACCTGGAGAGTTGAGAACCATGGAATGGGTACCATGAAATATGACTTCAAAGGGTCTGCATTTGCTCACCGAACCTCACCAATCTTATCACTGCTGCGTTTATGCCGCTGTAAACACGCTTGATTCTCTTTCGGAGACATATAAATCCATAGGTTTTAAGATTCTTACTAGTCAGGTATATTCTTAGGCGTTTAATATGTGGTGTTGAGTCCACTTCGTTGAGCAAGCAGTAGCTCTTGTCTATTACATATTTGGCTTATGGAAAGGTATCTGTGCTAATTTCAATCTCTGGTTTTATGCAGCACCCCAACTAACCTTTCCTCTTAAGCAAGCGTAAGTTGGTTTTCTTCATTTGAGACCCTATTCTGTTTTGTAATTCAGTTCCTGTGTAGCCATGTTTACATTCCGTGTATTAGTCATACCTTATGATGTTTCTTTTTCTGTGTGATTTATTTCACTTAGAATCATCGTACCTGAATCCACTCATTATGCTGCTACTGGCCTGATGACATAGATTTCATTGCTGAGTGATATTGCATTGTACGTAAGTACCACAACTTCTTTATCCATTTTTCGCTTTCTGCGATATTGAACTTGTACCGTAAACGAGGTTCTTGTAAACAGAGCCGTTCCAAACTTTGGGGTGGCTGTGTCTTTTTGATTTTAATTTCCCTAAGCTATAGGACCATAAGTGGAAGTGCCCTAGGCTCTGTTGCTTTGTTTTTTAGATATTTCAGGAAACACCATACACTTCTCCAGAGTGGCTGTTGGCAATTTACATCCCACCCATCAGCATAAGAAGGCTCCCAGTTCTCCATGGCCTGTCCTGCCTTTCTGGATTTTACACTTTTTTCAGATGGCCCTTTTGACCGGGGGGCAGTGAGACTTCATTGTAGTGCAGATTTCCTTTGCAAGCTTGCTTGGTTGGCCAAAAAGGGCGTATGCGTTTTATCCTGAATATATTCAGGAAAAAACGCATACGCCCTTTTTGGCCAAGTGCATCATTGTGGACGTTCTGCCTCTTTTCCTATGCTTTACATGCAATTCCAGTCTACCTCCTGAAATCGGTTTCCTGCAATTCTTCCCCGCTTTCAAGTCCTCTTGGCAGCCTTGCTTCAATATATTTTTGGACGATAGCTGTCATTTATAACTCTGAAGGTTTGTGAATTACAGTGCCCCTGAGCTCCTTTTTTCAACTGGCTTTCTTGTGAGCTGGCCGCAACACCGCAGGATTGCTTCAGGCCCTAGTGTGGTTCCGGCATGGCTCGCTGAGCCTTTGGTTAATTCCTCTTCCTGGTGGGAAATGAGAGTTAAATTTGCCCGTCCAGACACCTCCAGCTAGTCTCTCATTGGTTCTCCCTATTCCTGTTCATTTTCCGCAGAAATTGCAAACTGGGCCAAACAGGAGGTTAAAGGCACTGACTCTCCAAGTGGGGAGGGTCTTAGTAAAGCGTCTGGAATGTTGCACCCGAGTATCAGGGGACGAAAACTGAGACACATTTGAACACGTTTCCCGATCACACGGTGGATCATACTCTGGGCTCCACATGCATGTTTTAGCTGAAGGAAGAATCCCTTAAACCTGGAGAGTTGAGACTCATGGAATGGGTACCATGCAATATGACTTCAAAGGGTCTGCATTTGCTCACCGAACCTCACGAATTCTATCACTGCTGCGTTTATGCCGCTGTACACACGCTTGATTCTCTTTCAGAGACATATAAATCCATAGGTTTTAAGATTCTTACTAGTCAGGTATAATCTTAGGCGTTTAATATGTGGTGTTGAGTCCACTTCGTTGAGCAAGCAGTAGCTCTTGTCTATTACATATTTGGCTTATGGAAAGGTATCTGTGCTAATTTCAATCTCTGGTTTTATGCAGCACCCCAACTCACCTTTCCCCTTAAGCAAGCATAAGTTGGTTTTCGACATTTGAGACCCTATTCTGTTTTGTAATTCAGTTCCTGTGTAGCCAAGTTTACATTCCGTGTATTAGTGATACCTTATGATGTTTCTTTTTCTCTGTGACTTATTTCACTTAGAATCATTGTACCTGAATCCACTCATTATGCTGTTACTGGCCTGATGACATAGATTTCATTGCTGAGTGATATTGCATTGTACGTAAGTACCACAACTACTTTATCCATTTTTCGCTTTCTGCGATATTGAACTTGTACCGTAAACGAGGTTCTTGTAAACAGAGCCGTCCCAAACTTTGGGGTGGCTGTGTCTTTTTGATTTTAATTTCCCTAATCTATAGGACCATAAGTGGAAGTGCCCTAGGCTCTGTTGCTTTGTTTTTTAGATGTTTCAGGAAACACCATACACTTCTCCAGAGTGGCTGTTGGCAATTTACATCCCGCCCATCAGCATAAGAAGGCTCCCAGTTCTCCATGGCCTGTCCTGCCTTTCTGGATTTTACACTTTTTTCAGATAGCCCTTTTAACCGGGGGGCAGTGAGACTTCATTGTAGTGCAGATTTCCTTTGCAAGCTTGCTTGGTTGGCCAAAAAGGGCGTATGCGTTTTTTCCTGAATATATTCAGGAAAAAACGCATACGCCCTTTTGGCCAATTGCATCATTGTGGACGTTCTGCCTCTTTTCCTATGCTTTACATGCAATTCCAGTCTACCTCCTGAAATCGGTTTCCTGCAATTCTGCCCCGCTTTCAAGTCCTCTTGGCAGCCTTACTTCAATATATTTTTGGACGATAGCTGTCATTTATAACTCTGCAGGTTTGTGAAATACAGTGCCCCTGAGCTCCTTTCTTCAACTGGCTTTCTTGTGAGCTGGCCGCAACACCGCAGGATTGCTTCAGGCCCTAGTGTGGTTCTGGCATATCTCAGTGAGCCTTTGGTTAATTCCTCTTCCTGGTGGGAAATGAGAGTTAAATTTGCCCGTCCAGACACCTCCAGCTAGTCTCTCATTGGTTCTCCCTATTCCTGTTCATTTTCCACAAAAATTGCAAACTGGGCCAAACAGGAGGTTAAAGGCACTGACTCTCCAAGTGGGGAGAGTGTTAGTAAAGCATCTGGAATGATGCACCCGAGTACCAGGGGACGAAAACTGAGACACATTTGAACACGTTTCCCGATCACGCGTTGGATCATACTCTGGGTTCCACATGCATGTTTTAGCTGAAGGAAGAATCCCTTAAACCTGGAGAGTTGAGACCCATGGAATGGGTACCATGCAATATGACTTCAAAGGGTCTGCATTTGCTCACCGAACCTCACCAATCCTATCACTGCTGCGTTTATGCCGCTGTACACACGCTGGATTCTCTTTCGGAGACATATAAATCCATAGGTTTTAAGATTCTTACTAGTCAGGTATATTCTTAGGCGTTTAATATGGGGTGTTGAGTCCACTTCGTTGAGCAAGCAGTAGCTCTTGTCTATTACATATTTGGCTTATGGAAATGTATCTGTGTTAATTTCAATCTCTGGTTTTATGCAGCACCCCAACTCACCTTTCCCCTTAAGCAAGCATAAGTTGGTTTTCTACATTTGAGACCCTATTCTGTTTTGTAATTCAGTTCCTGTGTAGCCAAGTTTACATTCCGTGTATTAGTGATACCTTATGATGTTTCTTTTTCTGTGTGACTTATTTCACTTAGAATCATCGTACCTGAATCCACTCATTATGCTGCTACTGGCCTGATGACATAGATTTCATTGCTGAGTGATATTGCATTGTACGTAAGTACCACAACTTCTTTATCCATTTTTCGCTTTCTGCGATATTGAACTTGTACCGTAAACGAGGTTCTTGTAAACAGAGCCGTCCCAAACTTTGGGGTGGCTGTGTCTTTTTGATTTTAATTTCCCTAATCTATAGGACTAAAAATGGAAGTGCCCTAGGCTCTGTTGCTTTGTTTTTCAGATGTTTCAGGAAACACCATACACTTCTCCAGAGTGGCTGTTGGCAATTTACATCCCGCCCATCAGCCTAAGTAGGCTCCCAGTTCTCCATGGTCTGTCCTGCCTTTCTGGATTTTACACTTTTTTCAGATGGCCCTTTTGACCGGGGGGCAGTGAGACTTCATTGTAGTGCAGATTTCCTTTGCAAGCTTGCTTCCTTGCGCAAAAAGGGCTTATGCGTTTTTTCCTGAATGTATTCAGGAAAAAACGCATACGCCGTTTTTGGCCAAGTGCATCATTGTGGACGTTCTGCCTCTTTTCCTATGCTTTACATGCAATTCCAGTCTACCTCCTGAAATCGGTTTCCTGCAATTCTGCCCCGCTTTCAAGTCCTCTTGGCAGCCTTACTTCAATATATTTTTGGACGATAGCTGTCATGTATAACTCTGCATGTTTGTGAATGACAGTGCCCCTGAGCTCCTTTTTTCAACTCGCTTTCTTGTGAGCTGGCCGCAACACCGCAGGATTGCTTCAGGCCCTAGTGTGCTTTCGGCATGGCTCGCTGAGCCTTTGGTTAATTCCTCTTCCTGGTGGGAAATGAGAGTTAAATTTGCCCGTCCAGACACCTCCAGCTAGTCTCTCATTGGTTCTCCCTATTCCTGTTCATTTTCCACAGAAATTGCAAACTGGGCCAAACAGGAGGTTAAAGGCACTGACTCTCCAAGTGGGGAGATTGTTAGTAAAGCGTCTGGAATGTTGCACCCGAGTACCAGGGGACGAAAACTGAGACACATTTGAACACGTTTCCCGATCACACGGTGGATCATACTCTGGGTTCCACATGCATGTTTTAGCTGAAGGAAGAATCCCTTAAACCTGGAGAGTTGAGAACCATGGAATGGGTACCATGCAATATGACTTCAAAGGGTCTGCATTTGCTCACCGAACCTCATCAATCCTATCACTGCTGCGTTTATGCCGCTGTAAACACGCTTGATTCTCTTTCGGAGACATATAAATCCATAGGTTTTAAGATTCTTACTAGTCAGGTATATTCTTAGGCGTTTAATATGTGGTGTTGAGTCCACTTCGTTGAGCAAGCAGTAGCTCTTGTCTATTACATATTTGGCTTATGGAAATGTATCTGTGTTAATTTCAATCTCTGGTTTTATGCAGCACCCCAACTAACCTTTCCTCTTAAGCAAGCGTAAGTTGGTTTTCTTCATTTGAGACCCTATTCTGTTTTGTAATTCAGTTCCTGTGTAGCCATGTTTACATTCCGTGTATTAGTGATACCTTATGATGTTTCTTTTTCTGTGTGATTTATTTCACTTAGAATCATCGTACCTGAATCCACTCATTATGCTGCTACTGGCCTGATGACATAGATTTCATTGCTGAGTGATATTGCATTGTACGTAAGTACCACAACTTCTTTATCCATTTTTCGCTTTCTGCGATATTGAACTTGTAATGTAAACGAGGTTCTTGTAAACAGAGCCGTCCCAAACTTTGGGGTGGCTGTGTCTTTTTGATTTTAATTTCCCTAAGCTATAGGACCATAAGTGGAAGTGCCCTAGGCTCTGTTGCTTTGTTTTTTAGATATTTCAGGAAACACCATACACTTCTCCAGAGTGGCTGTTTGCAATTTACATCCCACCCATCAGCATAAGAAGGCTCCCAGTTCTCCATGGCCTGTCCTGCCTTTCTGGATTTTACACTTTTTTCAGATGGCCCTTTTGACCGGGGGGCAGTGAGACTTCATTGTAGTGCAGATTTCCTTTGCAAGCTTGCTTGGTTGGCCAAAAAGGGCGTATGCGTTTTTTCCTGAATATATTCAGGAAAAAACGCATACGCCCTTTTTGGCCAAGTGCATCATTGTGGACGTTCTGCCTCTTTTCCTATGCTTTACATGCAATTCCAGTCTACCTCCTGAAATCGGTTTCCTGCAATTCTTCCCCGCTTCAAGTCCTCTTGGCAGCCTTGCTTCAATATATTTTTGGACGATAGCTGTCATTTATAACTCTGAAGGTTTGTGAATTACAGTGCCCCTGAGCTCCTTTTTTCAACTGGCTTTCTTGTGAGCTGGCCGCAACACCGCAGAATTGCTTCAGGCCCTAGTGTGGTTCCGGCATGGCTCGCTGAGCCTTTGGTTAATTCCTCTTCCTGGTGGGAAATGAGAGTTAAATTTGCCCGTCCAGACACCTCCAGCTAGTCTCTCATTGGTTCTCCCTATTCCTGTTCATTTTCCGCAGAAATTGCACACTGTGCCAAACAGGAGGTTAAAGGCGCTGACTCTCCAAGTGGGGAGAGTGTTAGTAAAGCGTCTGGAATGTTGCACCCGAGTACCAGGGGACGAAAACTGAGACACATTTGAACACGTTTCCCGATCACATGGTGGATCATACTCTGGGTTCCACATGCATGTTTTAGCTGAAGGAAGAATCCCTTAAACCTGGAGAGTTGAGAACCATGGAATGGGTACCATGCAATATGACTTCAAAGGGTCTGCATTTGCTCACCGAACCTCACCAATCTTATCACTGCTGCGTTTATGCCGCTGTAAACACGCTTGATTCTCTTTCGGAGACATATAAATCCATAGGTTTTAAGATTCTTACTAGTCAGGTATATTCTTAGGCGTTTAATATGTGGTGTTTAGTCCACTTCGTTGAGCAAGCAGTAGCTCTTGTCTATTACATATTTGGCTTATGGAAAGGTATCTGTGCTAATTTCAATCTCTGGTTTTATGCAGCACCCCAACTAACCTTTCCCCTTAAGCAAGCGTAAGTTGGTTTTCTTCATTTGAGACCCTATTCTGTTTTGTAATTCAGTTCCTGTGTAGCCATGTTTACATTCCGTGTATTAGTCATACCTTATGATGTTTCTTTTTCTGTGTGATTTATTTCACTTAGAATCATCGTACCTGAATCCACTCATTATGCTGCTACTGGCCTGATGACATAGATTTCATTGCTGAGTGATATTGCATTGTACGTAAGTACCACAACTTCTTTATCCATTTTTCGCTTTCTGCGATATTGAACTTGTACCGTAAACGAGGTTCTTGTAAACAGAGCCGTTCCAAACTTTGGGGTGGCTGTGTCTTTTTGATTTTAATTTCCCTAAGCTATAGGACCATAAGTGGAAGTGCCCTAGGCTCTGTTGCTTTGTTTTTTAGATATTTCAGGAAACACCATACACTTCTCCAGAGTGGCTGTTGGCAATTTACATCCCACCCATCAGCATAAGAAGGCTCCCAGTTCTCCATGGCCTGTCCTGCCTTTCTGGATTTTACACTTTTTTCAGATTGCCCTTTTGACCGGGGGGCAGTGAGACTTCATTGTAGTGCAGATTTCCTTTGCAAGCTTGCTTGGTTGGCCAAAAAGTGCGTATGCGTTTTTTCCTGAATATATTCAGGATAAAACGCATACGCCCTTTTGGCCAAGTGCATCATTGTGGACGTTCTGCCTCTTTTCCTATGCTTTCATGCAATTCCAGTCTACCTCCTGAAATCGGTTTCCTGCAATTCTGCCCCGCTTTCAAGTCCTCTTGGCAGCCTTACTTCAATATATTTTTGGACGATAGCTGTCATTTATAACTCTGCAGGTTTGTGAAATACAGTGCCCCTGAGCTCCTTTCTTCAACTGGCTTTCTTGTGAGCTGGCCGCAACACCGCAGTATTGATTCAGGCTCTAGTGTGGTTCCGGCACGGCTCGCTGAGCCTTCGGTTAATTCCTCTTCTTGGTGGGAAATGAGAGTAAAATTTGCCCGTCCAGACACCTCCAGCTAGTCTCTCATTGGTTCTCCCTATTCCTGTTCATTTTCCACAGAAATTGCAAACTGGGCCAAACAGGAGTTTAAAGGCACTGACTCTCCAAGTGGGGAGAGTGTTAGTAAAGCATCTGGAATGTTGCACCCGAGTACCAGGGGACGAAAACTGAGACACATTTGAACACGTTTCCCGATCACACGGTGGATCATACTCTGGGTTCCACATGCATGTTTTAGCTGAAGGAAGAATCCCTTAAACCTGGAGAGTTGAGAACCTTGGAATGGGTACCATGCAATATGACTTCAAAGGGTCTGCATTTGCTCACCGAACCTCACCAATCCTATCACTGCTGCGTTTATGCCGCTGTACACACGCTGGATTCTCTTTCGGAGACATATAAATCCATAGGTTTTAAGATTCTTACTAGTCAGGTATATTCTTAGGCGTTTAATATGGGGTGTTGAGTCCACTTCGTTGAGCAAGCAGTAGCTCTTGTCTATTACATATTTGGCTTATGGAAAGGTATCTGTGCTAATTTCCATCTCTGGTTTTATGCAGCACCCCAACTCACCTTTCCCCTTAAGCAAGCATAAGTTGGTTTTCTACATTTGAGACCCTATTCTGTTTTGTAATTCAGTTCCTGTGTAGCCAAGTTTACATTCCGTGTATTAGTGATATCTTATGATGTTTCTTTTTCTGTGTGACATATTTCACTTAGAATCATCGTACCTGAATCCACTCATTATGCTGCTACTGGCCTGATGACATAGATTTCATTGCTGAGTGGTATTGCATTGTACGTAAGTACCACAACTTCTTTATCCATTTTTCGCTTTCTGCAATATTGAACTTGTACCATAAATGAGGTTCTTGTAAACAGAGCCGTCCCAAACTCTGGGGTGGCTGTGTCTTTTTGATTTTAATTTCCCTAATCTATAGGACCATAAGTGGAAGTGCCCTAGGCTCTGTTGCTTTGTTTTTTAGATGTTTCAGGAAACACCATACACTTCTCCAGAGTGGCTGTTGGCAATTTACATCCCGCCCATCAGCATAAGAAGGCTCCCAGTTCTCCATGGCCTGTCCTGCCTTTCTGGATTTTACACTTTTTTCAGATGGCCCTTTTGACCGGGGGGCAGTGAGACTTCATTGTAGTGCAGATTTCCTTTGCAAGCTTGCTTGGTTGGCCAAAAAGGGCGTATGCGTTTTTTCCTGAATATATTCAGGAAAAAACGCATACGTCCTTTTTGGCCAAGTGCATCATTGTGGACGTTCTGCCTCTTTTCCTATGCTTTTCATGCAATTCCAGTCTACCTCCTGAAATCGGTTTCCTGCAATTCTGCCCCGCTTTCAAGTCCTCTTGGCAGCCTTACTTCTATATATTTTTGGATGATAGCTGTCATTTATAACTCTGCAGGTTTGTGAATTACAGTGCCCCTGAGCTTCTTTCTTCAACTCGCTTTCTTGTGAGCTGGCCGCAACACCGCAGGATTGCTTCAGGCCCTAGTGTGGTTTCGGCATGGCTCGCTGAGCCTTTGGTTAATTCCTCTTCCTGGTGGGAAATGAGAGTTTAATTTGCCCGTCGAGACACCTCCAGCTAGTCTGTCAATGGTTCTCCCTATTCTTGTTAATTTTCCACAGAAATTGCAAACTGGGCCAAACAGGAGGTTAAAGGCACTGACTCTCCAAGTGGGGAGAGTGTTAGTGAAGCGTCTGGAATGTTGCACCCGAGTACCAGGGGACGAAAACTGAGACACATATGAACACGTTTCCCGATCACACGGTGGATCATACTCTGGGTTCCACATGCATGTTTTAGCTGAAGGAAGAATCCCTTACCTGGAGAGTTGAGACGCATGGAATGGGTACCATGCAATATGACTTCAAAGGGTCTGCATTTGCTCACCGAACCTCACCAATCCTATCACTGCTGCGTTTATGCCGCTGTACACACGCTTGATTCTCTTTCGGAGACATATAAATCCATAGGTTTTAAGATTCTTACTAGTCAGGTATATTCTTAGGCGTTTAATATGGGGTGTTGAGTCCACTTCATTGAGCAAGCAGTAGCTCTTGTCTATTACATATTTGGCTTATGGAAATGTATCTGTGTTAATTTCAATCTCTGGTTTTATGCAGCACCCCAACTAACCTTTCCTCTTAAGCAAGCGTAAGTTGGTTTTCTTCATTTGAGACCCTATTCTGTTTTGTAATTCAGTTCCTGTGTAGCCATGTTTACATTCCGTGTATTAGTGATACCTTATGATGTTTCTTTTTCTGTGTGATTTATTTCACTTAGAATCATCGTACCTGAATCCACTCATTATGCTGCTACTGGCCTGATGACATAGATTTCATTGCTGAGTGATATTGCATTGTACGTAAGTACCACAACTTCTTTATCCATTTTTCGCTTTCTGCGATATTGAACTTGTACCGTAAACGAGGTTCTTGTAAACAGAGCCGTCCCAAACTTTGGGGTGGCTGTGTCTTTTTGATTTTAATTTCCCTAAGCTATAGGACCATAAGTGGAAGTGCCCTAGGCTCTGTTGCTTTGTTTTTTAGATATTTCAGGAAACACCATACACTTCTCCAGAGTGGCTGTTTGCAATTTACATCCCACCCATCAGCATAAGAAGGCTCCCAGTTCTCCATGGCCTGTCCTGCCTTTCTGGATTTTACACTTTTTTCAGATGGCCCTTTTGACCGGGGGGCAGTGAGACTTCATTGTAGTGCAGATTTCCTTTGCAAGCTGGCTTGCTTGGCCAAAAAGGGCGTATGCGTTTTTTCCTGAATATATTCAGGAAAAAACGCATACGCCCTTTTTGGCCAAGTGCATCATTGTGGACGTTCTGCCTCTTTTCCTATGCTTTACATGCAATTCCAGTCTACCTCCTGAAATCGGTTTCCTGCAATTCTTCCCCGCTTTCAAGTCCTCTTGGCAGCCTTGCTTCAATATATTTTTGGACGATAGCTGTCATTTATAACTCTGCAGGTTTGTGAATTACAGTGCCCCTGAGCTCCTTTTTTCAACTGGCTTTCTTGTGAGCTGGCCGCAACACCGCAGGATTGCTTCAGGCCCTAGTGTGGTTCCGGCATGGCTCGCTGAGCCTTTGGTTAATTCCTCTTCCTGGTGGGAAATGAGAGTTAAATTTGCCCGTCCAGACACCTCCAGCTAGTCTCTCATTGGTTCTCCCTATTCCTGTTCATTTTCCGCAGAAATTGCACACTGGGCCAAACAGGAGGTTAAAGGCGCTGACTCTCCAAGTGGGGAGAGTGTTAGTAAAGCGTCTGGAATGTTGCACCCGAGTACCAGGGGACGAAAACTGAGACACATTTGAACACGTTTCCCGATCACATGGTGGATCATACTCTGGGTTCCACATGCATGTTTTAGCTGAAGGAAGAATCCCTTAAACCTGGAGAGTTGAGACGCATGGAATGGGTACCATGCAATATGACTTCAAAGGGTCTGCATTTGCTCACCGAACCTCACCAATCCTATCACTGCTGCGTTTATGCCGCTGTACACACGCTGGATTCTCTTTCGGAGACATATAAATCCATAGGTTTTAAGATTCTTACTAGTCAGGTATATTCTTAGGCGTTTAATATGGGGTGTTGAGTCCTCTTCGTTGAGCAAGCAGTAGCTCTTGTCTATTACATATTTGGCTTATGGAAAGGTATCTGTGTTAATTTCAATCTCTGGTTTTATGCAGCACCCCAACTCACCTTTCCCCTTAAGCAAGCATAAGTTGGTTTTCTACATTTGAGACCCTATTCTGTTTTGTAATTCAGTTCCTGTGTAGCCAAGTTTACATTCCGTGTATTAGTGATACCTTATGATGTTTCTTTTTCTGTGTGACTTATTTTACTTAGAATCATCGTACCTGAATCCACTCATTATGCTGCTACTGGCCTGATGACATAGATTTCATTGCTGAGTGATATTTCATTGTACGTAAGTACCACAACTTCTTTATCCATTTTTCGCTTTCTGCGATATTGAACTTGTATCGTAAATGAGGTTCTTGTAAACAGAGCTGTCCCAAACTTTGGGGTGGCTGTGTCTTTTTGATTTTAATTTCCCTAATCTATAGGACCAAAAATGGAAGTGCCCTAGGCTCTGTTGCTTTGTTTTTCAGATGTTTCAGGAAACACCATACACTTCTCCAGAGTGGCTGTTGGCAATTTACATCCCGCCCATCAGCTTAAGTAGGCTCCCAGTTCTCCATGGTCTGTCCTGCCTTTCTGGATTTTACACTTTTTTCAGATGGCCCTTTTGACCGGGGGGCAGTGAGACTTCATTGTAGTGCAGATTTCCTTTGCAAGCTTGCTTGGTTGGCCAAAAAGGGCGTATGCGTTTTTTCCTGAATATATTCAGGAAAAAACGCATACGCCCTTTTTGGCCAAGTGCATCATTGTGGACGGTCTGCCTCTTTTCTTATGCTTTACATGCAATTCCAGTCTACCTCCTGAAATCGGTTTCCTGCAATTCTGCCCCGCTTTCAAGTCCTCTTGGCAGCCTTACTTCAATATATTTTTGGACGTTAGCTGTCATTTAGAACTCTGAAGTTTTGTGAATTACAGTGCCCCTGAGCTACTTTCTTCAACTCGCTTTCTTGTGAGCTGGCCGCAACACCGCAAGATTGATTCAGGCCCTAGTGTGGTTCCGGCACGGCTCGCTGAGCCTTTGGTTAATTCCTCTTCCTGGTGGGAAATGAGAGTAAAATTTGCCCGTCCAGACACCTCCAGCTAGTCTCTCATTGGTTCTCCCTATTCCTGTTCATTTTCCGCAGAAATTGCAAACTGGGCCAAACAGGAGTTTAAAGGCACTGACTCTCCAAGTGGGGAGAGTGTTAGTAAAGCATCTGGAATGTTGCACCCGAGTACCAGGGGACGAAAACTGAGACACATTTGAACACGTTTCCCGATCACATGGTGGATCATACTCTGGGTTCCACATGCATGTTTTAGCTGAAGGAAGAATCCCTTAAACCTGGAGAGTTGAGAACCATGGAATGGGTACCATGCAATATGACTTCAAAGGGTCTGCATTTGCTCACCGAACCTCACCAATCCTATCACTGCTGCGTTTATGCCGCTGTACACACGCTGGATTCTCTTTCGGAGACATATAAATCCATAGGTTTTAAGATTCTTACTAGTCAGGTATATTCTTAGGCGTTTAATATGGGGTGTTGAGTCCACTTCGTTGAGCAAGCAGTAGCTCTTGTCTATTACATATTTGGCTTATGGAAAGGTATCTGTGCTAATTTCAATCTCTGGTTTTATGCAGCACCCCAACTCACCTTTCCCCTTAAGCAAGCATAAGTTGGTTTTCTACATTTGAGACCCTATTCTGTTTTGTAATTCAGTTCCTGTGTAGCCAAGTTTACATTCCGTGTATTAGTGATATCTTATGATGTTTCTTTTTCTGTGTGACATATTTCACTTAGAATCATCGTACCTGAATCCACTCATTATGCTGCTACTGGCCTGATGACATAAATTTCATTGCTGAGTGGTATTGCATTGTACGTAAGTACCACAACTTCTTTATCCATTTTTCGCTTTCTGCAATATTGAACTTGTACCGTAAATGAGGTTCTTGTAAACAGAGCCGTCCCAAACCCTGGGGTGGCTGTGTCTTTTTGATTTTAATTTCCCTAATCTATAGGACCATAAGTGGAAGTGCCCTAGGCTCTGTTGCTTTGTTTTTTAGATGTTTCAGGAAACACCATACACTTCTCCAGAGTGGCTGTTGGCAATTTACATCCCGCCCATCAGCATAAGAAGGCTCCCAGTTCTCCATGGCCTGTCCTGCCTTTCTGGATTTTACACTTTTTTCAGATGGCCCTTTTGACCGGGGGGCAGTGAGACTTCATTGTAGTGCAGATTTCCTTTGCAAGCTTTCTTGGTTGGCCAAAAAGGGCGTATGCGTTTTTTCCTGAATATATTCAGGAAAAAACGCATACGTCCTTTTTGGCCAAGTGCATCATTGTGGACGTTCTGCCTCTTTTCCTATGCTTTTCATGCAATTCCAGTCTACCTCCTGAAATCGGTTTCCTGCAATTCTGCCCCGCTTTCAAGTCCTCTTGGCAGCCTTACTTCTATATATTTTTGGACGATAGCTGTCATTTATAACTCTGCAGGTTTGTGAATTACAGTGCCCCTGAGCTTCTTTCTTCAACTCGCTTTCTTGTGAGCTGGCCGCAACACCGCAGGATTGCTTCAGGCCCTAGTGTGGTTTCGGCATGGCTCGCTGAGCCTTTGGTTAATTCCTCTTCCTGGTGGGAAATGAGAGTTAAATTTGCCCGTCCAGACACCTCCAGTTGGTCTGTCATTGGTTCTCCCTATTCTTGTTAATTTTCCACAGAAATTGCAAACTGGGCCAAACAGGAGGTTAAAGGCACTGACTCTCCAAGTGGGGAGAGTGTTAGTAAAGCGTCTGGAGTGTTGCACCCGAGTACCAGGGGACGAAAACTGAGACACATATGAACACGTTTCCCGATCACACGGTGGATCATACTCTGGGTTCCACATGCATGTTTTAGCTGAAGGAAGAATCCCTTACCTGGAGAGTTGAGACGCATGGAATGGGTACCATGCAATATGACTTCAAAGGGTCTGCATTTGCTCACCGAACCTCACCAATCCTATCACTGCTGCGTTTATGCCGCTGTACACACGCTGGATTCTCTTTTGGAGACATATAAATCCATAGGTTTTAAGATTCTTACTAGTCAGGTATATTCTTAGGCGTTTAATATGGGGTGTTGAGTCCACTTCGTTGAGGAAGCAGTAGCTCTTGTCTATTACATATTTGACTTATGGAAAGGTATCTGTGCTAATTTCAATCTCTGGTTTTATGCAGCACCCCAACTCACCTTTCCCCTTAAGCAAGCATAAGTTGGTTTTCTACATTTGAGAACCTATTCTGTTTTGTAATACAGTTCCTGTGTAGCCAAGTTTACATTCCGTGTATTAGTGATACCTCATGATGTTTCTTTTTCTGTGTGACTTATTTTACTTAGAATCATCGTACCTGAATTCACTCATTATGCTGCTACTGGCCTGATGACATAGATTTCATTGCTGAGTGGTATTGCATTGTACGTAAGTACCACAACTTCTTTATCCATTTTTCGCTTTCTGCAATATTGAACTTGTACCGTAAATGAGGTTCTTGTAAACAGAGCCGTCCCAAACTCTGGGGTGGCTGTGTCTTTTTGATTTTAATTTCCCTAATCTATAGGACCATAAGTGGAAGTGCCCTAGGCTCTGTTGCTTTGTTTTTTAGATGTTTCAGGAAACACCATACACTTCTCCAGAGTGGCTGTTGGCAATTTACATCCCGCCCAACAGCATAAGAAGGCTCCCAGTTCTCCATGGCCTGTCCTGCCTTTCTGGATTTTACACTTTTTTCAGATGGCCCTTTTGACCGGGGGGCAGTGAGACTTCATTGTAGTGCAGATTTCCTTTGCAAGCTTGCTTGGTTGGCCAAAAAGGGCGTATGCGTTTTTTCCTGAATATATTCAGGAAAAAACGCATACGCCCTTTTTGGCCAAGTGCATCATTGTGGACGTTCTGCCTCTTTTCCTATGCTTTACATGCAATTCCAGTCTACCTCCTGAAATCGGTTTACTGCAATTCCGCCCCGCTTTCAAGTCCTCTTGCCAGCTTTACTTCAATATATTTTTGGACGATAGCTGTCATTTATAACTCTGAAGGTTTGTGAATTACAGTGCCCCTGAGCTCCTTTCTTCAACTCGCTTTCTTGTGAGCTGGCCACAAACCGCAGGATTGCTTCAGGCCCTAGTGTGGTTCCGGCATGGCTCGCTGAGCCTTTGGTTAATTCCTCTTCCTGGTGGGAAATGAGAGTTAAATTTGCCCGTCCAGACACCTCCAGCTAGTCTCTCATTGGTTCTCCCTATTCCTGTTCATTTTCCACAGAAATTGCAAACTGGGCCAAACAGGAGGTTAAAGGCACTGACTCTCCAAGTGGGGAGAGTGTTAGTAAAGCGTCTGGAATGTTGCACCCGAGTACCAGGGAACGAAAACTGAGACACATTTGAACACGTTTCCCGATCACACGGTGGATCATACTCTGGGTTCCACATGCATGTTTTAGCTGAAGGAAGAATCCCTTAAACCTGGAGATTTGAGAACCATGGAATGGGTACTATGCAATATGACTTCAAAGGGTCTGCATTTGCTCACCAAACCTCACCAATCCTATCACTGCTGCGTTTATGCCGCTGTACACACGCTGGATTCTCTTTCAGAGACATATAAATCCATAGGTTTTAAGATTCTTACTAGTCAGGTATATTCTTAGGCGTTTAATATGGGGTGTTGAGTCCACTTCGTTGAGCAAGCAGTAGCTCTTGTCTATTACATATTTGGCTTATGGAAAGGTATCTATGCTAATTTCAATCTCTGGTTTTATGCAGCACCCCAACTCACCTTTCCCCTTAAGCAAGCATAAGTTGGTTTTCTACATTTGAGACCCTATTCTGTTTTGTAATTCAGTTCCTGTGTAGCCAAGTTTACATTCCGTGTATTAGTGATACCTTATGATGTTTCCTTTTCTCTGTGACTTATTTCACTTAGAATCATCGTACCTGAATCCACTCATTATGCTGCTACTGGCCTGATGACATAGATTTCATTGCTGAGTGATATTGCATTGTACGTAAGTACCGCAACTTCTTTATCCATTTTTCGCTTTCTGCGATATTGAACTTGTACCGTAAACGAGGTTCTTGTAAACAGAGCCGTCCCAAACTTTGGGGTGGCTGTGTCTTTTTGATTTTAATTTCCCTAATCTATAGGACCATAAGTGGAAGTGCCCTAGGCTCTGTTGCTTTGTTTTTTAGATGTTTCAGGAAACACCATACACTTCTCCAGAGTGGCTGTTGGCAATTTACATCCCGCCCATCAGCATAACAAGGCTCCCAGTTCTCCTTGGCCTGTCCTGCTTTTCTGGATTTTACACTTTTTTCAGATGGCCCTTTTGACCGGGGGGCAGTGAGACTTCATTGTAGTGCAGATTTCCTTTGCAAGCTTGCTTGGTTGGCCAAAAAGTGTGTATGCGTTTTTTCCTGAATATATTCAGGAAAAAACGCATACGCCCTTTTTGGCCAAGTGCATCATTGTGGACGTTCTGCCTCTTTTCCTATGCTTTACATGCAATTCCAGTCTACCTCCTGAAATCGGTTTCCTGCAATTCTGCCCCTCTTTCAAGTCCTCTTGCGAGCCTTACTTCAATATATTTTTGGATGATAGCTGTCATTTATAACTCTGCAGGTTTGTGAATGACAGTGCCCCTGAGCTCCTTTCTTCAACTCGCTTTCTTGTGAGCTGGCCGCAACACCGCAGGATTGCTTCAGGCCCTAGTGTGGTTCCGGCATGGCTCGCTGAGCCTTTGGTTAATTCCTCTTCCTGGTGGGAAATGAGAGTTAAATTTGCCCGTCCAGACACCTCCAGCTAGTCTCTCATTGGTTCTCCCTATTCCTGTTCATTTTCCGCAGAAATTGCAAACTGGGCCAAACAGGAGGTTAAAGGCACTGACTCTCCAAGTGGGGAGAGTGTTAGTAAAGCGTCTGGAATGTTGCACCCGAGTACCAGGGAACGAAAACTGAGACACATTTGAACACGTTTCCCGATCACACGGTGGATCATACTCTGGGTTCCACATGCATGTTTTAGCTGAAGGAAGAATCCCTTAAACCTGGAGAGTTGAGAACCATGGAATGGGTACCATGCAATATGACTTCAAAGGGTCTGCATTTGCTCACCGAACCTCACCAATCCTATCACTGCTGCGTTTATGCCGCTGTACACATGCTTGATTCTCTTTCGGAGACATATAAATCCATAAGTTTTAAGATTCTTACTAGTCAGGTATATTCTTAGGCGTTTAATATGGGGTGTTGAGTCCACTTCGTTGAGGAAGCAGTAGCTCTTCTCTATTACATATTTGGCTTATGGAAAGGTATCTGTGCTAATTTCAATCTCTGGTTTTATGCAGCACCCCAACTCACCTTTCCGCTTAAGCAAGCATAAGTTGGTTTTCTACATTTGAGACCCTATTCTGTTTTGTAATTCAGTTCCTGTGTAGCCAAGTTTACATTCCGTGTATTAGTGATACCTTATGATGTTTCCTTTTCTCTGTGACTTATTTCACTTAGAATCATCGTACCTGAATCCACTCATTATGCTGCTACTGGCCTGATGACATAGATTTCATTGCTGAGTGATATTGCATTGTACGTAAGTACCGCAACTTCTTTATCCATTTTTCGCTTTCTGCGATATTGAACTTGTACCAGAAACGAGGTTCTTGTAAACAGAGCCGTCCCAAACTTTGGGGTGGCTGTGTCTTTTTGATTTTAATTTCCCTAATCTATAGGACCATAAGTTGAAGTGCCCTAGGCTCTGTTGCTTTGGTTTTTTAGATGTTTCAGGAAACACCATACACTTCTCCAGAGTGGCTGTTGGCAATTTACATCCCGCCCATCAGCATAATAAGGCTGCCAGTTCTCCATGGCCTGTCCTGCCTTTCTGGATTTTACACTTTTTTCAGATGGCCCTTTTGACCGGGGGGCAGTGAGACTTCATTGTAGTGCAGATTTCCTTTGCAAGCTTGCTTGGTTGGCCAAAAAGGGCGTATGCGTTTTTTCCTGAATATATTCAGGAAAAAACGCATACGCCCTTTTTGGCCAAGTGCATCATTGTGGACGTTCTGCCTCTTTTCCTATGCTTTACATGCAATTCCAGTCTACCTCCTGAAATCGGTTTCCTGCAATTCTGCCCCGCTTTCAAGTCCTCTTGGCAGCCTTACTTCAATATATTTTTGGACGATAGCTGTCATTTATAACTCTGAAGATTTGTGAATTACAGTGCCCCTGAGCTCCTTTTTTCAACTGGCTTTTTTGTGAGCTGGCCGCAACACCGCAAGATTGATTCAGGCCCTAGTGTGGTTCCGGCATGGCTCGCTGAGCCTTTGGTTAATTCCTCTTCCTGTTGGGAAATGAGAGTTAAATTTGCCCGTCCAGACACCTCCAGCTAGTCTCTCATTGGTTCTCCCTATTCCTGTTCATTTTCCGCAGAAATTGCAAACTGGGCCAAACAGGAGGTTAAAGGCACTGACTCTCCAAGTGGGGAGAGTGTTAGTAAAGCGTCTGGAATGTTGCACCCGAGTACCAGGGGATGAAAACTGAGACACATTTGAACACGTTTCCCGATCACACGGTGGATCATACTCTGGGTTCCACATGCATGTTTTAGCTGAAGGAAGAATCCCTTAAACCTGGAGAGTTGAGAACCATGGAATGGGTACCATGCAATATGACTTCAAAGGGTCTGCATTTGCTCACCGAACCTCACCAATCCTATCACTGCTGCGTTTATGCCGCTGTACACACGCTGGATTCTCTTTTGGAGACATATAAATCCATAGGTTTTAAGATTCTTACTAGTCAGGTATATTCTTAGGCGTTTAATATGGGGTGTTGAGTCCACTTCGTTGAGGAAGCAGTAGCTCTTGTCTATTACATATTTGACTTATGGAAAGGTATCTGTGCTAATTTCAATCTCTGGTTTTATGCAGCACCCCAACTCACCTTTCCCCTTAAGCAAGCATAAGTTGGTTTTCTACATTTGAGACCCTATTCTGTTTTGTAATTCAGTTCCTGTGTAGCCAAGTTTACATTTCGTGTATTAGTGATACCTTATGATGTTTCCTTTTCTGTGTGACTTATTTCACTTAGAATCATCGTACCTGAATCCACTCATTATGCTGCTACTGGCCTGATGACATAGATTACATTGCTGAGTGATATTGCATTGTACGTAAGTACCACAACTTCTTTATCCATTTTTCGCTTTCTGCAATATTGAACTTCTACCGTAAATGAGGTTCTTGTAAACAGAGCCGTCCCAAACTTTGGGGTGGCTGTGTCTTTTTGATTTTAATTTCCCTAATCTATAGGACCATAAGTGGAAGTGCCCTAGGCTCTGTTGCTTTGTTTTTTAGATGTTTCAGGAAACACCATACACTTCTCCAGAGTGGCTGTTGGAAATTTACATCCCGCACATCAGTCTAACTAGGCTCCCAGTTCTCCATGGCCTGTCCTGCCTTTCTGGATTTTACACTTTTTTCAGATGGCCCTTTTGACCGGGGGGCAGTGAGACTTCATTGTAGTGCAGATTTCCTTTGCAAGCTTGCTTGTTGGCCAAAAAGGGCATATGCGTTTTTTCCTGAATATATTCAGGAAAAAAAGCATACGTCCTTTTTGGCCAAGTGCATCATTGTGGACGTTCTGCCTCTTTTCCTATGCTTTACATGCAATTCCAGTCTACCTCCTGAAATCGGTTTCCTGCAATTCTTCCCCGCTTTCAAGTCCTCTTGGCAGCCTTACTTCAATATATTTTTGGACGATAGCTGTCATTTATAACTCTGAAGGTTTGTGAATTACAGGGCCCCTGAGCTCCTTTCTTCAACTCGCTTTCTTGTGAGCTGGCCACAACACCGCAGGATTGCTTCAGGCCCTAGTGTGGTTCCAGCATGGCTCGCTGAGCCTTTGGTTAATTCCTCTTCCTGGTGGGAAATGAGAGTTAAATTTGCCCGTCCAGACACCTCCAGCTAGTCTCTCATTGGTTCTCCCTATTCCTGTTCATTTTCCACAAAAATTGCAAACTGGGCCAAATAGGAGGTTAAAGGCACTGACTCTCCAAGTGGGGAGAGTGTTAGTAAAGCGTCTGGAATGTTGCATCCGAGTACCAGGGGACGAAAACTGAGACACATTTGAACACGTTTCCCGATCACACGGTGGATCATACTCTGGGTTCCACATGCATGTTTTAGCTGAAGGAAGAATCCCTTAAACCTGGAGAGTTGAGACCCATGGAATGGGTACAATGCAATATGACTTCAAAGGGTCTGCATTTGCTCACCGAACCTCACCAATCCTATCACTGCTGCGTTTATGCCGCTGTACACACGCTGGATTCTCTTTCGGAGACATATAAATCCATAGGTTTTAAGATTCTTACTAGTCAGGTATATTCTTAGGCGTTTAATATGGGGTGTTGAGTCCACTTCGTTGAGCAAGCAGTAGCTCTTGTCTATTACATATTTGGCTTATGGAAATGTATCTGTGCTAATTTCAATCTCTGGTTTTATGCAGCACCCCAACTCACCTTTCCCCTTAAGCAAGCATAAGTTGGTTTTCTACATTTGAGAACCTATTCTGTTTTGTAATTCAGTTCCTGTGTAGCCAAGTTTACATTCCGTGTATTAGTGATACCTTATGATGTTTCTTTTTCTGTGTGACTTATTTCATATAGAATCATCATACCTGAATCCACTCATTATGCTGCTACTGGCCTGATGACATAGATTACATTGCTGAGTGATATTGCATTGTACGTAAGTACCACAACTTCTTTATCCATTTTTCGCTTTCTGCGATATTGAACTTGTACCATAAACGAGGTTCTTGTAAACAGAGCCGACCCCAACTTTCGGGTGGCTGTGTCTTTTTGATTTTAATTTCCCTAAGCTATAGGACCAAAAGTGGAAGTGCCCTAGGCTCTGTTGCTTTGTTTTTTAGATGTTTAAGGAAACACCATACACTTCTCCAGAGTGGCTGTTGGCAATTTACATCCCACCCATCAGCATAAGAAGGCTCCCAGTTCTCCATGGCCTGTCCTGCCTTTCTGGATTTTACAGGTTTTTCAGATGGCCCTTTTGACCGGGGGGCAGTGAGACTTCATTGTAGTGCAGATTTCCTTTGCAAGCTTGCTTGGTTGGCCAAAAAGGGCGTATGCGTTTTTTCCTGAATATATTCAGGAAAAAACGCATACGCCCTTTTTGGCCAAGTGCATCATTGTGGACGTTCTGCCTCTTTTCCTATGCTTTACATGCAATTCCAGTCTACCTCCTGAAATCGGTTTCCTGCAATTCTGCCCCGCTTTCAAGTCCTCTTGCCAGCCTTACTTCAATATATTTTTGGACGATAGCTGTCATTTATAACTCTGCAGGTTTGTGAATGACAGTGCCCCTGAGCTCCTTTCTTCAACTCGCTTTCTTGTGAGCTGGCCGCAACACCGCAGGATTGCTTCAGGCCCTAGTGTGGTTCCGGCATGGCTCGCTGAGCCTTTGGTTAATTCCTCTTCCTGGTGGGAAATGAGAGTTAAATTTGCCCGTCCAGACACCTCCAGCTAGTCTCTCATTGGTTCTCCCTATTCCTGTTCATTTTCCGCAGAAATTGCAAACTGGGCCAAACAGGAGGTTAAAGGCACTGACTCTCCAAGTGGGGAGAGTGTTAGTAAAGCGTCTGGAATGTTGCACCCGAGTACCAGGGGACAAAAAGTGAGACACATTGGAACACGTTTCCCGATCACACGGTGGATCATACTCTGGGTTCCACATGCATGTTTTAGCTGAAGGAAGAATCCCTTAAACCTGGAGAGTTGAGAACCATGGAATGGGTACCATGCAATATGACTTCAAAGGGTCTGCATTTGCTCACCGAACCTCACCAATCCTATCACTGCTGCGTTTATGCCGCTGTACACATGCTGGATTCTCTTTCGGAGACATATCAATCCATAGGTTTTAAGATTCTTACTAGTCAGGTATATTCTTAGGCGTTTAATATGGGGTGTTGAGTCCACTTCGTTGAGGAAGCAGTAGCTCTTGTCTATACATATTTGGCTTATGGAAAGGTATCTGTGCTAATTTCAATCTCTGGTTTTATGCAGCACCCCAACTCACCTTTCCCCTTAAGCAAGCATAAGTTGGTTTTCTACATTTGAGACCCTATTCTGTTTTGTAATTCAGTTCCTGTGTAGCCAAGTTTACATTCCGTGTATTAGTGATACCTTATGATGTTTCCTTTTCTCTGTGACTTATTTCACTTAGAATCATCGTACCTGAATCCACTCATTATGCTGCTACTGGCCTGATGACATAGATTTCATTGCTGAGTGATATTGCATTGTACGTAAGTACCGCAACTTTTTTATCCATTTTTCGCTTTCTGCGATATTGAACTTGTACCGTAAACGAGGTTCTTGTAAACATAGCCGTCCCAAACTTTGGGGTGGCTGTGTCTTTTTGATTTTAATTTCCCTAATCTATAGGACCATAAGTGGAAGTGCCCTAGGCTCTGTTGCTTTGGTTTTTTAGATGTTTCAGGAAACACCATACACTTCTCCAGAGTGGCTGTTGGCAATTTACATCCCGCCCATCAGCATAATAAGGCTCCCAGTTCTCCATGGCCTGTCCTGCCTTTCTGGATTTTACACTTTTTTCAGATGGCCCTTTTGACCGGGGGGCAGTGAGACTTCATTGTAGTGCAGATTTCCTTTGCAAGCTTGCTTGGTTGGCCAAAAAGGGCATATGCGTTTTTTCCTGAATATATTCAGGAAAAAACGCATACGCCCTTTTTGGCCAAGTGCATCATTGTGGACGTTCTGCCTCTTTTCCTATGCTTTACATGCAATTCCAGTCTACCTCCTGAAATCGGTTTCCTGCAATTCTGCCCCGCTTTCAAGTCCTCTTGCCAGCCTTACTTCAATATATTTTTGGACGATAGCTGTCATTTATAACTCTGAAGTTTTGTGAATTACAGTGCCCCTGAGCTCCTTTTTTGAACTGGCTTTCTTGTGAGCTGGCCGCAACACCGCAGGATTGCTTCAGGCCCTAGTGTGGTTCCGGCATGGCTCGCTGAGCTTTTGGTTAATTCCTCTTCCTGGTGGGAAATGAGAGTTAAATTTGCCCGTCCAGACACCTCCAGCTAGTCTCTCATTGGTTCTCCCTATTCCTGTTCATTTTCCGCAGAAATTGCACACTGGGCCAAACAGGAGGTTAAAGGCGCTGACTCTCCAAGTGGGGAGAGTGTTAGTAAAGCGTCTGGAATGTTGCACCCGAGTACCAGGGGACGAAAACTGAGACACATTTGAACACGTTTCCCGATCACACGGTGGATCATACTCTGGGTTCCACATGCATGTTTTAGCTGAAGGAAGAATCCCTTAAACCTGGAGAGTTGAGAACCATGGAATGGGTACCATGCAATATGACTTCAAAGGGTCTGCATTTGCTCACCGAACCTCACCAATCCTATCACTGCTGCGTTTATGCCGCTGTACACACGCTGGATTCTCTTTCGGAGACATATAAATCCATAGGTTTTAAGATTCTTACTAGTCAGGTATATTCTTAGGCGTTTAATATGGGGTGTTGAGTCCACTTCGTTGAGCAAGCAGTAGCTCTTGTCTATTACATATTTGACTTATGGAAAGGTATCTATGCTAATTTCAATATCTGGTTTTATGCAGCACCCCAACTCACCTTTCCCCTTAAGCAAGCATAAGTTGGTTTTCTACATTTGAGACCCTATTCTGTTTTGTAATTCAGTTCCTGTGTAGCCAAGTTTACATTCCGTGTATTAGTGATACCTTATGATGTTTCTTTTTCTGTGTGACTTATTTTACTTAGAATCATCGTACCTGAATCCATTCATTATGCTGCTACTGGCCTGATGACATAGATTTCATTGCTGAGTGATATTGAATTGTACGTAAGTACCACAACTTCTTTATCCATTTTTCGTTTTCTGCGATATTGAACTTGTACCGTAAATGAGGTTCTTGTAAACAGAGCCGTCCCAAACTTTGGGGTGGCTGTGTCTTTTTGATTTTAATTTCCCTAATCTATAGGACCATAAGTGGAAGTGCCCTAGGCTCTGTTGTTTTGTTTTTTAGATGTTTCAGGAAACACCATACACTTCTCCAGAGTGGCTGTTGGCAATTTACATCCCGCCCATCAGCATAACAAGGCTCCCAGTTCTCCATGGCCTGTCCTGCTTTTCTGGATTTTACACTTTTTTCAGATGTACCTTTTGACCGGGGGGCAGTGAGACTTCATTGTACTGCAGATTTCCTTTGCAAGCTTGCTTGGTTGGCCAAAAAGGGCGTATGCGTTTTTTCCTGAATATATTCAGGAAAAAACGCATACGCCCTTTTTGGCCAAGTGCATCATTGTGGACGTTCTGCCTCTTTTCCTATGCTTTACATCCAATTCCAGTCTACCTCCTGAAATCGGTTTCCTGCAATTCTGCCCCGCTTTCAAGTCCTCTTGGCAGCCTTACTTCAATATATTTTTGGACGATAGCTGTTATTTATAACTCTGCAGGTTTGTGAATTACAGTGCCCCTGAGCTCCTTTCTTCAACTCGCTTTCTTGTGAGCTGGCCGTAACACCGCAGGATTGCTTCAGGCCCTAGCGTGGTTCCGGCAGGGCTCGCTGAGCCTTTGGTTAATTCCTCTTCCTGGTGGGAAATGAGAGTTAAATTTGCCCGTCCAGACACCTCCAGCTAGTCTCTCATTGGTTCTCCCCATTCCTGTTCATTTTCCGCAGAAATTGCAAACTGGGCCAAACAGGAGGTTAAAGGCACTGACTCTCCAAGTGGGGAGAGTGTTAGTAAAGCGTCTGGAATGTTGCACCCGAGTACCAGGGGACAAAAAGTGAGACACATTGGAACACGTTTCCCAATCACACGGTGGATCATACTCTGGGTTCCACATGCATGTTTTAGCTGAAGGAAGAATCCCTTAAACCTGGAGAGTTGAGACCCATGGAATGGGTACCATGCAATATGACTTCAAAGGGTCTGCATTTGCTCACCGAACCTCACCAATCCTGTCACTGCTGCGTTTATGCCGCTGTACACATGCTGGATTCTCCTTCGGAGACATATAAATCCATAGGTTTTAAGATTCTTACTAGTCAGGTATATTCTTAGGCGTTTAATATGGGGTGTTGAGTCCACTTCGTTGAGCAAGCAGTAGCTCTTGTCTATTACATATTTGGCTTATGGAAAGGTATCTGTGCTAATTTCAATCTCTGGTTTTATGCAGCACCCCAAGTCACCTTTCACCTTAAGCAAGCATAAGTTGGTTTTCTACATTTGAGACCCTATTCTGTTTTGTAATTCAGTTCCTGTGTAGCCAAGTTTACATTCCGTGTATTAGTGATATCTTATGATGCTTCTTTTTATGTGTGACTTATTTCACTTAGAATCATCGTACCTGAATCCACTCATTATGCTGCTACTGGCCTGATGACATAGATTTCATTGCTGAGTGATATTGCATTCTACGTAAGTTCCACAACTTCTTTATCCATTTTTCGCTTTCTGCGATATTGAACTTGTACCGTAAACGAGGTTCTTGTAAACACAGCCGTCCCAAATTTTGGGGTGGCTGTGTCTTTTTGATTTTAATTTCCCTAATCTATAGGACCATAAGTGGAAGTGCCCTAGGCTCTGTTGCTTTGTTTTTTAGATGTTTCAGGAAACACCATACACTTCTCCAGAGTGGCTGTTTGCAATTTACATCCCGCCCATCAGCATAAGAAGGCTCCCAGTTCTCCATGGCCTGTCCTGCCTTTCTGGATTTTACACTTTTTTCAGATGGCCCTTTTGACCGGGGGGCAGTGAGACTTCATTGTAGTGCAGATTTCCTTTGCAAGCTTGCTTGGTTGGCCAAAAAGGGCGTATGCGTTTTTTCCTGAATATATTCAGGAAAAAACGCATACGCCCTTTTTGGCCAAGTGCATCATTGTGGACGTTCTGCCTCTTTTCCTATGCTTTACATGCAATTCCAGTCTACCTCCTGAAATCGGTTTCCTGCAATTCCGCCCCGCTTTCAAGTCCTCTTGGCAGCCTTACTTCAATATATTTTAGGACGATAGCTGTCATTTATAACTCTGAAGGTTTGTGAATTACAGTGCCCCTGAGCTCCTTTCTTAAACTCGCTTTCTTGTGAGCTGGCCACAACACCGCAGGATTGCTTCAGGCCCTAGTGTGGTTCCGGCATGGCTCGCTGAGCCTTTGGTTAATTCCTCTTCCTGGTGGGAAATGAGAGTTAAATTTGCCCGTCCAGACACCTCCAGCTAGTCTCTCATTGGTTCTCCCTATTCCTGTTCATTTTCCACAGAAATTGCAAACTGGGCCAAACAGGAGGTTAAAGGCACTGACTCTCCAAGTGGGGAGAGTGTTAGTAAAGCATCTGGAATGTTGCACCCGAGTACCAGGGGACGAAAACTGAGACACATTTGAACACGTTTCCCGATCACACGGTGGATCATACTCTGGGTTCCACATGCATGTTTTAGCTGAAGGAAGAATCCCTTAAACCTGGAGAGTTGAGACCCATGGAATGGGTACCATGCAATATGACTTCAAAGGGTCTGCATTTGCTCACCGAACCTCACCAATCCTATCACTGCTACGTTTATGCCGCTGTACACACGCTGGATTCTCTTTCGGAGACATATAAATCCATAGGTTTTAAGATTCTTACTAGTCATGTATATTCTTAGGCGTTTAATATGTGGTGTTGAGTCCACTTCGTTGAGCAAGCAGTAGCTCTTGTCTATTACATATTTGGCTTATGGAAAGGTATCTGTGCTAATTTCAATCTCTGGTTTTATGCAGCACCCCAACTCACCTTTCCCCTTAAGCAAGCATAAGTTGGTTTTCTACATTTGAGACCCTATTCTGTTTTGTAATTCAGTTCCTGTGTAGCCAAGTTTACATTCCGTGTATTAGTGATACCTTATGATGTTTCTTTTTCTGTGTGACTTATTTCACTTAGAATCATCGTACCTGAATCCACTCATTATGCTGTTACTGGCCTGATGACATAGATTTCATTGCTGAGTGATATTGCATTGTACGTAAGTACCACAACTTCTTTATCCATTTTTCGCTTTCTGCGATATTGAACTTGTATCGTAAATGAGGTTCTTGTAAACAGAGCTGTCCCAAACTTTGGGGTGGCTGTGTCTTTTTGATTTTAATTTCCCTAATCTATAGGACCAAAAATGGAAGTGCCCTAGGCTCTGTTGCTTTGTTTTTCAGATGTTTCAGGAAACACCATACACTTCTCCAGAGTGGCTGTTGGCAATTTACATCCCGCCCATCAGCCTAAGTAGGCTCCCAGTTCTCCATGGTCTGTCCTGCCTTTCTGGATTTTACACTTTTTTCACATGGCCCTTTTGACCGGGGGGCAGTGAGACTTCATTGTAGTGCAGATTTCCTTTGCAAGCTTGCTTTGTTGGCCAAAAAGGGCGTATGCGTTTTTTCCTGAATATATTCAGAAATATATTCAGGAAAAAACGCATACGCCCTTTTTGGCCAAGTGCATCATTATGAACGGTCTGCCTCTTTTCTTATGCTTTACATGCAATTCCAGTCTACCTCCTGAAAACGGTTTCCTGCAATTCTGCCTCGCTTTCAAGTCCTCTTGGCAGCCTTACTTCAATATATTTTTGGACGATAGCTGTCATTTAGAACTCTGAAGGTTTGTGAATTACAGTGCCCCTGAGCTACTTTCTTCAACTGGCTTTCTTGTGAGCTGGCCGCAACACCGCAGGATTGCTTCAGGCCCTAGTGTGGTTCCGGCATGGCTCGCTGAGCCTTTGGTTAATTCCTCTTCCTGGTGGGAAATGAGATTTAAATTTGCCCGTCCAGAATCCTCCAGCTAGTCTCTCATTGGTTCTCCCTATTCCTGTTCATTTTCCGCAGAAATTGCAAACTGGGCCAAACAGGAGGATAAAGGCGCTGACTCTCCAAGTGGGGAGAGTGTTAGTAAAGCGTCTGGAATGTTGCACCCGAGTACCATGGGACGAAAACTGAGACACATTTGAACACGTTTACCGATCACACGGTGGATCATATTCTGGGTTCCACATGCATGTTTTAGCTGAAGGAAGAATCCCTTAAACCTGGAGAGTTGAGAACCATGGAATGGGTACCATGCAATATGACTTCAAAGGGTCTGCATTTGCTCACCGAACCTCACCAATCCTATCACTGCTGCGTTTATGTCGCTGTACACACGCTGTATTCTCTTTCGGAGACATATAAATCCATAGGTTTTAAGATTCTTACTAGTCAGGTATATTCTTAGGCGTTTAATATGTGGTGTTGAGTCCACTTCGTTGAGCAAGCAGTAGCTCTTGTCTATTACATATTTGACTTATGGAAATGTATCTGTGCTAATTTCAATCTCTGGTTTTATGCAGCACCCCAACTCACCTTTCCCCTTAAGCAAGCATAAGTTGGTTTTCTACATTTGAGACCCTATTCTGTTTTGTAATTCATTTCCTGTGTATCCAAGTTTACATTCCGTGTATTAGTGATACCTTATGATGTTTCTTTTTCTGTGTGACTTATTTTACTTAGAATCATCGTACCTGAATTCACTCATTATGCTGCGACTGCCCTGATGACATAGATTTCATTGCTGAGTGATATTGCATTGTACGTAAGTACCACAACTTCTTTATCCATTTTTCGCTTTCTGCGATATTGAACTTGTACCGTAAATGAGGTTCTTGTAAACATAGCCGTCCCAAACTTTGGGGTGGCTGTGTCTTTTTGATTTTAATTTCCCTAAGCTATAGGAGCATAAGTGGAAGTGCCCTAGGCTCTGTTGCTTTGGTTTTTAGATGTTTCAGGAAACACCATACACTTCTCCAGAGTGGCTGTTGGCAATTTACATCCCGCCCATCAGCATAACAAGGCTCCCAGTTCTCCATGGCCTGTCCTGCCTTTCTGGATTTTACACTTTTTTCAGATGGCCCTTTTGACCGGGGGGCAGTGAGACTTCATTGTAGTGCAGATTTCCTTTGCAAGCTTGCTTGGTTGGCCAAAAAGGGCGTATGCGTTTTTTCCTGAATATATTCAGGAATATATTCAGGAAAAAACGCATACGCCCTTTTTGGCCAAGTGCATCATTGTGGACGTTCTGCCTCTTTTCCTATGCTTTACATGCAATTCCAGTCTACCTCCTGAAATCGGTTTCCTGCAATTCTTCCCCGCTTTCAAGTCCTCTTGGCAGCCTTACTTCAATATATTTTTGGACGATAGCTGTCATGTATAACTCTGAAGGTTTGTGAATTACAGTGCCCCTGAGCTCCTTTCTTCAACTCGCTTTCTTGTGAGCTGGCCACAACACCGCAGGATTGCTTCAGGCCCTAGTGTGGTTCCAGCATGGCTCGCTGAGCCTTTGGTTAATTCCTCTTCCTGGTGGGAAATGAGAGTTAAATTTGCCCGTCCAGACACCTCCAGCTAGTCTCTCATTGGTTCTCCCTATTCCTGTTCATTTTCCACAAAAATTGCAAACTGGGCCAAACAGGAGGTTAAAGGCACTGACTCTCCAAGTGGGGAGAGTGTTAGTAAAGCGTCTGGAATGTTGCATCCGAGTACCAGGGGGCGAAAACTGAGACACATTTGAACACGTTTCCCGATCACACGGTGGATCATCCTCTGGGTTCCACATGCATGTTTTAGCTGAAGGAAGAATCCCTTACCTGGAGAGTTGAGACGCATGGAATGGGTACCATGCAATATGACTTCAAAGGGTCTGCATTTGCTCACCGAACCTCACCAATCCTATCACTGCTGCGTTTATGCCGCTGTACACACGCTTGATTCTCTTTCGGAGACATATAAATCCATAGGCTTTAAGATTCTTACTAGTCAGGTATATTCTTAGGCGTTTAATATGGGGTGTTGAGTCCACTTCGTTGAGCAAGCAGTAGCTCTTGTCTATTACATATTTGGCTTATGGAAAGGTATCTGTGCTAATTTCCATCTCTGGTTTTATGCAGCACCCCAACTCACCTTTCCCCTTAAGCAAGCATAAGTTGGTTTTCCACATTTGAGACCCTATTCTGTTTTGTAATTCAGTTCCTGTGTAGCCAAGTTTACATTCCGTGTATTAGTGATACCTTATGATGTTTCTTTTTCTGTGTGACTTATTTCACTTAGAATCATCGTACCTGAATCCACTCATTATGCTGCTACTGGCCTGATGACATAGATTTCATTGCTGAGTGATATTGCATTGTACGTAAGTACCACAACTTCTTTATCCATTTTTCGCTTTCTGTGATATTGAACTTGTACCATAAACGAGGTTCTTGTAAACAGAGGTGTCCCAAACTTTGGGGTGGCTGTGTCTTTTTGATTTTAATTTCCCTAAGCTATAGGACCATAAGTGGAAGTGCCCTAGGCTCTGTTGCTTTGTTTTTTAGATGTTTCAGGAAACACCATACACTCCTCCAGAGTGGCTGTTGGCAATTTACATCCCGCCCATCAGCATAAGAAGGCTCCCAGTTCTCCATGGCCTGTCCTGCCTTTCTGGATTTTACAGGTTTTTCAGATGGCCCTTTTGACCGGGGGGCAGTGAGACTTCATTGTAGTGCAGATTTCCTTTGCAAGCTTGCTTGGTTGGTCAAAAAGGGCTTATGCGTTTTTTCCTGAATATATTCAGGAAAAAACGCATACGCCCTTTTTGGCCAAGTGCATCATTGTGGACGGTCTGCCTCTTTTCCTATGCTTTACATGCAATTCCAGTCTACCTCCTGAAATCGGTTTACTGCAATTCTGCCCTGCTTTCAAGTCCTCTTGGCAGCCTTACTTCAATATATTTTTGGACGATAGCTGTCATTTATAACTCTGAAGGTTTGTGAATTACAGTGCCCCTGAGCTCCATTTTTCAACTGGCTTTCTTGTGAGCTGGCCGCAACACCGCAGGATTGCTTCAGGCCCTAGTGTGGTTCCGGCATGGCTCGCTGAGCCTTTGGTTAATTCCTCTTCCTGGTGGGAAATGAGAGTTAAATTTGCCCGTCCAGACACCTCCAGCTAGTCTCTCATTGGTTCTCCCTATTCCTGTTCATTTTCCACAGAAATTGCAAACTTGGCCAAACAGGAGGTTAAAGGCACTGACTCTCCAAGTGGGGAGAGTGTTAGTAAAGCATCTGGAATGTTGCACCCGAGTACCAGGGGACGAAAACTGAGACACATTTGAACACGTTTCCCGATCACACGGTGGATCATACTCTGGGTTCCACATGCATGTTTTAGCTGAAGGAAGAATCCCTTAAACCTGGAGAGTTGAGACCCATGGAATGTGTACCATGCAATATGACTTCAAAGGGTCTGCATTTGCTCACCGAACCTCACCAATCCTATCACTGCTGCGTTTATGCCGCTGTACACACGCTGGATTCTCTTTCGGAGACATATAAATCCATAGGTTTTAAGATTCTTACTAGTCAGGTATATTCTTAGGCGTTTAATATGTGGTGTTGAGTCCACTTCGTTGAGCAAGCAGTAGCTCTTGTCTATTACATATTTGGCTTATGGAAAGGTATCTGTGCTAATATCAATCTCTGGTTTTATGCAGCACCCCAACTCACCTTTCCCCTTAAGCAAGCATAAGTTGGTTTTCAACATTTGAGACCCTATTCTGTTTTGTAATTCAGTTCCTGTGTAGCCAAGTTTACATTCCGTGTATTAGTGATACCTTATGATGTTTCTTTTTCTGTGTGACTTATTTCACTTAGAATCATCGTACCTGAATCCACTCATTATGCTGCTACTGGCCTGATGACATAGATTTCATTGCTGAGTGATATTTCATTGTACGTAAGTACCACAACTTCTTTATCCATTTTTCGCTTTCTGCGATATTGAACTTGTATCGTAAATGAGGTTCTTGTAAACAGAGCTGTCCCAAACTTTGGGGTGGCTGTGTCTTTTTGATTTTAATTTCCCTAATCTATAGGACAAAAAATGGAAGTGCCCTAGGCTCTGTTGCTTTGTTTTTCAGATGTTTCAGGAAACACCATACACTTCTCCAGAGTGGCTGTTGGCAATTTACATCCCGCCCATCAGCCTAAGTAGGCTCCCAGTTCTCCATGGTCTGTCCTGCCTTTCTGGATTTTACACTTTTTTCAGATGGCCCTTTTGACCGGGGGGCAGTGAGACTTCATTGTAGTGCAGATTTCCTTTGCAAGCTTGCTTGGTTGGCCAAAAAGGGCGTATGCGTTTTTTCCTGAATATATTCAGGAAAAAACGCATACGCCCTTTTTGGCCAAGTGCATCATTGTGGACGGTCTGCCTCTTTTCTTATGCTTTACATGCAATTCCAGTCTACCTCCTGAAAACGGTTTCCTGCAATTCTGCCTCGCTTTCAAGTCCTCTTGGCAGCCTTACTTCAATATATTTTTGGACGATAGCTGTCATTTAGAACTCTGAAGGTTTGTGAATTACAGTGCCCCTGAGCTACTTTCTTCAACTCGCTTTCTTGTGAGCTGGTCGCAACACCGCAGGATTGCTTCAGGCCCTAGTGTGGTTCCGGCACGGCTCGCTGAGCCTTTGGTTAATTCCTCTTCCTGGTGGGAAATGAGAGTAAAATTTGCCCGTCCAGACACCTCCAGCTAGTCTCTCATTGGTTCTCCCTATTCCTGTTCATTTTCCGCAGAAATTGCAAACTGGGTCAAACAGGAGTTTAAAGGCACTGACTCTCCAAGTGGGGAGAGTGTTAGTAAAGCATCTGGAATGTTGCACCCGAGTACCAGGGGACGAAAACTGAGACACATTTGAACACGTTTCCCGATCACACGGTGGATCATACTCTGGGTTCCACATGCATGTTTTAGCTGAAGGAAGAATCCCTTAAACCTGGAGAGTTGAGAACCATGGAATGGGTACCATGCAATATGACTTCAAAGGGTCTGCATTTGCTCACCGAACCTCACCAATCCTATCACTGCTGCGTTTATGCCGCTGTACACACGCTGGATTCTCTTTCGGAGACATATAAATCCATAGGTTTTAAGATTCTTACTAGTCAGGTATATTCTTAGGCGTTTAATATGGGGTGTTGAGTCCACTTCGTTGAGCAAGCAGTAGCTCTTGTCTATTACATATTTGGCTTATGGAAAGGTATCTGTGCTAATTTCAATCTCTGGTTTTATGCAGCACCCCAACTCACCTTTCCCCTTAAGCAAGCATAAGTTGGTTTTCTACATTTGAGACCCTATTCTGTTTTGTAATTCAGTTCCTGTGTAGCCAAGTTTACATTCCGTGTATTAGTGATATCTTATGATGTTTCTTTTTCTGTGTGACATATTTCACTTAGAATCATCGTACCTGAATCCACTCATTATGCTGCTACTGGCCTGATGACATAGATTTCATTGCTGAGTGGTATTGCATTGTACGTAAGTACCACAACTTCTTTATCCATTTTTCACTTTCTGCGATATTGAACTTGTACCGTAAATGAGGTTCTTGTAAACAGAGCCATACCAAACTCTGGGGTGGCTGTGTCTTTTTGATTTTAATTTCCCTAATCTATAGGACCATAAGTGGAAGTGCCCTAGGCTCTGTTGCTTTGTTTTTTAGATGTTTCAGGAAACACCATACACTTCTCCAGAGTGGCTGTTGGCAATTTACATCCCGCCCATCAGCATAAGAAGGCTCCCAGTTCTCCATGGCCTGTCCTGCCTTTCTGGATTTTACACTTTTTTCAGATGGCCCTTTTGACCGGGGGGCAGTGAGACTTCATTGTAGTGCAGATTTCCTTTGCAAGCTTGCTTGGTTGGTCAAAAAGGACGTATGCGTTTTTTCCTGAATATATTCAGGAATATATTCAGGAAAAAACGCATACGCCCTTTTTGGCCAAGTGCATCATTGTGGACGTTCTGCCTCTTTTCCTATGCTTTACATGCAATTCCAGTCTACCTCCTGAAATCGGTTTCCTGCAATTCTTCCCCGCTTTCAACTCCTCTTGACAGCCTTACTTCAATATATTTTTGGACGGTAGCTGTCATTTATAACTCTGAAGGTTTGTGAATTACAGTGCCCCTGAGCTCCTTTTTTCAACTGGCTTTCTTGTGAGCTGGCCGCAACACCGCAGGATTGCTTCAGGCCCTAGTGTGGTTCCGGCATGGCTCGCTGAGCCTTTGGTTAATTCCTCTTCCTGGTGGGAAATGAGAGTTAAATTTGCCCGTCCAGACACCTCCAGCTAGTCTCTCATTGGTTCTCCCTATTCCTGTTCATTTTCCGCAGAAATTGCAAACTGGGCCAAACAGGAGGATAAAGGCGCTGACTCTCCAAGTGGGGAGAGTGTTAGTAAAGCGTCTGGAATGTTGCACCCGAGTACCAGGGGACGAAAACTGAGACACATTTGAACACGTTTCCCGATCACACGGTGGATCATATTCTGGGTTCCACATGCATGTTTTAGCTGAAGGAAGAATCCCTTAAACCTGGAGAGTTGAGAACCATGGAATGGGTACCATGCAATATGACTTCAAAGGGTCTGCATTTGCTCACCGAACCTCACCAATCCTATCACTGCTGCGTTTATGTCGCTGTACACACGCTGTATTCTCTTTCGGAGACATATAAATCCATAGGTTTTAAGATTCTTACTAGTCAGGTATATTCGTAGGCGTTTAATATGTGGTGTTGAGTCCACTTCGTTGAGCAAGCAGTAGCTCTTGTCTATTACATATTTGACTTATGGAAATGTATCTGTGCTAATTTCAATCTCTGGTTTTATGCAGCACCCCAACTCACCTTTCCCCTTAAGCAAGCATAAGTTGGTTTTCTACATTTGAGACCCTATTCTGTTTTGTAATTCATTTCCTGTGTAGCCAAGTTTACATTCCGTGTATTAGTGATACCTTATGATGTTTCTTTTTCTGTGTGACTTATTTTACTTAGAATCATCGTACCTGAATTCACTCATTATGCTGCTACTGCCCTGATGACATAGATTTCATTGCTGAGTGATATTGCATTGTACGTAAGTACCACAACTTCTTTATCCATTTTTCGCTTTCTGCGATATTGAACTTGTACCGTAAATGAGGTTCTTGTAAACATAGCCGTCCCAAACTTTGGGGTGGCTGTGTCTTTTTGATTTTAATTTCCCTAATCTATAGGACCATAAGTGGAAGTGCCCTAGGCTCTGTTGCTTTGGTTTTTAGATGTTTCAGGAAACACCATACACTTCTCCAGAGTGGCTGTTGGCAATTTACATCCCACCCATCAGCATAACAAGGCTCCCAGTTCTCCATGGCCTGTCCTGTCTTTCTGGATTTTACACTTTTTTCAGATGGCCCTTTTGACCGGGGGGCAGTGAGACTTCATTGTAGTGCAGATTTCCTTTGCAAGCTTGCTTGGTTGGCCAAAAAGGGCGTATGCGTTTTTTCCTGAATATATTCAGGAAAAAACGCATACGCCCTTTTTGGCCAAGTGCATCATTGTGGACGTTCTGCCTCTTTTCCTATGCTTTACATGCAATTCCAGTCTACCTCCTGAAATCGGTTTCCTGCAATTCTGCCCCTCTTTCAAGTCCTCTTGCCAGCCTTACTTCAATATATTTTTGGATGATACCTCTCATTTATAACTCTGCAGGTTTGTGAATGACAGTGCCCCTGAGCTCCTTTCTTCAACTCGCTTTCTTGTGAGCTGGCCGCAACACCGCAGGATTGCTTCAGGCCCTAGTGTGGTTCCGGCATGGCTCGCTGAGCCTTTGGTTAATTCCTCTTCCTGGTGGGAAATGAGAGTTAAATTTGCCCGTCCAGACACCTCCAGCTAGTCTCTCATTGGTTCTCCCCATTCCTGTTCATTTTCCGCAGAAATTGCAAACTGGGCCAAACAGGAGGTTAAAGGCACTGACTCTCCAAGTGGGGAGAGTGTTAGTAAAGCGTCTGGAATGTTGCACCCGAGTACCAGGGGACAAAAAGTGAGACACATTGGAACACGTTTCCTGATCACACGGTGGATCATACTCTGGGTTCCACATGCATGTTTTAGCTGAAGGAAGAATCCCTTAAACCTGGAGAGTTGAGAACCATGGAATGGGTACCATGCAATATGACTTCAAAGGGTCTGCATTTGCTCACCGAACCTCACCAATCCTATCACTGCTGCGTTTATGCCGCTGTACACATGCTGGATTCTCTTTCGGAGACATATAAATCCATAGGTTTTAAGATTCTTACTAGTCAGGTATATTCGTAGGCGTTTAATATGTGGTGTTGAGTCCACTTCGTTGAGCAAGCAGTAGCTCTTGTCTATTACATATTTGACTTATGGAAATGTATCTGTGCTAATTTCAATCTCTGGTTTTATGCAGCACCCCAACTCACCTTTCCCCTTAAGCAAGCATAAGTTGGTTTTCTACATTTGAGACCCTATTCTGTTTTGTAATTCATTTCCTGTGTAGCCAAGTTTACATTCCGTGTATTAGTGATACCTTATGATGTTTCTTTTTCTGTGTGACTTATTTTACTTAGAATCATCGTACCTGAATTCACTCATTATGCTGCTACTGCCCTGATGACATAGATTTCATTGCTGAGTGATATTGCATTGTACGTAAGTACCACAACTTCTTTATCCATTTTTCGCTTTCTGCGATATTGAACTTGTACCGTAAATGAGGTTCTTGTAAACATAGCCGTCCCAAACTTTGGGGTGGCTGTGTCTTTTTGATTTTAATTTCCCTAATCTATAGGACCATAAGTGGAAGTGCCCTAGGCTCTGTTGCTTTGGTTTTTAGATGTTTCAGGAAACACCATACACTTCTCCAGAGTGGCTGTTGGCAATTTACATCCCACCCATCAGCATAACAAGGCTCCCAGTTCTCCATGGCCTGTCCTGTCTTTCTGGATTTTACACTTTTTTCAGATGGCCCTTTTGACCGGGGGGCAGTGAGACTTCATTGTAGTGCAGATTTCCTTTGCAAGCTTGCTTGGTTGGCCAAAAAGGGCGTATGCGTTTTTTCCTGAATATATTCCTGAATATATTCAGGAAAAAACGCATACGCCCTTTTTGGCCAAGTGCATCATTGTGGACGTTCTGCCTCTTTTCCTATGCTTTACATGCAATTCCAGTCTACCTCCTGAAATCGTTTTACTGCAATTCTGCCCTGCTTTCAATTCCTCTTGGCAGCCTTACTTCAATATATTTTTGGACGATAGCTGTCATTTATAACTCTGCAGGTTTGTGAATTACAGAGCCCCTGAGCTCCTTTCTTCAACTCGCTTTCTTGTGAGCTGGCCGCAACAGCGCAGGATTGCTTCAGGCCCTAGTGTGGTTCCAGAATGGCACGCTGAGCCTTTGGTTAATTCCTCTTCCTGGTGGGAAATGAGAGTTAAATTTGCCCGTCCAGACACCTCCAGCTAGTCTCTCATTGGTTCTCCCCATTCCTGTTCATTTTCCACAGAAATTGCAAACTGGGCCAAACAGGAGGTTAAAGGCACTGACTCTCCAAGTGGGGAGAGTGTTAGTAAAGCGTCTGGAATGTTGCACCTGAGTACCAGGGGACGAAAACTGAGACACATTTGAACACGTTTCCCGATCACACGGTAGATCATACTCTGGGTTCCACATGCATGTTTTAGCTGAAGGAAGAATCCCTTAAACCTGGAGAGTTGAGACCCATGGAATGGGTACCATGCAATATGACTTCAAAGGGTCTGCATTTGCTCACCGAACCTCACCAATCCTATCACTGCTGCGTTTATGCCGCTGTACACACGCTGGATTCTCTTTCGGAGACATATAAATCCATAGGTTTTAAGATTCTTACTAGTCAGGTATATTCTTAGGCGTTTAATATGGGGTGTTGAGTCCACTTCATTGAGCAAGCAGTAGCTCTTGTCTATTACATATTTGGCTTATGGAAAGGTATCTGTGCTAATTTCAATCTCTGGTTTTATGCAGCACCCCAACTAACCTTTCCCCTTAAGCAAGCATAAGTTGGTTTTCTACATTTGAGACCCTATTCTGTTTTGTAATTCAGTTCCTGTGTAGCCAAGTTTACATTCCGTGTATTAGTGATACCTTATGATGTTTCCTTTTCTCTGTGACTTATTTCACTTAGAACCATCGTACCTGAATCCACTCATTATGCTGCTACTGGCCTGATGACATAGATTTCATTGCTGAGTGATATTGCATTGTACGTATGTACCACAACTTCTTTATCCATTTTTCGCTTTCTGCGATATTGAACTTGTACCGTAAACGAGGTTCTTGTAAACATAGCCGTCCCAAACTTTGGGGTGGCTGTGTCTTTTTGATTTTAATTTCCCTAATCTATAGGACCATAAGTGGAAGTGCCCTAGGCTCTGTTGCTTTGTTTTTTAGATGTTTCAGGAAACACCATACACTTCTCCAGAGTGGCTGTTGGCAATTTACATCCCGCCCATCAGCATAACAAGGCTCCCAGTTCTCCTTGGCCTGTCCTGCTTTTCTGGATTTTACACTTTTTTCAGATGGCCCTTTTGACCGGGGGGCAGTGAGACTTCATTGTAGTGCAGATTTCCTTTGCAAGCTTGCTTGGTTGGCCAAAAAGGGCGTATGCGTTTTTTCCTGAATATATTCAGGAAAAAACGCATACGCCCTTTTTGGCCAAGTGCATCATTGTGGACGTTCTGCCTCTTTTCCTATGCTTTACATGCAATTCCAGTCTACCTCCTGAAATCGGTTTCCTGCAATTCTGCCCCTCTTTCAAGTCCTCTTGCCAGCCTTACTTCAATATATTTTTGGATGATACCTCTCATTTATAACTCTGCAGGTTTGTGAATGACAGTGCCCCTGAGCTCCTTTCTTCAACTCGCTTTCTTGTGAGCTGGCCGCAACACCGCAGGATTGCTTCAGGCCCTAGTGTGGTTCCGGCATGGCTCGCTGAGCCTTTGGTTAATTCCTCTTCCTGGTGGGAAATGAGAGTTAAATTTGCCCGTCCAGACACCTCCAGCTAGTCTCTCATTGGTTCTCCCCATTCCTGTTCATTTTCCGCAGAAATTGCAAACTGGGCCAAACAGGAGGTTAAAGGCATTGACTCTCCAAGTGGGGAGAGTGTTAGTAAAGCGTCTGGAATGTTGCACCCGAGTACCAGGGGACAAAAAGTGAGACACATTGGAACACGTTTCCCGATCACACGGTGGATCATACTCTGGGTTCCACATGCATGTTTTAGCTGAAGGAAGAATCCCTTAAACCTGGAGAGTTGAGAACCATGGAATGGGTACCATGCAATATGACTTCAAAGGGTCTGCATTTGCTCACCGAACCTCACCAATCCTATCACTGCTGCGTTTATGCCACTGTACACATGCTGGATTCTCTTTCGGAGACATATAAATCCATAGGTTTTAAGATTCTTACTAGTCAGGTATATCCTTAGGCGTTTAATATGGGGTGTTGAGTCCACTTCGTTGAGCAAGCAGTAGCTCTTGTCTATTACATATTTGGCTTATGGAAAGGTATCTGTGCTAATTTCAATCTCTGGTTTTATGCAGCACCCCAAGTCACCTTTCCCCTTAAGCAAGCATAAGTTGGTTTTCTTCATTTGAGACCCTATTCTGTTTTGTAATTCAGTTCCTGTGTAGCCAAGTTTACATTCCGTGTATTAGTGATATCTTATGATGCTTCTTTTTATGTGTGACTTATTTCACTTAGAATCATCGTACCTGAATCCACTCATTATGCTGCTACTGGCCTGATGACATAGATTTCATTGCTGAGTGATATTGCATTGTACGTAAGTACCACAACTTCTTTATCCATTTTTCGCTTTCTGCGATATTGAACTTGTACCGTAAACGAGGTTCTTGTAAACAGAGCCGTCCCAAACTTTGGGGTGGCTGTGTCTTTTTGATTTTAATTTCCCTAATCTATAGGACCATAAGTGGAAGTGCCCTAGGCTCTGTTGCTTTGTTTTTTAGATGTTTCAGGAAACACCATACACTTCTCCAGAGTGGCTGTTGGCAATTTACATCCCGCCCATCAGCATAACAAGGCTCCCAGTTCTCCTTGGCCTGTCCTGCTTTTCTGGATTTTACACTTTTTTCAGATGGCCCTTTTGACCAGGGGGCAGTGAGACTTCATTGTAGTGCAGATTTCCTTTGCAAGCTTGCTTGGTTGGCCAAAAAGGGCGTATGCGTTTTTTCCTGAATATATTCAGGAAAAAACGCATACGCCCTTTTTGGCCAAGTGCATCATTGTGGACGTTCTGCCTCTTTTCCTATGCTTTACATGCAATTCCAGTCTACCTCCTGAAATCGGTTTCCTGCAATTCTGCCCCTCTTTCAAGTCCTCTTGCCAGCCTTACTTCAATATATTTTTGGATGATAGCTGTCATTTATAACTCTGCAGGTTTGTGAATGACAGTGCCCCTGAGCTCCTTTCTTCAACTCGCTTTCTTGTGAGCTGGCCGCAACACCGCAGGATTGCTTCAGGCCCTAGTGTGGTTCCGGCATGGCTCGCTGAGCCTTTGGTTAATTCCTCTTCCTGGTGGGAAATGAGAGTTAAATTTGCCCGTCCAGACACCTCCAGCTAGTCTCTCATTGGTTCTCCCCATTCCTGTTCATTTTCCGCAGAAATTGCAAACTGGGCCAAACAGGAGGTTAAAGGCATTGACTCTCCAAGTGGGGAGAGTGTTAGTAAAGCGTCTGGAATGTTGCACCCGAGTACCAGGGGACAAAAAGTGAGACACATTGGAACACGTTTCCCGATCACACGGTGGATCATACTCTGGGTTCCACATGCATGTTTTAGCTGAAGGAAGAATCCCTTAAACCTGGAGAGTTGAGAACCATGGAATGGGTACCATGCAATATGACTTCAAAGGGTCTGCATTTGCTCACCGAACCTCACCAATCTTATCACTGCTGCGTTTATGCTGCTGTACGCACGCTTGATTCTCTTTCGTAGACATATAAATCCATAGGTTTTAAGATTCTTACTAGCGAGGTATATTCTTAGGCGTTTAATAAGGGGTGTTGAGTCCACTTCGTTGAGCAAGCAGTAGCTCTTGTCTATTACATATTTGGCTTATGGAAAGGTATCTGTGCTAATTTCAATCTCTGGTTTTATGCAGCACCCCAAGTCACCTTTCCCCTTAAGCAAGCATAAGTTGGTTTTCTTCATTTGAGACCCTATTCTGTTTTGTAATTCAGTTCCTGTGTAGCCAAGTTTACATTCCGTGTATTAGTGATATCTTATGATGCTTCTTTTTATGTGTGACTTATTTCACTTAGAATCATCGTACCTGAATCCACTCATTATGCTGCTACTGGCCTGATGACATAGATTTCATTGCTGAGTGATATTGCATTGTACGTAAGTACCACAACTTCTTTATCCATTTTTCGCTTTCTGCGATATTGAACTTGTACCGTAAACGAGGTTCTTGTAAACACAGCCGTCCCAAATTTTGGGGTGGCTGTGTCTTTTTGATTTTAATTTCCCTAATCTATAGGACCATAAGTGGAAGTGCCCTAGGCTCTGTTGCTTTGTTTTTTAGATGTTTCAGGAAACACCATACACTTCTCCCGAGTGGCTGTTGGAAATTTACATCCCGCCCATCAGCATAAGAAGGCTCCCAGTTCTCCATGGCCTGTCCTGCCTTTCTGGATTTTACAGTTTTTTCAGATGGCCCTTTTGACCGGGGGGCAGTGAGACTTCATTGTAGTGCAGATTTCCTTTGCAAGCTTGCTTGGTTGGCCAAAAAGGGCGTATGCGTTTTTTCCTGAATATATTCAGGAAAAAACGCATACACCCTTTTTGGCCAAGTGCATCATTGTGGACGTTCTGCCTCTTTTCCTATGCTTTACATGCAATTCCAGTCTACTTCCTGAAATCGGTTTCCTGCAATTCCGCCCCACTTTCAAGTCCTCTTGGCAGCCTTACTTCAATATATTTTTGGACGATAGCTGTCATTTATAACTCTGAAGGTTTGTGAATTACAGTGCCCCTGAGCTCCTTTCTTCAACTCGCTTTCTTGTGAGCTGGCCACAACACCGCAGGATTGCTTCAGGCCCTAGTGTGGTTCCGGCATGGCTCGCTGAGCCTTTGGTTAATTCCTCTTCCTGGTGGGAAATGAGAGTTAAATTTGCCCGTCCAGACACCTCCAGGTAGTCTCTCATTGGTTCTCCCTATTCCTGTTCATTTTCCGCAGAAATTGCAAACTGGGCCAAACAGGAGGTTAAAGGCACTGACTCTCCAAGTGGGGAGAGTGTTAGTAAAGCGTCTGGAATGTTGCACCCGAGTACCAGGGGACAAAAAGTGAGACACATTGGAACACGTTTCCCGATCACACGGTGGATCATACTCTGGGTTCCACATGCATGTTTTAGCTGAAGGAAGAATCCCTTAACCCTGGAGAGTTGAGAACCATGGAATGGGTACCATGCAATATGACTTCAAAGGGTCTGCATTTGCTCACCGAACCTCACCAATCCTATCACTGCTGCGTTTATGCCGCTGTACACATGCTGGATTCTCTTTCGGAGACATATAAATCCATAGGTTTTAAGATTCTTACTAGTCAGGTATATTCGTAGGCGTTTAATATGTGGTGTTGAGTCCACTTCGTTGAGCAAGCAGTAGCTCTTGTCTATTACATATTTGACTTATGGAAATGTATCTGTGCTAATTTCAATCTCTGGTTTTATGCAGCACCCCAACTCACCTTTCCCCTTAAGCAAGCATAAGTTGGTTTTCTACATTTGAGACCCTATTCTGTTTTGTAATTCATTTCCTGTGTAGCCAAGTTTACATTCCGTGTATTAGTGATATCTTATGATGTTTCTTTTTCTGTGTGACTTATTTTACTTAGAATCATCGTACCTGAATTCACTCATTATGCTGCTACTGCCCTGATGACATAGATTTCATTGCTGAGTGATATTGCATTGTACGTAAGTACCACAACTTCTTTATCCATTTTTCGCTTTCTGCGATATTGAACTTGTACCGTAAATGAGGTTCTTGTAAACAGAGCCGTCCCAAACTTTGGGGTGGCTGTGTCTTTTTGATTTTAATTTCCCTAATCTATAGGACCATAAGTGGAAGTGCCCTAGGCTCTGTTGCTTTGGTTTTTAGATGTTTCAGGAAACACCATACACTTCTCCAGAGTGGCTGTTGGCAATTTACATCCCACCCATCAGCATAACAAGGCTCCCAGTTCTCCATGGCCTGTCCTGTCTTTCTGGATTTTACACTTTTTTCAGATGGCCCTTTTGACCGGGGGGCAGTGAGACTTCATTGTAGTGCAGATTTCCTTTGCAAGCTTGCTTGGTTGGCCAAAAAGGGCGTATGCGTTTTTTCCTGAATATATTCCTGAATATATTCAGGAAAAAACGCATACGCCCTTTTTGGCCAAGTGCATCATTGTGGACGTTCTGCCTCTTTTCCTATGCTTTACATGCAATTCCAGTCTACCTCCTGAAATCGTTTTACTGCAATTCTGCCCTGCTTTCAATTCCTCTTGGCAGCCTTACTTCAATATATTTTTGGACGATAGCTGTCATTTATAACTCTGCAGGTTTGTGAATTACAGAGCCCCTGAGCTCCTTTCTTCAACTCGCTTTCTTGTGAGCTGGCCGCAACAGCGCAGGATTGCTTCAGGCCCTAGTGTGGTTCCAGAATGGCACGCTGAGCCTTTGGTTAATTCCTCTTCCTGGTGGGAAATGAGAGTTAAATTTGCCCGTCCAGACACCTCCAGCTAGTCTCTCATTGGTTCTCCCCATTCCTGTTCATTTTCCGCAGAAATTGCAAACTGGGCCAAACAGGAGGTTAAAGGCATTGACTCTCCAAGTGGGGAGAGTGTTAGTAAAGCGTCTGGAATGTTGCACCCGAGTACCAGGGGACAAAAAGTGAGACACATTGGAACACGTTTCCCGATCACACGGTGGATCATACTCTGGGTTCCACATGCATGTTTTAGCTGAAGGAAGAATCCCTTAAACCTGGAGAGTTGAGACCCATGGAATGGGTACCATGCAATATGACTTCAAAGGGTCTGCATTTGCTCACCGAACCTCACCAATCCTATCACTGCTGCGTTTATGCCACTGTACACATGCTGGATTCTCTTTCGGAGACATATAAATCCATAGGTTTTAAGATTCTTACTAGTCAGGTATATTCTTAGGCGTTTAATATGGGGTGTTGAGTCCACTTCGTTGAGCAAGCAGTAGCTCTTGTCTATTACATATTTGGCTTATGGAAAGGTATCTGTGCTAATTTCAATCTCTGGTTTTATGCAGCACCCCAAGTCACCTTTCCCCTTAAGCAAGCATAAGTTGGTTTTCTTCATTTGAGACCCTATTCTGTTTTGTAATTCAGTTCCTGTGTAGCCAAGTTTACATTCCGTGTATTAGTGATATCTTATGATGCTTCTTTTTATGTGTGACTTATTTCACTTAGAATCATCGTACCTGAATCCACTCATTATGCTGCTACTGGCCTGATGACATAGATTTCATTGCTGAGTGATATTGCATTGTACGTAAGTACCACAACTTCTTTATCCATTTTTCGCTTTCTGCGATATTGAACTTGTACCGTAAACGAGGTTCTTGTAAACAGAGCCGTCCCAAACTTTGGGGTGGCTGTGTCTTTTTGATTTTAATTTCCCTAATCTATAGGACCATAAGTGGAAGTGCCCTAGGCTCTGTTGCTTTGTTTTTTAGATGTTTCAGGAAACACCATACACTTCTCCAGAGTGGCTGTTGGCAATTTACATCCCGCCCATCAGCATAACAAGGCTCCCAGTTCTCCTTGGCCTGTCCTGCTTTTCTGGATTTTACACTTTTTTCAGATGGCCCTTTTGACCAGGGGGCAGTGAGACTTCATTGTAGTGCAGATTTCCTTTGCAAGCTTGCTTGGTTGGCCAAAAAGGGCGTATGCGTTTTTTCCTGAATATATTCAGGAAAAAACGCATACGCCCTTTTTGGCCAAGTGCATCATTGTGGACGTTCTGCCTCTTTTCCTATGCTTTACATGCAATTCCAGTCTACCTCCTGAAATCGGTTTCCTGCAATTCTGCCCCTCTTTCAAGTCCTCTTGCCAGCCTTACTTCAATATATTTTTGGATGATAGCTGTCATTTATAACTCTGCAGGTTTGTGAATGACAGTGCCCCTGAGCTCCTTTCTTCAACTCGCTTTCTTGTGAGCTGGCCGCAACACCGCAGGATTGCTTCAGGCCCTAGTGTGGTTCCGGCATGGCTCGCTGAGCCTTTGGTTAATTCCTCTTCCTGGTGGGAAATGAGAGTTAAATTTGCCCGTCCAGACACCTCCAGCTAGTCTCTCATTGGTTCTCCCCATTCCTGTTCATTTTCCGCAGAAATTGCAAACTGGGCCAAACAGGAGGTTAAAGGCATTGACTCTCCAAGTGGGGAGAGTGTTAGTAAAGCGTCTGGAATGTTGCACCCGAGTACCAGGGGACAAAAAGTGAGACACATTGGAACACGTTTCCCGATCACACGGTGGATCATACTCTGGGTTCCACATGCATGTTTTAGCTGAAGGAAGAATCCCTTAAACCTGGAGAGTTGAGAACCATGGAATGGGTACCATGCAATATGACTTCAAAGGGTCTGCATTTGCTCACCGAACCTCACCAATCTTATCACTGCTGCGTTTATGCTGCTGTACGCACGCTTGATTCTCTTTCGTAGACATATAAATCCATAGGTTTTAAGATTCTTACTAGCGAGGTATATTCTTAGGCGTTTAATAAGGGGTGTTGAGTCCACTTCGTTGAGCAAGCAGTAGCTCTTGTCTATTACATATTTGGCTTATGGAAAGGTATCTGTGCTAATTTCAATCTCTGGTTTTATGCAGCACCCCAAGTCACCTTTCCCCTTAAGCAAGCATAAGTTGGTTTTCTTCATTTGAGACCCTATTCTGTTTTGTAATTCAGTTCCTGTGTAGCCAAGTTTACATTCCGTGTATTAGTGATATCTTATGATGCTTCTTTTTATGTGTGACTTATTTCACTTAGAATCATCGTACCTGAATCCACTCATTATGCTGCTACTGGCCTGATGACATAGATTTCATTGCTGAGTGATATTGCATTGTACGTAAGTACCACAACTTCTTTATCCATTTTTCGCTTTCTGCGATATTGAACTTGTACCGTAAACGAGGTTCTTGTAAACACAGCCGTCCCAAATTTTGGGGTGGCTGTGTCTTTTTGATTTTAATTTCCCTAATCTATAGGACCATAAGTGGAAGTGCCCTAGGCTCTGTTGCTTTGTTTTTTAGATGTTTCAGGAAACACCATACACTTCTCCCGAGTGGCTGTTGGATATTTACATCCCGCCCATCAGCATAAGAAGGCTCCCAGTTCTCCATGGCCTGTCCTGCCTTTCTGGATTTTACAGTTTTTTCAGATGGCCCTTTTGACCGGGGGGCAGTGAGACTTCATTGTAGTGCAGATTTCCTTTGCAAGCTTGCTTGGTTGGCCAAAAAGGGCGTATGCGTTTTTTCCTGAATATATTCAGGAAAAAACGCATACGCCCTTTTTGGCCAAGTGCATCATTGTGGACGTTCTGCCTCTTTTCCTATGCTTTACATGCAATTCCAGTCTACTTCCTGAAATCGGTTTCCTGCAATTCCGCCCCACTTTCAAGTCCTCTTGGCAGCCTTACTTCAATATATTTTTGGACGATAGCTGTCATTTATAACTCTGAAGGTTTGTGAATTACAGTGCCCCTGAGCTCCTTTCTTCAACTCGCTTTCTTGTGAGCTGGCCACAACACCGCAGGATTGCTTCAGGCCCTAGTGTGGTTCCGGCATGGCTCGCTGAGCCTTTGGTTAATTCCTCTTCCTGGTGGGAAATGAGAGTTAAATTTGCCCGTCCAGACACCTCCAGGTAGTCTCTCATTGGTTCTCCCTATTCCTGTTCATTTTCCGCAGAAATTGCAAACTGGGCCAAACAGGAGGTTAAAGGCACTGACTCTCCAAGTGGGGAGAGTGTTAGTAAAGCGTCTGGAATGTTGCACCCGAGTACCAGGGGACAAAAAGTGAGACACATTGGAACACGTTTCCCGATCACACGGTGGATCATACTCTGGGTTCCACATGCATGTTTTAGCTGAAGGAAGAATCCCTTAACCCTGGAGAGTTGAGAACCATGGAATGGGTACCATGCAATATGACTTCAAAGGGTCTGCATTTGCTCACCGAACCTCACCAATCCTATCACTGCTGCGTTTATGCCGCTGTACACATGCTGGATTCTCTTTCGGAGACATATAAATCCATAGGTTTTAAGATTCTTACTAGTCAGGTATATTCGTAGGCGTTTAATATGTGGTGTTGAGTCCACTTCGTTGAGCAAGCAGTAGCTCTTGTCTATTACATATTTGACTTATGGAAATGTATCTGTGCTAATTTCAATCTCTGGTTTTATGCAGCACCCCAACTCACCTTTCCCCTTAAGCAAGCATAAGTTGGTTTTCTACATTTGAGACCCTATTCTGTTTTGTAATTCATTTCCTGTGTAGCCAAGTTTACATTCCGTGTATTAGTGATACCTTATGATGTTTCTTTTTCTGTGTGACTTATTTTACTTAGAATCATCGTACCTGAATTCACTCATTATGCTGCTACTGCCCTGATGACATAGATTTCATTGCTGAGTGATATTGCATTGTACGTAAGTACCACAACTTCTTTATCCATTTTTCGCTTTCTGCGATATTGAACTTGTACCGTAAATGAGGTTCTTGTAAACATAGCCGTCCCAAACTTTGGGGTGGCTGTGTCTTTTTGATTTTAATTTCCCTAATCTATAGGACCATAAGTGGAAGTGCCCTAGGCTCTGTTGCTTTGGTTTTTAGATGTTTCAGGAAACACCATACACTTCTCCAGAGTGGCTGTTGGCAATTTACATCCCACCCATCAGCATAACAAGGCTCCCAGTTCTCCATGGCCTGTCCTGTCTTTCTGGATTTTACACTTTTTTCAGATGGCCCTTTTGACCGGGGGGCAGTGAGACTTCATTGTAGTGCAGATTTCCTTTGCAAGCTTGCTTGGTTGGCCAAAAAGGGCGTATGCGTTTTTTCCTGAATATATTCCTGAATATATTCAGGAAAAAACGCATACGCCCTTTTTGGCCAAGTGCATCATTGTGGACGTTCTGCCTCTTTTCCTATGCTTTACATGCAATTCCAGTCTACCTCCTGAAATCGTTTTACTGCAATTCTGCCCTGCTTTCAATTCCTCTTGGCAGCCTTACTTCAATATATTTTTGGACGATAGCTGTCATTTATAACTCTGCAGGTTTGTGAATTACAGAGCCCCTGAGCTCCTTTCTTCAACTCGCTTTCTTGTGAGCTGGCCGCAACAGCGCAGGATTGCTTCAGGCCCTAGTGTGGTTCCAGAATGGCACGCTGAGCCTTTGGTTAATTCCTCTTCCTGGTGGGAAATGAGAGTTAAATTTGCCCGTCCAGACACCTCCAGCTAGTCTCTCATTGGTTCTCCCCATTCCTGTTCATTTTCCACAGAAATTGCAAACTGGGCCAAACAGGAGGTTAAAGGCACTGACTCTCCAAGTGGGGAGAGTGTTAGTAAAGCGTCTGGAATGTTGCACCTGAGTACCAGGGGACGAAAACTGAGACACATTTGAACACGTTTCCCGATCACACGGTAGATCATACTCTGGGTTCCACATGCATGTTTTAGCTGAAGGAAGAATCCCTTAAACCTGGAGAGTTGAGACCCATGGAATGGGTACCATGCAATATGACTTCAAAGGGTCTGCATTTGCTCACCGAACCTCACCAATCCTATCACTGCTGCGTTTATGCCGCTGTACACACGCTGGATTCTCTTTCGGAGACATATAAATCCATAGGTTTTAAGATTCTTACTAGTCAGGTATATTCTTAGGCGTTTAATATGGGGTGTTGAGTCCACTTCATTGAGCAAGCAGTAGCTCTTGTCTATTACATATTTGGCTTATGGAAAGGTATCTGTGCTAATTTCAATCTCTGGTTTTATGCAGCACCCCAACTAACCTTTCCCCTTAAGCAAGCATAAGTTGGTTTTCTACATTTGAGACCCTATTCTGTTTTGTAATTCAGTTCCTGTGTAGCCAAGTTTACATTCCGTGTATTAGTGATACCTTATGATGTTTCCTTTTCTCTGTGACTTATTTCACTTAGAACCATCGTACCTGAATCCACTCATTATGCTGCTACTGGCCTGATGACATAGATTTCATTGCTGAGTGATATTGCATTGTACGTATGTACCACAACTTCTTTATCCATTTTTCGCTTTCTGCGATATTGAACTTGTACCGTAAACGAGGTTCTTGTAAACATAGCCGTCCCAAACTTTGGGGTGGCTGTGTCTTTTTGATTTTAATTTCCCTAATCTATAGGACCATAAGTGGAAGTGCCCTAGGCTCTGTTGCTTTGTTTTTTAGATGTTTCAGGAAACACCATACACTTCTCCAGAGTGGCTGTTGGCAATTTACATCCCGCCCATCAGCATAACAAGGCTCCCAGTTCTCCTTGGCCTGTCCTGCTTTTCTGGATTTTACACTTTTTTCAGATGGCCCTTTTGACCGGGGGGCAGTGAGACTTCATTGTAGTGCAGATTTCCTTTGCAAGCTTGCTTGGTTGGCCAAAAAGGGCGTATGCGTTTTTTCCTGAATATATTCAGGAAAAAACGCATACGCCCTTTTTGGCCAAGTGCATCATTGTGGACGTTCTGCCTCTTTTCCTATGCTTTACATGCAATTCCAGTCTACCTCCTGAAATCGGTTTCCTGCAATTCTGCCCCTCTTTCAAGTCCTCTTGCCAGCCTTACTTCAATATATTTTTGGATGATACCTCTCATTTATAACTCTGCAGGTTTGTGAATGACAGTGCCCCTGAGCTCCTTTCTTCAACTCGCTTTCTTGTGAGCTGGCCGCAACACCGCAGGATTGCTTCAGGCCCTAGTGTGGTTCCGGCATGGCTCGCTGAGCCTTTGGTTAATTCCTCTTCCTGGTGGGAAATGAGAGTTAAATTTGCCCGTCCAGACACCTCCAGCTAGTCTCTCATTGGTTCTCCCCATTCCTGTTCATTTTCTGCAGAAATTGCAAACTGGGCCAAACAGGAGGTTAAAGGCACTGACTCTCCAAGTGGGGAGAGTGTTAGTAAAGCGTCTGGAATGTTGCACCCGAGTACCAGGGGACAAAAAGTGAGACACATTGGAACACGTTTCCCGATCACACGGTGGATCATACTCTGGGTTCCACATGCATGTTTTAGCTGAAGGAAGAATCCCTTAAACCTGGAGAGTTGAGAACCATGGAATGGGTACCATGCAATATGACTTCAAAGGGTCTGCATTTGCTCACCGAACCTCACCAATCCTATCACTGCTGCGTTTATGCCGCTGTACACATGCTGGATTCTCTTTCGGAGACATATAAATCCATAGGTTTTAAGATTCTTACTAGTCAGGTATATTCTTAGGCGTTTAATATGGGGTGTTGAGTCCACTTCGTTGAGCAAGCAGTAGCTCTTGTCTATTACATATTTGGCTTATGGAAAGGTATCTGTGCTAATTTCAATCTCTGGTTTTATGCAGCACCCCAAGTCACCTTTCCCCTTAAGCAAGCATAAGTTGGTTTTCTTCATTTGAGACCCTATTCTGTTTTGTAATTCAGTTCCTGTGTAGCCAAGTTTACATTCCGTGTATTAGTGATATCTTATGATGCTTCTTTTTATGTGTGACTTATTTCACTTAGAATCATCGTACCTGAATCCACTCATTATGCTGCTACTGGCCTGATGACATAGATTTCATTGCTGAGTGATATTGCATTGTACGTAAGTACCACAACTTCTTTATCCATTTTTCGCTTTCTGCGATATTGAACTTGTACCGTAAACGAGGTTCTTGTAAACAGAGCCGTCCCAAACTTTGGGGTGGCTGTGTCTTTTTGATTTTAATTTCCCTAATCTATAGGACCATAAGTGGAAGTGCCCTAGGCTCTGTTGCTTTGTTTTTTAGATGTTTCAGGAAACACCATACACTTCTCCAGAGTGGCTGTTGGCAATTTACATCCCGCCCATCAGCATAACAAGGCTCCCAGTTCTCCTTGGCCTGTCCTGCTTTTCTGGATTTTACACTTTTTTCAGATGGCCCTTTTGACCAGGGGGCAGTGAGACTTCATTGTAGTGCAGATTTCCTTTGCAAGCTTGCTTGGTTGGCCAAAAAGGGCGTATGCGTTTTTTCCTGAATATATTCAGGAAAAAACGCATACGCCCTTTTTGGCCAAGTGCATCATTGTGGACGTTCTGCCTCTTTTCCTATGCTTTACATGCAATTCCAGTCTACCTCCTGAAATCGGTTTCCTGCAATTCTGCCCCTCTTTCAAGTCCTCTTGCCAGCCTTACTTCAATATATTTTTGGATGATAGCTGTCATTTATAACTCTGCAGGTTTGTGAATGACAGTGCCCCTGAGCTCCTTTCTTCAACTCGCTTTCTTGTGAGCTGGCCGCAACACCGCAGGATTGCTTCAGGCCCTAGTGTGGTTCCGGCATGGCTCGCTGAGCCTTTGGTTAATTCCTCTTCCTGGTGGGAAATGAGAGTTAAATTTGCCCGTCCAGACACCTCCAGCTAGTCTCTCATTGGTTCTCCCCATTCCTGTTCATTTTCCGCAGAAATTGCAAACTGGGCCAAACAGGAGGTTAAAGGCATTGACTCTCCAAGTGGGGAGAGTGTTAGTAAAGCGTCTGGAATGTTGCACCCGAGTACCAGGGGACAAAAAGTGAGACACATTGGAACACGTTTCCCGATCACACGGTGGATCATACTCTGGGTTCCACATGCATGTTTTAGCTGAAGGAAGAATCCCTTAAACCTGGAGAGTTGAGAACCATGGAATGGGTACCATGCAATATGACTTCAAAGGGTCTGCATTTGCTCACCGAACCTCACCAATCTTATCACTGCTGCGTTTATGCTGCTGTACGCACGCTTGATTCTCTTTCGTAGACATATAAATCCATAGGTTTTAAGATTCTTACTAGCGAGGTATATTCTTAGGCGTTTAATAAGGGGTGTTGAGTCCACTTCGTTGAGCAAGCAGTAGCTCTTGTCTATTACATATTTGGCTTATGGAAAGGTATCTGTGCTAATTTCAATCTCTGGTTTTATGCAGCACCCCAAGTCACCTTTCCCCTTAAGCAAGCATAAGTTGGTTTTCTTCATTTGAGACCCTATTCTGTTTTGTAATTCAGTTCCTGTGTAGCCAAGTTTACATTCCGTGTATTAGTGATATCTTATGATGCTTCATTTTATGTGTGACTTATTTCACTTAGAATCATCGTACCTGAATCCACTCATTATGCTGCTACTGGCCTGATGACATAGATTTCATTGCTGAGTGATATTGCATTGTACGTAAGTACCACAACTTCTTTATCCATTTTTCGCTTTCTGCGATATTGAACTTGTACCGTAAACGAGGTTCTTGTAAACACAGCCGTCCCAAATTTTGGGGTGGCTGTGTCTTTTTGATTTTAATTTCCCTAATCTATAGGACCATAAGTGGAAGTGCCCTAGGCTCTGTTGCTTTGTTTTTTAGATGTTTCAGGAAACACCATACACTTCTCCCGAGCGGCTGTTGGAAATTTACATCCCGCCCATCAGCATAAGAAGGCTCCCAGTTCTCCATGGCCTGTCCTGCCTTTCTGGATTTTACAGTTTTTTCAGATGGCCCTTTTGACCGGGGGGCAGTGAGACTTCATTGTAGTGCAGATTTCCTTTGCAAGCTTGCTTGGTTGGCCAAAAAGGGCGTATGCGTTTTTTCCTGAATATATTCAGGAAAAAACGCATACGCCCTTTTTGGCCAAGTGCATCATTGTGGACGTTCTGCCTCTTTTCCTATGCTTTACATGCAATTCCAGTCTACTTCCTGAAATCGGTTTCCTGCAATTCCGCCCCACTTTCAAGTCCTCTTGGCAGCCTTACTTCAATATATTTTTGGACGATAGCTGTCATTTATAACTCTGAAGGTTTGTGAATTACAGTGCCCCTGAGCTCCTTTCTTCAACTCGCTTTCTTGTGAGCTGGCCACAACACCGCAGGATTGCTTCAGGCCCTAGTGTGGTTCCGGCATGGCTCGCTGAGCCTTTGGTTAATTCCTCTTCCTGGTGGGAAATGAGAGTTAAATTTGCCCGTCCAGACACCTCCAGGTAGTCTCTCATTGGTTCTCCCTATTCCTGTTCATTTTCCGCAGAAATTGCAAACTGGGCCAAACAGGAGGTTAAAGGCACTGACTCTCCAAGTGGGGAGAGTGTTAGTAAAGCGTCTGGAATGTTGCACCCGAGTACCAGGGGACGAAAACTGAGACACATTTGAACACGTTTCCCGATCACACGGTGGATCATACTCTGGGTTCCACATGCATGTTTTAGCTGAAGGAAGAATCCCTTAAACCTGGAGAGTTGAGAACCATGGAATGGGTACCATGCAATATGACTTCAAAGGGTCTGCATTTGCTCACCGAACCTCACCAATCCTATCACTGCTGCGTTTATGCCGCTGTACACACGCTGGATTCTCTTTTGGAGACATATAAATCCATAGGTTTTAAGATTCTTACTAGTCAGGTATATTCTTAGACGTTTAATATGGGGTGTTGAGTCCACTTCGTTGAGGAAGCAGTAGCTCTTGTCTATTACATATTTGACTTATGGAAAGGTATCTGTGCTAATTTCAATCTCTGGTTTTATGCAGCACCACAACTCACCTTTCCCCTTAAGCAAGCATAAGTTGGTTTTCTACATTTGAGACCCTATTCTGTTTTGTAATTCAGTTCCTATGTAGCCAAGTTTACATTTCGTGTATTAGTGATACCTTATGATGTTTCCTTTTCTGTGTGACTTATTTCACTTAGAATCATCGTACCTGAATCCACTCATTATGCTGCTACTGGCCTGATGACATAGATTACATTGCTGAGTGATATTGCATTGTACGTAAGTACCACAACTTCTTTATCCATTTTTCGCTTTCTGCGATATTGAACTTGTACCGTAAACGAGGTTCTTGTAAACAGAGCCGTCCCAAACTTTGGGGTGGCTGTGTCTTTTTAATTTTAATTTCCCTAATCTATAGGACCATAAGTGGAAGTGCCCTAGGCTCTGTTGCTTTGTTTTTTAGATATTTCAAGAAACACCATACACTTCTCCAGAGTGGCTGTTGGCAATTTACATCCCGCCCATCAGCATAAGAAGGCTCCCAGTTCTCCATGGCCTGTCCTGCCTTTCTGGATTTTACACTTTTTTCAGATGGCCCTTTTGACCGGGGGGCAGTGAGACTTCATTGTAGTGCAGATTTCCTTTGCAAGCTTGCTTGGTTGGCCAAAAAGGGCGTATGCGTTTTTTCCTGAATATATTCAGGAAAAAAAGAATACGCCCTTTTTGGCCAAGTGCATCATTGTGGACGTTCTGCCTCTTTTCCTATGCTTTACATGCAATTCCAGTCTACCTCCTGAAATCGGTTTCCTGCAATTCTGCCCCGCTTTCAAGTCCTCTTGGCAGCCTTACTTCAATATATTTTTGGATGATAGCTGTCATTTATAACTCTGCAGGTTTGTGAATTACAGTGCCCCTGAGCTCCTTTCTTCAACTCGCTTTCTTGTGAGCTGGCCGCAACACCGCAGGATTCCTTCATGCCCTAGTGTGGTTCCGGCACGGCAGGCTGAGCCTTTGGTTAATTCTTCTTCCTGGTGGGAAATGAGAGTACAATTTGCCCGTCCAGACACCTCCAGCTAGTCTCTCATTGGTTCTCCCTATTCCTGTTCATTTTCCGAAGAAATTGCAAACTGGGCCAAACAGGAGGTTAAAGGCACTGACTCTCCAAGTGGGGAGAGTGTTAGTAAAGCATCTGGAATGTTGCACCCGAGTACCAGGGGACGAAAACTGAGACACATTTGAACACGTTTCCCGATCACACGGTGGATCATACTCTGGGTTCCACATGCATGTTTTAGCTGAAGGAAGAATCCCTTAAACCTGGAGAGTTGAGAACCATGGAATGGGTACCATGCAATATGACTTCAAAGGGTCTGCATTTGCTCACCGAACCTCACCAATCCTATCACTGCTGCGTTTATGCCGCTGTACACACGCTTGATTCTCTTTCGTAGACATATCAATCCATAGGTTTTAAGATTCTTACTAGTCAGGTATATTTTTAGGCGTTTAATATGGGGTGTTGAGTCCACTTCGTTGAGCAAGCAGTAGCTCTTGTCTATTACATATTTGGCTTATGGAAAGGTATCTGTGCTAATTTCAATCTCTGGTTTTATGCAGCACCCCAACTCACCTTTCCCCTTAAGCAAGCATAAGTTGGTTTTCTACATTTGAGACCCTATTCTGTTTTGTAATTCAGTTCCTGTGTAGGCAAGTTTACATTCCGTGTATTAGTGATATCTTATGATGTTTCTTTTTCTGTGTGACTTATTTCACTTAGAATCATCGTGCCTGAATCCACTCATTATGCTGCTACTGGCCTGATGACATAGATTTCATTGCTGAGTGATATTGCATTGTACGTAAGTACCACAACTTCTTTATCCATTTTTTGCTTTCTGCGATATTGAACTTGTACCGTAAACGAGGTTCTTGTAAACAGAGCCGTTCCAAACTTTGGGGTGGCTGTGTCTTTTTGATTTTAATTTCCCTAATCTATAGGACCATAAGTGGAAGTGCCCTAGGCTCTGTTGCTTTGTTTTTTAGATGTTTCAGGAAACACCATACACTTCTCCAGAGTGGCTGTTGGCAATTTACATCCCGCCCATCAGTGTAAGTAGGCTCCCAGTTCTCCATGGCCTGTCCTGACTTTCTGGATTTTACACTTTTTTCAGATGGCCCTTTTGACCGGGGGGCAGTGAGACTTCATTGTAGTGCAGATTTCCTTTGCAAGCTTGCTTGGTTGGCCAAAAAGGGCGTATGCGTTTTTTCCTGAATATATTCAGGAAAAAACGCATACGTCCTTTTTGGCCAAGTGCATCATTGTGGACGTTCTGCCTCTTTTCCTATGCTTTACATGCAATTCCAGTCTACCTCCTGAAATCGGTTTCCTGCAATTCTGCCCCACTTTCAAGTCCTCTTGGCAGCCTTACTTCAATATATTTTTGGACGATAGCTGTCATTTATAACTCTGCAGGTTTGTGAATTACAGGGCCCCTGAGCTCCTTTCTTCAACTCGCTTTCTTGTGAGCTGGCCGCAACACCGCAGGATTGCTTCAGGCCCTAGTGTGGTTTCGGCATGGCTCGCTGAGCCTTTGGTTAATTCCTCTTCCTGGTGGGAAATGAGAGTTAAATTTGCCCGTCCAGACACCTCCAGCTAGTCTCTCATTGGTTCTCTCTATTCCTGTTCATTTTCCGCAGAAATTGCAAACTGGGCCAAACAGGAGTTTAAAGGCACTGACTCTCCAAGTGGGGAGACTGTTAGTAAAGCGTCTGGAATGTTGCACCCGAGTACCAGGGGACGAAAACTGAGACACATTTGAACACGTTTCCCGATCACACGGTGGATCATACTCTGGGTTCCACATGCATGTTTTAGATGAAGGAAGAATCCCTTAAACCTGGAGAGTTGAGAACCATGGAATGGGTACCATGCAATATGACTTCAAAGGGTCTGCATTTGCTCACCGAACCTCAGCAATCCTATCACTGCTGCGTTTATGCCGCTGTAAACACACTTGATTCTCTTTCGGAGACATATAAATCCATAGGTTTTAAGATTTTTACTAGTCAGGTATATTCTTAGGCTTTTAATATGTGGTGTTGAGTCCACTTCGTTGAGCAAGCAGTAGCTCTTGTCTATTACATATTTGGCTTATGGAAAGGTATCTGTGTTAATTTCAATCTCTGGTTTTATGCAGCACCCCAACTAACCTTTCCGCGTAAGCAAGCGTAAGTTGGTTTTCTACATTTGAGACCCTATTCTGTTTTGTAATTCAGTTCCTGTGTAGCCAAGTTTACATTCCGTGTATTAGTGATACCTTATGATGTTTCTTTTTCTGTGTGACTTATTTCACTTAGAATCATCGTACCTGAATCCACTCATTATGCTGCTACTGGCCTGATGACATAGATTTCATTGCTGAGTGATATTGCATTGTACGTAAGTACCACAACTTCTTTATCCATTTTTCGCTTTCTGCGATATTGAACTTGTACCGTAAACGAGGTTCTTGTAAACAGAGCTGTCCCAAACTATGGGGTGGCTGTGTCTTTTTGATTTTAATTTCCCTAAGCTATAGGACCATAAGTGGAAGTGCCCTAGGCTCTGTTGCTTTGTTTTTTAGATATTTCAAGAAACACCATACACTTCTCCAGAGTGGCTGTTTGCAATTTACATCCCGCCCATCAGCATAAGAAGGCTCCCAGTTCTCCATGGCCTGTCCTGCCTTTCTGGATTTTACACTTTTTGCAGATGGCCCTTTTGACCGGGGGGCAGTGAGACTTCATTGTAGTGCAGATTTCCTTTGCAAGCTTGCTTGGTTGGCCAAAAAGGGCGTATGCGTTTTTTCCTGAATATATTCAGGAAAAAAAGAATACACCCTTTTTGGCCAAGTGCATCATTGTGGACGTTCTGCCTCTTTTCCTATGCTTTACATGCAATTCCAGTCTACCTCCTGAAATCGGTTTCCTGCAATTCTGCCCCGCTTTCAAGT